>NC_080451.1:2200961-2515384 GCF_028018845.1 Melospiza georgiana
CACTGTGATATTAAAAGGGTCCTGGACCAGCAACAACAGGTTCTGAAGGTAGAACCTCCCCACATCCGGTTATCCAGGGCGCTATTCACAATAAATTTTCTGAATTGTTCTTTTGACAGCCTGAACCCGCCCATCCTACGCCACTTTGGGGGGAGCAATCATAAGTTAATGAAAGAAAAACCTCCAGTTTTAGTAAAGGACCCTGAGACTTGGAAAATGGTGGGACCCTACAAATTGGTTACTTGGGGACGTGGATACGCCTGTGTGTCCACCCCCTCTGGTTTAAGGTGGGTTCCTTCCAAATGGATAAAGCCCTATGTTCCCAAGGTCTCAGAGAAATCTACAGAAGCATCCCAGGTTGCTCATGCTGCCTGGAGAAGAAAACGCCGCACATGTTCTCTAGAGGAAATTCCATTTAAGCCTCCTATCTGGAATAGTTTATAATATATGTTTGTTTCAAGTTTTTGTACCAGTTTAGATCCCACTGTTCGTGTGTAGCCTCGAGATGCCATGAGACCGAGCCTGCTTCTCGTCCTACTCGTGATCATCCCACCTGTGACCTTCTGCATAGTGCCGCAGCCCAAACCACATATGGACTACCTTGACAAAGGCTCTCAGACATCAACAGAGAAACTGACAACTGGCTGAATGGACTGTTCAAAGGCTGGTTGGGATCTATTCTGAAAACTGTGTTTTTAGTGCTGTTTATTTTAGTTATAGTTATTGTAGTTTTTAGCATTGTTTTTGGACTAATCAAACGCATGGTTCTCAAGTTAGTTTCAAGCTCATCTCCCCCTCCTGAGGTCTACCATTTGGAAGCCCTCAGTGCTCCAATGGATGACCTAGAAGCCTCAGTGGAAAACACTGACCCTCCTGTAGAGGAAGAACTGATTTACCAACCATGGTTTGGCAATCATTCTGCACCACAAACACAGTCCTCTTCTTTTTAAACAAAACTAGGGGGAGATGTTGTGGTGTGCTGTATTGTCCCATTTTGGCCTTCCAGGTCACTTTCCCAGGTGTGCCTATGTCTCTCTCCCTTCCCCCTTGCCCCCATGCTGAGTGAGTCCTGTCACTCAGACCTAACATTCCAGCAAGGCGTCGTGTGGTTGGTCAAGTTCAAAAGATGCCCCTATGCCCAGAGGTCATTGGCCTGTCTGGGTGTCATCTTCCCCTGAGACCCTGCCCCTCTCACCTGGTTGGTGGCTCACCTGTACCTCCCCTTCCCCTGTCCCTGAGCTTAAAAAGGTGATCAGACCATGCGGTCGGTGTTCTGTTGGAGCAGGTCCTCACGTTCAGACCTCTGTAACCATGGAATAAACCTCTGGACATTAAACCCTCCAGCAGAATCCTCTCCTTTTTCTCTTCACCATCGCCTGAAGCTATCCCTCCTGAGGTAACGGGGTCCCTTACAAGCCTGGACTTGTTCAGTGCCCAGCTGCAACCACCAGCAAGCCAAGGTATCTCTGGGGTGATACACCGCAGTTGCTGCCTTTGGCCCAGCAGCGAGGGTCAGACTGGTCCAGGCACAATCTAACTGGTAATATTGGGAGCTTTTTTCCCGATAATATGAGTCCAACCTTTTTCTTTGGTCCGCACAGCTGAATTTGTGATCAGGAGCACCTGGAAGGGGCCTTCAAATTTAGGCATTAATGTTCCCGTAGTCCATGATTTTATCAAAACCCAATCTCCTGGACTAATGTTGTGAACTTTTGTGTCGAGAGGGGAAGTTTGAGAAAGGTATCCTTTCTTTCTAAGTCCCTCCAGAGTTCTTCCAATTATTTCTAAATATTTTCTGGTAGCTTCTTCCCCTTCCAGATAGTCTCCTGTGCTATAAGGTGTTAACAAGAATGGCAGCCCAAACATCATTTCATAAGGTGAAATTCTTATGTCAGCTCGAGGTCTTGTTCTGATGCACAATAGCGCTAGGGGCAAACACTTCAGCCAATTCATCTTTGTTTCCTCAATCAATTTAGTTAATACATTTTTGATAGTTTTGTTCATTCGCTCCACCCTTCCAGAACTCTGGGGGTGCCACGGAGTATGCAACCTCCATTTCATTCCTAAAGCCTCAATTATATTTTGTAATGTTTGGGACACAAAATGTGGACCTCGGTCTGAGTCTATGGTGTTCACAATACCATATCTGGGGATAATATTCTCTAGGATTGCTTTTGCCATGACTTGAGCTGTTTCCCTCCTGGTCAGGAAGGCTTCTACCCAATTTGTGAGATGATCAACTATAACCACTAAATATCTGTATCCTTGCACTGGGGGCATTTCAGTGAAATCTATCTGTATGCTTTGGAAGGGTCTCAAGGCTAATTCCCTTCCTCCAGGTGCTACTTTTCTAATAACTTTCTGGTTCACTTTTTGACAAATGATACACCCTCTGGTAACAGCTTTAGCCGGGCTCTATACCCCAATGCATAGGTTATTTCTTAGGAAATGATCACATAGTCCTTGGACTCCCCAGTGAGTTAATTTATGTAGTTCTGTTAGCACTGTCCGAGCCAGTGCTTTATTCAAAAACACCCGTCCATCTGAGGTTAACCACTCTCCCTGTTGTCCTTTATGTAACTTTAAATCTTTTAGTGCTTCTAATTCTTCTTCACTAAATATAGGTTCCTCCCCTTTTTCAGGTGTCATTTTTGTCTTCAAAATTTTTACTGGGTCCCCTGGTTCTAGAGCTGCTTCTTTGGCTATCTGATCAGCCAGTCGGTTTCCTTTAACTTCTAAACTGTCTCCTCTTTGGTGCCCCTCTATATGGACCACTGCTATTTCTGTAGGTTTTTGTAGGGCCTCTAGTACTGATCGGACTTGGTTCTCATGGGCTAAGCTCTTTCCCTTTGAACTTAAATACCCACGTTCCTCCCATATTTTCCCAAATGTATGAACTGTCCCATACGCATATTGGGAGTCCGTATAAATGGTTCCCCGGTCCCCCTCCAGTAAGTCCAGTCCCCTTTTCAGGGCATATATTTCACATTTTTGGGCTGACCAGCTTGGGGATAGTTTCCCTTTTTCTGCAATTTGTAATGTTTCTCCATCTATAATGGCATAACCTGAAGCTCTTTTTCCATTTACTACCCTCGAAGAGCCATCTATGAATAAGCTTCTTCCAGTTGCTAGAGGCTCATCTTCCTTTTACTTTTCTTTGGAGATAAACCAATTCTAGACAATCATGTTCTAAATTCTCTATAGGCTCTCCCATTAGGAATTGTGCTGGATTGAGGGCATTTGATGTGATAAATTCTAAGTCCTCTGTATTCATTAGTATTATCTCATATTTTAATATTCTAGCATCGGTTAAGACCTCTCTGTCTCAGTACTGCCTTAAGATCATGAGGAGTATGTACTTTAATTTTTCCCTGTAAGGTCAATTTTTGAGTCTCCTCTATCAGGATTGCAGTTGCTGCTACTGCCTGTATACCAACTGGCCAGCCTCTAGCCACTGGATCTAACAATTTGGAGATGTATGCCACGGGTTTCCTGCACCCTCCCCACTCTTGAGTTAAGACTCCATAGGCAATACCTCCTTCTGCACTCACAAACAGGTCAAAGCCCTTCCTGAGGTCTTGTAAGCTTAGGACCGGGGCAGAAGACAATTTGTTTTTTAAGTTTTCCAATTGTTGATCATCTTCAGCTGTCCAAATTAGGGGTTCTGGATCCACTAGTTTATTGTACAGAAATTTCACACTCTGTGTGTATTGATCCAACCATAACTTACAATACCCGAACAAGTCCAGGAGTTTTCTCACATCTCTTTTCGTTTTTGGGGCCGGGAGAGGTAAAATACCTGAAATTCTGTCAGGGCTTAGTTTCTTATACCCTCCCCCTATTATGTGCCCCAAGTATGTTACTTCTGATTGCACAAATTGTAGTTTCCCTTGGGAAACTATTAGTCCTTTCTCCCCCAGAAAATTCAAAAGTTTAATACTAGTTTGTCTGACCTGATCTTTTTCCTTTCCTGATACCATCAGGTCATCAACATACTGCAAGATCTGCACTTCTTGTTCAGGGACAGATTGTTCCAACAAACTCTCTAAAGCTTGTCCAAAGAGATTGGGGGATTCAGCGAACCCCTGTGGTAATCGGGTCCACCTTAACTGTTGTCTCCGTTTCGTACTCGGGTCCTCCCATTCAAAGGCAAACCAATCCCTACATTCTGTTGCCAGAGGACATGCCCAGAAAGCATCCTTCAGATCTATGACAGTGAACCAAGCATGTTCTCTTGGAATTCTGCTTAGGAGACTATATGGGTTGGGCACAACTGGATGTCTGGCAATGGTTCTTTTGTTGACTTCCCTCAGATCTTGTACCAGCCTATATTTCCCTTCAGCCTTTCTAACTGCCAGTATAGGGGTATTATGTGGTGAAATGCGGGGTTCTAAAATTCCCTCCTGCAACAGTTGCTCGATGACTATAGCAAGCCCCTTCTTTCCTTCTAGGGAAATTGGATACTGTTTAACCCATATGGGTGAGGTATCATCCTGCATTTTTATTGTTATCGGTGGAATGTCTAATAAGCCTCTCTTTCCCCCCTCAGCCCATACCTCAGGATTTATTTCTGCAACATCTCCTTGAGACAGCTTCATCACTTGTACTACCATCCTCCCTTCCCTTGGAACAATCCCAACCCCCAAATGGACTTGCAGATCCCTTCCTAACAAACTTTTTTCTAAGTTGGGCAGATAAAGAAAATTAGCTTTACATTGCCTTGAGTTTCCAATTATTTTCATTTCTTCAATCATCGATGCTCTAAATGGTCTCCGCTCTGCACCCAATACTTCACAAAATTGTCTCCCAATTTCCATACCTTGTGGTATTTTGTTGAGACAGGACTTATCTGCCCCTGTATCAACCAAAAATTCAAATTCCTCATTTAGGGGTCCCACTTCAAAGTTTACCAAGGGCTCTTCTAGATGTTTCATCGGGTCCCCTATAGTAAAAAGCCCTTGACACCCCTAGTCCTCCCCCTTAAGAATCCTTCCTAAATTGTCCTGTTCCTTGGCTATTGCCTCATCGAGACTGAGCTTTTTACAAAACCTCCTGATGTGTCCTGCCTCCCCACAGTAATACCACTGTCGTCCTCTCAAAGGGACTTCTTGAGGTCTCTCCACCCTTCGTGCACCGGTCAGTACTGGCCTTCCTCTGCCTCCTCCTGATGGTGGACCCGCCCCCCCTGCACTTTCTCTAGCTACAGCAACCATGATCTTAGCCTTGGCCTTTACTTTTTCTTCCTCCCTCCTTAAATACACCTTCATTGCCTCCTTTAATAACTCATTAATGTCCTTCTCTTGCCAATCTTCCATCTTTTCCAGTTTTCTCCATATATCAGCCCAAGATTTGGTAACAAATTGGACTTTTAGTAGCATTTGACCTTCTGGGGTGTCTGGGTCTATTCTAGAGTACAACTGGAAGTTCCGCCTTAAGGCGGTTAAGCCAGGCAGCAGGAGCTTCATCTTTCTCTTGTGTACCCTCAAATGCCAATTGGGTATTAGTTCCTTTGGGAACTGACTCTTTGATCCCCCATATTATCAAAGACCTATATTCCCTCATGGCCTTCCTCCCCTCCTCCTGATTAGGGTTCCAGTTGGGCTCCGTTAGTGGCAATTTCTGTTCACCTGATGGCACCTGGGGTCCTGGACTGTTATCTTTCTCCCAAATTTTTATGCCAGCCGCGCTTATCATCTGGACCTCTTCTGGGGAAAATAATATACTCAGGATGGAATTTATCTCCCCCCAAGTGTAGATATTTGGACCTAGAAATTGATCCACTTGGTTGGCTATGCCCACTGGGTCCTCAACTAAATGCCCCAACTCTTTCTTGAATCCTCTCACCTCAGAAGCAGTTAGGGGAGCATTCACAAAGCCAACACCTCCCGCTACTCCTCCCATAGGAACCTCTCTGAGGGGAAAGAGTCTCTCTGCCTTGGAGGTCTTGGATCTGGTGCTAAAGTAAGGCCCATCTTCAGATGCCAAACTACTTTGTGGGTTCTCTGGGTTACCCTGAATGTTCTGCCCATCAGCAGGTGTATTTGCTGATAGCTGTTTACTGGGCGAGGAGGCATTTGTGTCCCAACTAGGAGGAGGTAAAGGGACAGCAATAGGAGGGGGAGAAGAGCCTGAGTAGATATTAAGCGGAGCTGGAGAAGGGGTGGAGAATGCAGCAGGTGGAGTAGGCACTCGTGGTGGTGCAGAAGGAACTGGAGGAGATACTGGGTTTATCATAGCGGAAGCTGAAGAGGTAGAAGGAGGAATTTGAGCAGGTGGTAATGAGATGGCAGCTGGGGGAAGAACCGGACCTGCCATTTGAGGTGCTTGAAGAAGAGGATTATAAGGTGGAGGGGCAGAAGGAGGGAAATAATCCAGGGGGTCCCATCTTTTACTAGTTCTATCATCCCCTCCTTCATTCCCCTCTTTCTTCCTCTGTACCTTACAAATTTGCACCCCTTCATCCCCAACAGCACTCTTTAACCAGCAAGCCACATACAATAATTGCTCAGGATCAGTATCTCTTCGAGCTGTCAGATAATTATTTAATTGTTGGCACATCCACTTATCCTTTGTCCCACACCAAGGCCATCCTCCTTGCAACTCTAATTCTGGCCACGCTTCCATACAATAATGGATCATTTTCACTTTATCTAATCCCTCCGTGGCCTCTATAGAATCCCATTTTACTAACAATTCTCCTAAGGGACTACTAAGAGGTATATCTCTCAGTCTCTTGCCAGTCTTTTTACTATTACAACCTCCCATTTTTCAAGTCTCAAAAAAAATCCTGAAGGTGCCTCTACTGACCGGGAATTTAAAAAAAAACTTTCTTTGAGGAGCTCCAGCCTCCTCCACTGAACTTCAAATTTCTGCCTGATGCTCAGGACTTTATACTGAAACAACTGCCCAATCTCTTGATTGCCCAACTTCCCAATGTCAAGTCTTACATCTATGGGGACTTGAACACATGAAGCCTTGGCCAAGAATCCGGGTCGTGCCTGACTCCCTCAGTCAGGAAAAACAACTGCCTGATTTTTTAGTTTGCCTAACCTGCCAATTTTTAGGCTTCACCATATCAGGACTTAAAAGCAAATCGCAGCCTCCTTCGCTGGGGTTTGTGCCTGACTCCCTTTGTCAGGACTTACTTTGCCTGCAGGGCTTGGGAAACACCCAAATCCTTCTCGGGACTGACAAATCTTACTCGAATCTTTCTCGAGACTTACAAAAGTGCCTGACCTCCCTTTGTCAGGACTTTGGGGTGCGTGCCACTCATACACAGTAATTCACTCCACACGCCCGGAGTGGGGGGGCCCTTTATTCCCCCTTGGGAGACGACTTCACTCACGCTAATTCCACTCGCTTCCCCCTGTTCCTGGCCGCTTTTCTCGCGAAAAGCCGGAACCGCAGTACTGAGGGGTCCCTCTCACTTTGAAGGTCCGGCTGCTGGCCCTTGTCTCACTCACACACACATGCACACGTCTCCCACTCCCGCCACCAGATTTCTCACCAGTCCGGTGCTCCGGTGCTCCTCTGCGTCACTGTCCTGAGCCGGTCCCTCTGGTCCTGGTAGCCAGCTGTCCTCTGAAGATCCAAGATAGCCAGTCCTGAGTCCTCTTGCGGCGTGGCTATCCCGGACGAGAGCCCCCAGCTGAAATAAACAGGGCCAGGAGACTTCTTCTCCTTTTTAATGCCTTTATTAGAAGTGATCAGCTCAGGATTGGGCGGCTCGACGGGTCTGCAGCATCCGTCATCTCTCCCAGGGCGACTCAGAGGAGGAGGATATGCGCAGCTCTGTCCACTAGGGCCAGAGCTGGGGGAAATCCAGTCCTCGTGGGAGCCTTTAGGGCGTGGTGTCTCCGTCAGATGTTACCCCTCCCACTCTGTCAGCTTGGTCTCACCGCCGGGGTCAACTCCCATGGTCAGGGCGAGAGGGTCCGAAGGTGTTCCGTGTTTCTGCAGGTTCAGCACTCGGTTCCTCACGTCCAGACATCACTCCAGTCTTTCAACTCTTAGGTGGCTCGTTGTTTTTGGGGTTTCTCCATGAGTTTGGAGATGGGGGTCTCACAAAGCATTCTGGCCTTGGGAGTCACTTTGCATAACCCCCCCCCCCACCTTCTCAGGTGTCTTCCCTATTCTGAGAAAGGTAAAACTTAGCTTCGGGCAAGGTCCCCACCCAGGAGAAGGGCCATTACCTCACCCCAGCCAGGGCTTTTACTAATACAAAAACAACCATTAACGACAACGACCCGTGATTACAATAACAAAGGCAGCAGCCCAGCAGTAGTGGTAACCTTTTTCTCACAGGAAAAAATATTAACCGAATTTTTGTTCATAACAGCTTCTCCTTCCCCTGCCCGGGGCTTGCGGCTGAACCCCAATGGTGGCAGAATCTTGGTCGAGCCGGCCCGGCCTGGGGCTGCTCCTGGGGCCCGGCGGATCCTGGCTGGGCCCGGGCTGGTGGCGGGGCAGGGCTCAGCAGTGCCCAGATGGTCACAACTGCAGCCATGGCCTCCCCTGCCCTGCCTGGCAGCCGATGGGGCCTGTAATGGGTTAAAACTTTAAGATTGTTCATCAAAACTTACAAAGTTATTCCTGTAAGACTGTTGCACCACCTCTAGTTTGTTTAAGTAAATTTCCAGACTTTAAAGCATAAGGAAGGTGAAACCAAAAGGCAATAGGTTTCACAAATATTTGTTTATCTGTTTTGTAAACTGTTAATATGGGTGGGGGATTTGCTATGATTGATAACACAGTATCAGCTTATCCGCTCAGTAAACCTAGGATTCCAGGAACTCAGCAGATTGAGCCTAAAAGTTCCAGGAATCAGACAAAGGAAAATTACCAACCTTCATCTTCAGACCCCAGGAGGTGGACTATAACCACCTAAACACAAAAGAAGAATACGCTGAGTACTACACATCAACCTGGAAGAAGGACTGTATAAGAACTCCGCGGAAAATCAGAAGAGTGCGGCAGTGGCGGAGCGGAGACTCCCCTGTCGCCCAGCGCTGATTTGCTTATTGCCTTGCCCTCTGTAATCAATAAATTCTCAATTGGTTTTACTTGGCAAATTGTCGTCTCAATTTATAACAGGGCCTGGCGGGGTCCCTGGGAAGGGGCCCGGCCCCACGGCAGGAGCCGCCTGGCCCGGCCTGGCTGAGATGGTGGCCGGGTCAGACTTGTTACCTCTTTGCCAGCCAGAAGGGAAAGAGAACCTCTATCCTGCTTTGAAAAGGAAGTGAGTTTTTGTAAGGCTGTGGTTAAACCAATAGGTACTCAGATTTGAATATTGGCACGTGGTGTGGCAACTGAAGACATGAATACGCCTCTGAGAACACAGGGGGTTAAAAGCAGAGAACTGCCAAGAAAACTTTCTTTTTTTCCGGTGGGTGAAAGAAACCTGTTACCTTTGTCTGCTATTTGAAATATTCCTGATTGTTGTATCCAAATTATTCCTAATTGCTGTAAATTTCTTGTCCACTGCATGTAAGATTTTGCTATGATGTTTCGTCGTACTCATACTAAAATACATTCTTAAAAAACAAAATAGAAGAGGAATGAATGCCTTAAGAACGTTCAAATAAGGCAATTGTACATGAGAAATTTGGACAACTAATCATTTTGAATAATGCAATATTTACATGAGAAATTTGGAAAAAGATCATCACATCTAAATCCCAATTGAGTGTACCACAGTGAAGCCTGATTGATTCATTAACTTCAGGAGAAGATGTGCCTGTGTTTTATCATCAGCAGTTCAAAGCAGTCACCTGCTCATTCCATCAGATACTGATCAGCTCTGAAAACATGAGGCCCAGTGAAAGGAGAAATGACCTCATCACCTTGCAGCCTTTGTGGCCAGAGCAGGAGCAGAAGGAGGACTGCCAAAACATGGCTGTGGCTGGAAACTGACAGAGGCAATTTGCCAACAAAAGCCTCATGGCATCCTCATGGTACAGTGCTCCTACGAACCTTCTGCAGTTATTCCCTGTTCCAGCGCCCAGGAGGACATTCAGTCATGTCAAAGATCAACATTTTCAGCTCACAGACTTTCTCATCCTTCTCAACTCATTGGAAACAATGGTCATTTCTTTCCATTTCCCTAAGAGACATTGGACATTATTCTTTTGTTTTCTCATGCTGCAAAACCCTGTGTCAATGACTTGATAGAATTTGCTAAGTTTTGTTGATTGTAATTGGTCTTTTATCTATCTTATCCCATATCTAACAGATAACCAGTGACAACTGTGATGAGATAATACCCTCACAAGAGTGAGCTGTTTCAACATCAGAACATAGGAGCCTTTTTAAATGAACAAAAAGGGGGAGATGTCATAGACAGGTAGAATAATGATAAAAGAAAGGCCTTTTGAAATCAGGCCTTGTTCTGCCTTATTAATAGCATAATATGGCAGAACATATTCTGAGTGCAGCTAAGCAGTTACAAGTTCCCATGTGAAGCTATTTTGAGAATGAGACTTTGTGAACAATCTCTTCTGAGGGTGAAAAACAAATGCACCTGCAACAAGGGATTTGTCCCATGAGAATCAGTGAAGAGAAGAGGTAAACAATACAATAGAGAGGTTTGATGCACAAGTAAAATCTAATTTATTAACCAATAACAGAAGAACTGCTAAGAAATCTATGAACTAACTAATGTTGCACACGAGGTCTGTCAAACTGTGTAAAATGAGTTTTGTGAATAAAGAGTAAAGAGTTCTCCAGCTCAGCTGGGTCTTCTGGGATTGCAGTTCCCCCCTTCTTTAGGACTTTGGTTTTGCTCTTCTTTAGGGCTTTGGTTTCGCTCTTCTCTGGAGCTTTGGGTTCCTTCTTCTTTAGGGCTTTGGTTTCCTTCTTTTCTGGCGCTCTGGTTTCCTTCTCTGGGATTTTGGTTTCTTTCTTCTCTGGGATTTTTGCTTTCCTTCTTCTCTGGGATTCTGCTTTCCTTCCTCTCTGATGCTTTCGCATGGGCTTCTTTCTTCTCCCGGGTCTTGGTTTTCCCCTTCGCTGGTTTTGGAGCTTGCTTCCCAACAGAGACACTCTTCTTTTCCTTCTTCTGCCTCTCATCCTCCTTCCTCCTCTCTTCCTCCTCTAAGGCCTTTGCCTCCTCCTCGACATTTTGAGCTGGCTCCTTCAGCTCCCTTGTGCAGACAAAACAGAAAACATGGCTGAGAGTCCCACCAGAACCTTGGGCTCCCTCGTCCTGGCTGGCCCTGCACTTCATTCCTTGACCCTGAAGCCATTTCCGTGAATTCTCCTCAACCCACAGAGGTTGGGAACATCCCAAGTGAGGGCATGGGTGGAAGGGGACCTCCAGGACCGGCCAAACCTGAGCTTTGCCATCATAAGGTGTTGACTGTGCACGCTCCCTCTGAAGGCACAGCCAGACCCCTCAGCTCCTGCCAAAGGCTGATCCAGCAGCTCTCTGCGCTGGTGCCTGGAAACGCCCTTTGTCTCTTGGCTTCCCAGTTTAAAGCAGAGCACTGATTGCTGACATCTGCTTAGCTCTCCTCCAGTTCTTACTGAGCTCATTCAGCCCCCTTCTCCCTGGGCACAGCTGAAGCATGATTTTAAAGAGTTCAGATTTCAGCTGAGGGTTAGAAGCAATTGCCATTGATCAGGATGTAAGTTAGATAGGCAGACCATAGGTTAATGGTTATGAGATGCTTAAGCTGGAGCTGATTGTTCTATTGTTTACCATTAGGAGCTTCTTTCTAGAAGGAAGTGGAGGAAGTGAACTGTGATAAGAACATCTTGAAACCAGGAGAACAATGGTTAGCACCTGGGCTTGATGTCAATCAATCACTAAGTTGGGGACCTTGGATGGTGCCAGAGGGTCACAGAGACCTGATGAAGACATTCCTGACCTCATCCCTTAAGACCACTGACCCAATTTGAGACCATCAACCCAATTCAAGGGAAGAAGTGCACAGGAGTGAAGGACCAATGACCTCATTTGAATACAGAGCAGGCATGGGAGGTGCTGGGGTTGTGCAGATGTATTGTGTGTAAGATCTTGGGAAATAAAGAGAGGGCAAAGAACCTTGGACAGCGCGGTCACGCCTTTTAGGGACGGCTCTGGTGCCACCCGCCGGTGTTAATAAACATCCCACTGTCTAACTTGAATTAGTTAGAGAGTCTCTGCCCGTGATCTTCAGTTTTAACGACTCCTAGCCTGCTCCTTCATGAGAACAATCCTATCAGTCAGAAAGCAAAGGCTGCAGGAACCCCTCTCCTGCAAGATAGGCTCTTGTCAGGCAGATTTCCTGCTGGAACCCAGCTGGGACCAAGCAAACCAGTGCTGGCTGCCATGGAAACCATTGGAAGCAGCCTCGTCCCTCTCCTCCCCATGAAACCAACTTCAGCCTGGCCTGAAGAAGTCCTGATGCACAGGCTTGCTTTAAGCAGCCTCCACTCCCAGCTCCACACTTGGCCTGTGTGTCCTGAGCTGGGCTGCCTTGCTGGAGCTGAGCTTCTCCTGTGCTTGCCTACGGCTGCAGCTGCAGGGGAGCCTAAAGCACAGGAGCTTTTCTGGCTGCTGTGCCACCATAAGGAGAACCCTGGCAGATCAG
Source organism: Melospiza georgiana (assembly GCF_028018845.1). NCBI lineage: Eukaryota > Metazoa > Chordata > Aves > Passeriformes > Passerellidae > Melospiza > Melospiza georgiana. The sequence continues at coordinate 2,213,534 of NC_080451.1, forward strand.
CAGTGCAAGGACTTCATCTGTGGCAGGAGCAGGACCCAAAGCAAGGTTTGCTCTGTGCCCCACGCCTGCCCATACCACAATCCCACTGTTCTGGTGAAGAAGGCAGGTGATGAAGAAGATGCCACTCAACACCATGGACTTCAAGACACCTCTAGAGGCGGTGCCAAGGCAAGCCCAGAGCCCAGCTCCCTGCAGGCAGCAGCTAAGCCAGCAGGGCTCAGCACTCAAATAGAGAAGAAGATGTTCTGTCTCAACAGAAGAAGGTCCTTCCTCTCTTGGCAGCCAGGCAGCTCAGAGTGGCCATCCCTGTGTTGCTGCTGGCCTTTGCTCTGCAGCTCCTCTGAGCTCAGAGGCCTTGGAGCAGGGAAGCCCTGCAGGGACAATAACCCATGGCAGAGCAGGAACCCACGGAAGGCTGACTCACCTGTCCCTGAGAGGGGCCTGAGAGCCACAGTTGATCTCCTGGGGGCTCAGGGAGGAGCTGACACGTGAGGCCTCCCCGGGCACCGGCACCTCGGAGGTGGAGCCTCCCTCCATGTGGCACAGCTTGGGACATTGCAGGTGGTGGTGAGGTGGCCAGAGAAGGTGGAGGAGACCTGCTGGCTCTCTCCTGGCTGCAGCACACCTGGCAGTGGCAGGATATTGAAAGCCTGGATGGAAGACAGGAGAGATTGAGGTGTTGAGCATGGAAATGGATGCAGAAGAGCATCTTGCAGCTGTAGCCAGAGGGGCCTATTCCCCAAACACTGCCAGAATCACCCTCACCTCATCCTGCATCCATGCCATTGACCAGTGCAGGGACCATGGGGAAAATCTTCTCCCATACTCACGGGTCAATGCATTAATTAGTACATCACATGAAAGTGAACTGGGATGGCTCCTGGCAGCAGAAATTCTCTCTGATGCACAACTTGCCATTACAAAGTTTCAAAACTTCCTGCTTTTGGAAAAGGAGGAGACTCAGAGTGAGAGCTCTTGGAGCTGAGGGAAGGAGTCCAGCCCAGCTCATCTGACTCCTGAGGCTCTTCCCCTCTCTCTCTGATTTAAATGCTGCTTTCTCAAGGTGCTACAGCAAAAGCTCCTGCAAAAATTTCCTGTGGAGCACCTGAGGAGTTGCAGAGGAAGCAGTGCCCTCCACAGGTGCTGCACAGCGTCCTTGGGCAGCCCTGCAACATGCCCTGCACGGCCTCTCCAACAAGCAGCTGCTCCAGCAGCACTTGGTGATGGGCCTGCAGGGATGGGAGGCCCCTCTGTGGCCAATGCTGAGGGCCCCCAGTGGCACTGGCAGCTCCAGCCCTGCTTGCCACACTGACAATGGGCAAGGGAGACAGATTCCCTCTTGCCTTCTCCGCTCCCAGGGCAGTGTGCGCCACGTCCAGGGAGCACCTGAATCCCTCCAAGCCTCGAGGCAGGTGAGGGTGCTCAGGACTTGGTGCTGGCACCCGAAAAACAAGCCATTTTCTATGCTGGGAGGAAGAGACAGCCCCTCTGCAAAGTCTGCCTTTGTCAGACAGCTCCAGGGCCAGCAGCGCAACAGCAGCTCTGGGTGAAAGCAGAGCCCTGCAAACAGGGAGTCTGGCTGCCTTGGGAAGAGGCTCCATGGAGACCAGGATCATCCCAGCTTGCTCTGGGAGGGAAGCTGGAGGGGTAACCATGATGATGCAGAGAAAAGCCTCATCTTACATGGGGAAGGAAACAAGGCAAAAAATCCCACACTCAGCACAGGCCTGTAGGATCTGAGTCAGCTTCTCCAAGGAAAACTCTCCTATTTCTCCCTCCCCTGACCCAGAAGCAGATGCAGGCGTGAAAAATCCTGAGTGCTGTGGACAATGGGAAAATATAAGCCAAACGCTGAAGGAATTTTCTGATGCTGTAGACTGGGATTTTCCATGGGAACAAATTCAGAACCCAGCTGAGGTGGGGAAATACCTAAAAGAGAAGTGCCATGACGATTCTAAGGAGAAAAGGCTCATTGCAATAAGCTGGGCCCTGCCCTATGCTTATCACACTCTGTTAGATAGTGTAGGGCAGCAGACAGGGGCAGGGGGGCAGGGAGATAAATCAGCTATCCCAGTCACTCGAGCTGTAGCCAACAGCCCAGGCTTGAAGCCAGCAGCCAAACCAGATAGTGAGCCTAAGCCAGCATCTAAACCCATGGCTGTTGCTACCAGTACTAGAAGTGGGAAATGCATAGAAAAAACTAATCAACCAGTGGATGATGATGATGATGGTGATACAGGAGAAGAAGCCTTGATGCCTGCTGACATAAAATCAGGAGTCAAAGCAGCAGGTGCAACATCAGACGCAAATATTGAGTCCTTTTCCCTGAAGGACCTTCGTGGCCCAGGGAAGGATTACACTCGAAGGTCTGATGAATCCATAATTTGTTGGCTGGTCCGTCTCTGGGATGCTGCAGGCAAGGCTACAATTCTGGATGGCACTGAAGCCAAGCATGTGGGATCCCCGTCACAGGATCCTGTCATCGACCAAGGAATGATGAGCGGGGCTAACCCTCACAGCCTCGGGCAACGGGTCCTAAGAAGTGTAGCACAAAGATACCTGGGCGCAGACGATCTCTATATGCAGCAAACCCAGTGGAAAACCATGGAGCAAGGGATTCAACGCTTGAGGGAAATGGCAGTGGCCGAGATTGTCTTCTCAGATGATGGAAACACTGTAAATCCAGACTTGGTACCATGCACATCTCTGATGTGGAGAAAACTTGTACGACTTGGGCCACGAGAATACGCTTCTGCGTTAGCAATAATGAAGCAGGATGATGGTGAGGAGACTGTGCTGGATATGGCAAGGAAGCTCCGAGCATATGCAGGTGCTGTGCATGGCCCAACACAGGCCAGAATCGCAGCAGTGGAAACATGTCTGCAAAAATTAGAAGACAAGATGGAGGAGGGTCACAAGAAACTGAGGGAGGAGATTAAAGAGGGCTTTCTCCAAATCTCGGCAGTACAGATCAGAGGTTCTGGTACCCAACGCAGACGTTCCCCAGATGGCGAGAGAAAGAACACCCCATGAGCTGAGCTGTGGTTCTACCTGCGTGATTGTGGAGAAGACATGGGGAGATGGCACAGAAAACCTACCGCTGCTCTGGCACAATGGGTGTGTGAACTGAAGACTGAGAGAGGAAGTTCCAAAAGGGAAGCAGCTCCAGTGGCCAGTAACCGAACTGTCACATATGATGATAATGACAATATTTTTGATCCCCCTGAAAGACCCTCCAAGGCATATGCCTAGGGAAAGAAGGATAACCAGGCTTAGGGGGGCCCTGCCTCTAGCCAAGTAGAGGCTGGGGAAAACCGTGTTTTTTGGACTGTGTGGATTCATTGGCCTGGCACATCTGAACCGCAAGTATACAAAGCTTTGGTTGACACTGGTACGCAATGTACATTAATCCCATTGAGACATGTGGGGCCAGAGTCTGTTTCTATTGCTGGTGTGACAGGGGGATCACAGGATTTTACTTTGGTGGAAGCTGAGGTGAGCCTGACTGGAAATGAGTGGAAGAAACACTCTATTGTGACTGGCCCAGAGGCCCCATGCATTTTAGGCACAGACTTCTCCCGAAGTGGGTATTTCAAAGACCCAAAGGGACTCAGATGGGCATTTGGAATAGCTGCTGTAGAGACAGAGGGTGTCAAGCAGGTGAACAGCTTGCCTGGACTGTCAGAAAGCCCATCTGCAGTAGGTCTCCTGAAGGTGGAAGAGCAACGAGTACCAATTGCCACCTCAACAGTGCACCGCCGACAGTACCGAACGAATCGAGATGCTGTGATCCCCATGCACAAAATGATCCGTGAGCTGGAGAGCAGAGGGCTGCACAGCAAGACCCACTCACCCTTCAACAGCCCCATTTGGCCCGTGCGTAAACCTGAAGGAGAATGGAGATTGACAGTGGACTATCATGCATTGAATGAAGTGACTCCAGCCCTGAGCGCTGCTGTGCCGGACAGGCTGGAACTCCAGTACGAGCTGGAGTCCAAGGCAGCAAGGTGGTACGCCACTATAGACATTGCCAATGCATTTTTCTCCATTCCCCTGGCAGCGGAACGCAGGCCTCAGTTTGCCTTCACCTGGAGAGGCGTGCAGTACACCTGGAACCGACTGCCCCAGGGGTGGAAGCACAGCCCCACCATCTGCCATGGACTGATCCAGGCTGCACTGGAAAAGGGTGAGGCTCCAGAACACCTGCAATGTATTGATGACATCATTGTGTGGGGGAAGACAGCAGCAGATGTGTTCCAAAAAGGGGAGAAAATCATCCAGATTCTCCTAAAAGCTGGCTTTGCCATCAAGAAGAGCAAAGTCAAGGGACCTGCCGCAGAGACCCAGTTTCTAAGAGTGAAGTGGCAAGATGGATGGTGTCAGATTCCCACCGATGTCATCAACAAGATCACAGCAATGTCTCCACCATCCAGCAAGAAAGAAACACAAGCTTTCCTAGGTGCCATAGGTTTTTGGAGGATGCACATTCCCGAATACAGTCGGATCGTGAGCCCTCTCTACCTGGTCACCCGTAAGAAGAACACTTTCCACTGGGGCCCTGAGCAGCAACAAGCCTTTGCACAGATCAAGCAGGAGATCGCTCATGGAGTGGCCCTTGGCCCAGTCAGGACAGGACCAGAGGGGAAGAACGTGCTCTACTCGGCAGCCAGGAACCATGGCTTGTCCTGGAGCCTTTGGCAGAAGGTGCCTGGGGAGACTCAAAGCCGACCACTGGGATTTTGGAGTCGAAGCTACAGAGGCTCTGAAGCCAACTACACTCCCACAGAGAAGGAAATCTTGGCTGCCTATGAAGGAGTCCAGGCTGCCTCAGAGGTAATAGGCCCTGAAGCACAACTCCTCCTGGCACCCCGACTACCAGTACTGGGGTGGATGTCCAAAGCAAAAGTTCCCTCTACGCACCATGCAACCAGTGCTACATGGAGCAAATGCATTGCTGTTATCACACAGCGCGTCTGTATTGGAAACCTGAATCGCCCTGGGATTCTGGAAATAATTACAAACTGGCCAGAGGGTGAAAACTTTGGTCTCGCTGATGAAGGGGAACAAGAAGCGACACGGGCTGAGGAAGCTCCACCATACAACCAACTGCCAGCAGAAGATCCACGATACGCTCTCTTTACTGATGGTTGGTGCCGCATTGTGGGAATGAACCGGAAGTGGAAAGCAGCCGCATGGAGCCCCACACGACAGGTGGCAGAGGCCACTGAAGGAGAAGGTGGATCAAAGCCAACTTGCTGAACTCAAAGCTGTTCAACTGGCCCTGGACATTGCTGAGAGAGAGAAGTGGCCAAAGCTCTACCTCTACACTGATTCATGGATGGCAGCCAATGCTCTGTGGGGATGGCTGGAGAGGTGGAAACAGGCTAACTGGCAGCGTAGAAGAAAACCAATTAGGGCTGCTGAAGAGTGGAAAGACATTGCTCCCAGGGTAGGGAGGCTACCTGTGAAAATCCGCTATGTGGATGCTCAGGTTCCCAAGAGTAGGGCCAATGAGGAGCACCAAAACAATGAGCAAGTAGACCAGGCGGCAAAGATAGAGGTGTCAAAGATAGACTTAGATTGGCAACATAAAAGAGAGTTATTCCTAGCTCGATGGGCCCACGATGCCTCAGGCCATCAGGGCAGGGATGCCACCTATAAGTGGGCACGAGACCGAGGGGTGGATTTAACCATGAACAGTATTGCTGAGGTTATCCATGACTGTGAGACGTGTGCTGCCATCAAGCAGGCCAAGGGAGTGAAGCCCCTCTGGTACAGTGGGCGGTGGTCCAAGTACAAGTATGGGGAGGCCTGGCAGATTGACTCCATCACACTGCCCCAGACACGCCAGGGCAAGCGCTACGTGCTGACCATGGTGGAAGCCACCACGGGATGGTTGGAAACCTACCCTGTGTCTCATGCTACAGCCCGGAACACCATCCTGGGCCTGGAAAAGCAAGTTCTGTGGAGACATGGCACCCCTGAGAGGACTGAGTCAGACAATGGGACTCATTTCAAGAACAGCCTTATCAACACCTGGGCTAGGGAACATGGCATTGAGGAGGTGTACCATATCCCCTACCATGCACCAGCTGCAGGAAAAGTAGAGAGGTACAACGGACTGTTAAAAACCACATTGAAAGCATTAGGTGGGGGATCTTTCAAAAACTGGGAGCAGCATCTGGCAAAAGCCACCTGGTTAGTTCACACCCGAGGCTCTACTAACCGAGTGGGCTCCGCCCAATCTGAGCCTTTGCAGAGAGTAGATGGAGACAAAGTCCCAGTGATACATGTCAGAGGTTTATTAGGGAAGACAGTTTGGATTAATCCTGCCTCGAATACAGACAAACCCATTCGTGGGGTTGTTTTTGCTCAGGGACCGAGTTGCACATGGTGGATAATGCAAAAAGATGGAAGAACACGATGTGTACCTCAGGGAGATCTGAATGTTGGATAAAACCTCTGTAAATATCACTGTTTGCTGAATGTTATTACCATTGTCTGTGTATAGCTGTATAATGGATGTATCATGTATGTACTTGTAGAGTTAGAGTTTATATTAGTTTTAGTAGTGAGCAGATGATATGGGGATAAGGGGTGGAATGTCCTGGCTTGACCATTTGATGCTTTTATCCCCAGTCGTCTCATTCTGTTTATGTTGGATAATAAGTTTTGCACCTTTAAGAGTGTTCCAGAGAGTGAAGGGGGGAGAGAAGAAGCGCGCAGTTTGTTTTCATACACTGCACTCCACTCCCCCACATTCCTGCCCCTGGACTGCTGTTGTCTGTGGACAGACAGCGGGACAGAGCTCTTCTTTGGCTTTTTAGTTAGTGTTAGCTAGCTGAGGCAAAGAAGTTCCCTGGACTGTGTATTTTCTTTTCTTTGGACCTCTTGAAACCTGCTCTGGACTGAACACCCAGGAGAGCACCTGCAGCTGCACCTGTGGCCCACCGGGCCGGGCCTGGCCTGAGACAATTCCAGCACCGGAGGGACTGATCAGAGACTGAGTGAGCTGCAACCCAGGGAGGGGCTTTTCTCAGTTTGTCATCTCTTTTAGAGTGGCAAGGGGTCTCATTGTTTGATATTGTTTTGGGTTTATTGTTTAACAAACAGGTTGTTTTCCATCTTTCTCCAGGGAGGTATTTTTTCCTGCTGGACCAGTTGGGGGGAGGGGCCGATTGGATCTGCTTTTTTCCCACTGGAGCTGCTTCGGGAGATTCTTCCCCAAATTTGGTCTAAACCTGGACAGGACTCTGGCTGCCTCCTCCTTTCCAGTCCTGAAGTGCCTCCATCGAGTTGCCGAGCAATCCAGACTGGTTCTCATCTCCTTTGTTGGCTGGGGTTTGAATTTAGGTGGGTGGAGCTCATCTCTGGAAAATAAATAACTATGAACAGGGACCTGCAGTGGGAGGGAGGGAGGGACACCTGCACCAACAGCTCCTGGCCAGGATGCAGCCCCTGGCTGGGTGCTGGCTCCTTGAACTGAGAAATGCTTTGATCCAGCCCTTCCCAATCCAGGCTGGGGCAGGTCTGTTCTAAAGGCAGCCCAGGGATGGCACTGAGGTGCTGCAGCAGCTGCAACTGCTCGCATTGAGCACTTACAGAGGACAGGCATTTACACCTGGTGGGGATGCAAAAAGCACAGTGGGAGAGGAAAAGACAGAGAAGGCAGCAAAAAGGTGAGATTTGAGACACCGAGGGGCAGACCCAGCCAGTGCCCAGCCAGCACAGCCCACCCAGTTCCCAAGGCCAGAAACTCTGCAGCTCCACCAGGGATTTATCAGCAATGTTCCCCTGACACCGCTGGGGGCTTGGTTGACATTTTACAACACTCCCAGGTGACTCAGGTCGCATTCCCCATCCATCCATCCATCCATCCATCCATCCATCCATCCATCCATCCATCCATCCATCCATCCATCCTTCCATCCATACATACACAGGCTGTGGTGCTGGGATCCTGCCAAGCTCTGCCAGCCTTGGGCTTGGGGAGATTTCTGCCAGCCGTCCTGAGCTCCGTAATTGTGCTCTCTGTTCCAGGAAGCAAGCAAGAAAGAGTTTATAAAACCCAAAACAAACCACAACAGAGAAACCTAAAAAACCTTCAACAGCTCAACCCTGCTCAAGTTATTTCTTTAGGGACAGCTACCACTCTCCAGCTGAAATGCTGGGCTTTTGGGGAAAAAGAAAATTACATGTTCACCTCCAAATTGAAAAGGATTAAGGTAAGAGAACCTTTCAAACTAAAAATTACTGTCCGAAAGCTTTCATCTTTGCAAGAAATCTCTAGGTAAGACCAGCCTGACAGTTAAACAACTGGTTCTTCTGGTGGGGAGAAACTCTCCTCTTTAGGGGAAGCAGCCTGATAGTTAAAAGCAACTGTTTGGTCAAACTTCAGGCTCCCTGGCACAGCCTGCATGGCCTTTCCTTCCTGTTCACTGATTTACAGGCAGTGCCACGATGGCCCGGGTTCAGATGTTTGGTGCCATCCAGGGAATTTGGCATTGCCATTTCCATATGTTTTAATTGAAGTTTCAGTCCTTGCAACCACTCTTCAAATGCCAGCTTTCCTTTCTTTTACAGAAAGCTCAAGGTTCCCAGAAGACTTCTGACATCCTCTCTTGTGCTCAGAGAGATGACATTTTCAAACAGATGTTTCCAAAGTTAACAGCATTTGAAAGAAAAATGACCTGAAATCCCCCTGGATTCCAGCTTAGCCCAACTCCATTCTGTGTCAGACACTGAGATTCCCACCTCTAAGGCAGGAGCTGTTTGTGCCCCCATCCCTCCTGTCCTTCTCCCCAGCAGCCTGTGCCTGTTTTCCCCGGCAGAATCCCTGTCCCCGTGCACCCTGCCAGGAGCAGCTGCACACAGGCTCACAGCTCCCCTTGCCCTCACCAGGGGGTTCCTCTCATCCCCGAACACGCCGATGAGAACGTCGGTGCGATGAGTGCCCAGGGCCTGCACTGCCACCACAACTGGGATCTCTGCTGTGCTCTGGGGCTGCACAATCCCACAGGGCTTGGGGCTGGAGCAGAGCACAGCAGAGTCCTCCTTGCACTTCTGGAAGGGACACAATGAAACGCACATTCAGAGGGACTTCTCAAGAAACTTTAGGCTCCTTAACATCCACCACAACAGCAACTTACACACACCTTTAAAGCTCCCCAGGACAAAGGTCAAAGGCACAAACAAGATGCAAGAATTGTAGGCTTAGCACTCCCAGGGCATCCTGCAAGGAGGCTGCCAGCACAGGCACCGGTGTCTGTGGGTGCAGCAGCTTTTCACAACCCTCTAAGATCTCCCACAGGAAAACAGCCTGAGGACTAGAGCATCAACTGTTTCCTCAGGAGCTTAAACTGCCTCCTCAAGTTTACAGTTGGGTAGGATCCTGTTCTCAGCAGATCTTTAAGACTGAATAGAAACCAGCAAGGTCTTATCCAAACCCTTTGTTCCCCTAATAATCTCCTCAGGAAGATTTGACAGGAGGAGGTGGATGTGATGCCAAACCTGGGGAATAAGCCCGTAGCAGCCAGGAAGGTGGCTGGGATTCCTAATGAGGATCTTCCTCTCATAGGGCACCTTCAGGTGGCACTCATCACACAGCAGCACTGGGGAGGACACTTGGAGCTCAGGAACGAGACACCTGGGCAAAGAGATGAGCCCAGGACAATCAGAGATCCTGAGAGAATGGAGAATGCCTACCCGCAAAGATTGTGAAATGGAGCAGAACACATTGGTCACTGTCAAATGCACACTGAAGAGCCCTACAGGGATAAATTGCCTTCTACCTCTTCCCACTCCAACATGTCTTGTCAAGGAGGGGCAAACCCTGAGAGGCAGCACCCAGAGGCTGCCAAGTGCCCCAGGCAGAGCACTTTGCCCCACAGCTGCCTCAGCCCCTCCTTTACCCAAGAAGGCTTGCAAGGACTCCTGCAACGGTGCGAGTGACCCACGAGCTCTGGGGAAGCCTTCCCAACAAGGATCAGTGCTCCCTAAGGCTCAAGGAACACACAGCTCCAGGGTCTCAGTAAAAATGACGCCCTTCTCTGCCATGGTGCTGTTGCCCTGCCTGAAAACTCAGCTCTTTGCCCCAGCCCTGGAGGGCACGAGACAGCAGCTGCCCCACAGAGGGGCTGATCAGCCCCTGCCAGGCCCTGCAGCTCCCTGGCTCCTTCACTGCACAGCTCCAGGCACTGCCTGGCCCCAGCTCCACCTGCTGTACACAGTGGCAGCCCAGGCACTGCCTGCATGGCTCTGCCTGGCACAGGGAACAGCACCAGGGAGCTGCATCCCTCTGGGCATCACACTGACACCCACAGCAGCACAGCAGCATGGAATTCTGCTGCAGCAACAACGACTTTTGCTCTCAACTCTGACAACACTAAAGCTCAAAATGGGAAGCAGAGGGAAGGACAACAACTGGAGCTGACCTGCCACATCAAGGGCTGCTTTCCCCTTGTCAGACCTTGCCCTCCCCACTCTTGCTGGGAGCCACTTCCCCCCTGCCATGTGCCCTCATGGACAGAGCCAGAGCCTGACTCTCAGCAGCTGCTTGGTGTGGCCCAAACCAGTGCACGGTGCTCACAGCCAGCACAACTCCACCTCTTGCAGCCAGAAGGAGAGGAGCCCCTCAAGAAATTTGTTCCACCTCAAGCACCAAAAACAAGGCCAATCAATGATATCATTCCTGGTGCCTTTAGAAGAGGGCCCAGGACCGTGCTGGGCTGGCAGCAAACGTGCTTTTCACTACAGGCTGCTGCCCAAGCACTGCTGTTCTCGTGTCCAGCTGGCACAACATGAGGGCATTCAGCAGCACTTCTCCTTGGCAGCTGCAGCCAGCACAGCCTGGGCAAGGCAGTGCCTGGGGGAGGCCAGGCAAGGGCTGCTACCTGGCTGTGATGATCAGGGCTGCCACTCCCTTGCCAACACCCTCCAGGTCCACCAGCAACCTCCGGTAGAACTCCATCACCGTGTTGGAGCACAGGGTCACCTGGTGGAAGAGAAGAACAGTCAATGCTTCCTTCCAAAAGCTCATTACCCACGGGTGATATCCTCCAGTTCCTGAGGGAGGACTTGCCCTTCATTCTTCGGCTGCTCCATGTGTAGAGCACAGTCTCAGAGTAACAAAAGCCTTCTGGCAATACCACATTTGTTAAACACACCTTGCTATCAGGGCACAGGTCAGCTACATTAAAACATTAGACTACAGCTCCATGCACCACTGCATTCAAATGAAGGGGCCAATTTCTCATCTGACTACAAAGACATCCATGCAGAGGAAATCTGACTTGACCACAACGAGTTCAGCTTTACAGCAGGAGGCTGAGGGCAAAGTGTGGCCCAGCAGGTGCTGGGCAGTTCCTGGCTGCCCTGGGACCCCGAGCCCGGGCTGGCTCTGAGAATTCCGGCCCCACGCCAGGAGTGGGGAACTGCCCCAGGCTGGGCAATGACCACAGGCAGAACCCTCCGAACTGCCCCAGGGTGGGCACTGACCACAGGCAGAACCCTCAGAACTGCCCCAGGGTGGGCATTTACCACAGGCAGAACCCTCAGAACTGCCCCAGGCTGGGCAATGACCACAGGCAGAACCCTCAGAACTGCCCCAGGGTGGGCATTGACCACAGGCAGAACCCTCAGAACTGCCCCAGGCTGGGCACTGACCACAGGCAGAACCCTCAGAACTGGCCCAAGGTGGGCATTGACTACAGGCAGAACCCTCAGAACTGGCCCAGGGTGGGCATTGACCACAGGCAAAACCCTCAGAGCCTCTTGCTCTACACTGCAAGAGACAAGCCACCAACGGGACCAGGCAGAGGAGAAAGGAAGAGGATCTGTGTCTTGAAATTACACAAGAAAGGGTTTATTCCAAGCAAAAGGATCAGAGCCAAAAGAGCCCTGGACACTCCTGTGCAAGGGCTTTTGTACAGACACAAATCAGGAGGTAGATAAGAACAGCAAACCAAAAGGGAATCCTCAGGGGAGCACTGAGGGGATTACATCAAGTGTCTGGGGCCACTTTGGGTTGGAGGGTGGGGAGGATGGCTCACTTGGGCCAATGGGGCCTCCAGGAACAGGGGAATTCCAAAGGGGCGTTGCAGACAGGGATTGGCTCCAGGTTAAATTGGCAAAGAAAGTTGGGGAACAAAAGGGGCTGGGTTTGACAGGCAGGGAAAGAGCTGGAACAAGGGGCAGGGAATGGCATGAGGGACAGCTTTACAGGGGTAAACTAACTCGGGGACAACACGGGGTACAACAGAACAAACCATTTAACAAGGAATCAATACAAAAAATTTGAACCGCTACACATGGCTGCAGATTTTTTTGTCTCCACTGGAGCTTCCTGCAGTGAACACAAATCATTCTGCTCCCCAGGAGGGGGGAAATGACACCAAGAAGAAAAGCTCACTGCTTGATACAATGACATCTCTCTAACAGCCACCTTCTGCCCTCATCCTTGCTCTGCCCCGTTGCAATCAAATCCATCGCTCTCAAAAACACAAGAATGGTTTCACGCCTTGACCATAAGGTCTGTGAGCTCAGCATATGATTTTGGAAAGCAAACAGTGCTCCTTGAGGAACATCCCGACTAAGCCAGCCAGCAGAGGCCTCCCAGCAGTGCAGATCTCTCCGTGCCACGATGCTCCAAGCTGGCACCAGAGCTAAAGCCCTCCCACCCTGCAGTGCAGCTCCAGCCCTGGTGCTGCAGCGGCTGTGGCCGGGCTCTTGCCGTACCTCGATGTCCTGGTGTCCCTGGGGGAGGATGGTGCCTCTGCTGGGATTGATGGTGAACTCCCTGGGCTCCACATGGAAATGGATTCCCTTGCTCCAGGCCGGGTCGCTGTCCCTGCGGATCTGATCCACGCTGTCCACAGCCGGCTGCGTGCCATCGTCCGACATGCGGAGCTGGAACGTCAGGGGCACCGCGGAGCTGTTGGTGAGGCGGCAGCGCTGCGTGTAGGGAAAGCCTGGGCCAGGACACAAACAGCCATTCAGGCACCCAGCAGGGCATGATCCTGGGGGCAAGATCCTGGCAGGATCAAAGTGGGATTGGAGTTGAGCTCTTTATGATCTGAACTACAGCTCACCCAGAAGCTGCGTGAGGAATTAATCGTCACTTAGTTCCCTTTGACACAGATTCCAGACTGCAGCCTTGAAAATGCCCACTCCTAGCCCTGCTGAACACTGCAAGCTTCTCTCTTTGTGATGGGGACCAGCTCCCTCACCTGCCCCAAACCAGCACCAGTTCTCTCTCAGTGATGAGTGTGCACCCAGAGCCAGCATTTACTCTGAGAATTCAAGCTGTCCAATTCCCTGCTCAGCCTGCCAACACTCCCACCTTTTTCAACACATATAAAGAGTGAGTTGTCAGTGAGAAGAAGCTACAGCAAAAGAAAGTGAGGATGGGATCAGGAACTAGAACGTGATGCAAAGCACCCTAATGCAGCTTCTCTCTGCAGGATCCTTAAGGCATCTCTTGCTTTGGGCCAAACAGACTGAGCACGTGACAGCTCAGAGCCCACTCAGCTGGGGGCACAGCCCAGCCTTGCTTTGAGATTAGCAATCAGGAACCAGGTCCCACCTCAGCCCACATACAGGGACATCACAGCCGTGCTGCGCACTGAGGGTGCTGCCTGCAAGGGTTTACCCCACTTTGGCTCTGAGATTTGCTTTCCACCCTGCAAAGCCAGAGATACAGCCACTCATGGTGGGGATGTCCTGCAGAGCGCGCAGAGCAGCCACAGCCTGCTCTGCACTGCACATCTGGCTGGGCTGGCCAGCTCTGCGGGGAGGAGACTTCTCCCCAGGCCTGCTCACCAAGAGTCACTGGGACACAGATGGGGAGGAAAAACAACTGCAGCTGCAGCCCAGAGCTTCTCTGTGCCCATCCAAGTGACCACTGCCAGCTCCAGCAGGGACTCCAGCAGGGAGGCAAGAGAGGCACACAAAGGACAAACCCAGATGTCAAAACCTCCAACGAGACTGAGGCCAGCACACGCAGACAACAGTCAACGCTTACAAAGAAGCAAAGATACAACAGCTGCCTTCAGCCGAAGAGCCCTTAGGCATGAAATTGGATTCAGCAGGATCGGTCTCCTGCTTCAGACCCATATTTCCATCTGTTGCCTTTCTTGTTTGATTCCTTCCAAAGTCAACTTGACAAGCGCCTCCGTGGTGATGCAGGCTGGGGAAGAAGCAACTCAAGAAAGGCAATGAGTTTCCTTCAGAAGTTCATGAACTTCATTGTTGTGGCTTTAGGCTTGGCCGTGAACGTTGCCCTGGCTCTGGGAAGGGGGACAGGCGTTCTGGGGGGTTTTGGGCGGTTTTGGCCCTGGGCTGGGCTTTTCCCTGGGGGGTTTTTGGGAGTTGTGGCGTGATGCCGTGGGCGGCTGTGCAGTGGGAGCTGAGGCTGGGCAGGGAGCGGAGCTTCCCTTCCTCCCGCTCGGGGCTCGCAGCTCGGCCGCTGCTGCTGCGGGAGGGTTTGTGCTTGGCCCGGGGCTGCCCTGGCTGCAGCTCAGCGCTGGCACCGACCCTGCCTGCCTGCCCCGCTGCTGCTGCTGCTGCTGGGCACTGCCCGCATTCCCCTGCCCTCTGGGGCTCTGCAAAAGGAGCATTTCCTCCTTCCCTTCCCTTCCCGCACCGGCTGGGGGGGATCCCTGCCCTGCCAGAGCCCACAGCTCCTCCTGCTGTCACCAGACCTCCACCAAAGGGGAAAAACAGGACTTGGCATCTGGGAAATGTCTGTTCTTGCCTTCTTGTCTCTGCTCTCCTGAGACAGTCTAACAAAGAACTGTTATTCCTTTTCCCACAGTTTTGCCTGGGAGCCCTGTCATTTCAAAGGGATAATCATTTGGAGGGAGGGGCTCATCTTTCCATTGCAGCAAGATTCCCACCTTCCTTGGCACACATCTGTCTTTTAAAGCAGCACAGAGACACCAGAAAATTCTGCCTTTCTATTCCTTGCTTCCATTGGATCTCACAATGGCAAGATGCCCCCTGAGGCAGCAGCAGCAGCAGCAGCAGCCCTGCAGTTCACAGCCTGAAGAGGCTGCTGGGGCAGAGCAGGAGTGAGGGATGCTTTTCTGTTGGAAGGCACAGATCCCTGAGGCTGTGTCCCAGCCCAGGGAACACTCACCAAAGGAGATGTCCCCGAAGTCGAGCTCAGCGAGGTCGAAGTGTAAACTCGGTGCAGTGACGCTGCCCCTGCAGGCCGAGGACAGAGCAGGCAATGGCTCGGTTAAAGGCATTGCACAGGTCCGGCTGTCGTGGCTCGGGGGCACAAAACCCGGGCTCAGGGCACCCTGGGTTTCCAACCAACACAGCCCCGTGTGCTCAGCACAGGGCCCTGGGCACAGGAGGCAGCTCCAGCCAAGGGGCAGCAGCCAACAGCCCCTGCTGGGCTCTGGGCACAGGGCAGGCAGGAGAAGCCCCCGGGTTGCTGCGGGTCCCATGAAGGACCCTGAACACACACCCAGACATGGCTCCGTGCCTCAGTTTCCCCATCTGCAATGGCATGGACATCAAGGTGTCCCCACTAACTTCTGAAAGCAGCCCTTCCAGCCACAGCTTCCCTGCTTTGCTCCTTCTGAGCTGCAACTGCTGTTCCCATGGAGGAGCTTTCTCAAGAGAGTTTGACCCACACAATCATTACAGACACTGTTCTGAGACACCAATCCAGGGCATTCCCAAACATCCTCTGAAAAGAGCAGCAACAGTTCTACCCAGGGCACAGATGAATCCTAGAGGAAAGGACCAGCTTGTCAGCAGTGCACCAGCTGGTACAGCCAAGAGCAAGAGCTTCAACAACCAAACTTGGCTGTCCTGAATCTAGCACAGCACCTCACCTGCCCTTGAACTCAGCAGACACACTCCAAAAGCCACCAACATCCACTGAAATCAGCACTTGAAGCTGCACAACATTCACCAGTTGATTTCATGGTTGATGCCAATCAGTGCCCACTCTGCCTTTTGGTTCAAAATCAAGGACCAGTGAGCTGTGTCCTCTATTGTACTCACAGGACTGCCCCTGGCTCTGCTCTGCACATCTCAACAAGAGACACCTGCCCCTGCTCAAGGAGAAAGCTGCTTATGCAGAAACACCCCATGGCCATTTTGGGGGAGGGACAGAGGAGAATCAATTATTTGATGGGGAAAGGTTCCCCCTTGATTTCCAAATGAAAAAAGCAGCACTTTTCCTCCAAAAACAAAGGCAGCATCATTGTTTCTCCACTATGGGCGCACCTGCTCACCACTTTTCTCTTGCTAAGGAATAACTCCCTTGTTCTTCTTTACCCATCTCCCTTATCTCTTTGCTATCATCCAGTGCAGATTGCTTTCATTTCTTCACTGCCTTGAGCCAGTGCCGCCCAAGAGCAGCAGCCCAGCTCCAAAGCTGCAGAGCAGCCAGCATCAGCTCTCCTGCTTCCACTCCATTATCCTGCAGCACATGGCTCAGGCTGGCAGGGACAAGGCCTCACGCTGCTGTGGTGCTGAGCACTGAGCTCTGCCTCCCCTATGATCCGCCCTTCTCCCTGTGCCTGGGCCAGGATTGTCTCTTGCCATGGCACCAGCCCACGGGACAGTGCCCAAGTCCTTGGCACAGTTCCTGACTCCCACATCAGCGCTTTGCTGGCTGTGCAAAGGAGGCACCAGAGCCCTCTGTGCACAGGAGCTGGGGGCACAGCTTGTGCCCCACAGCATGGCCATGAGAGGTGAGCTGAGGCTGCTGCTGCCCATCTGGCATGGATTATTCACACAGGTTTTACAAACACTGCTGCAGCTGCAGAATCAGCCAGGCTGGCCCATCTGCAAACCCTGAGGGCCTTGCTGGGTGTTCAGGTGGGACATCCCAGAGCAGCTGCTGCCCAAAGCTGATCCATCCCACTGCCTGCCATGGCCCAAGGCACAGGGAGATCCCTGCAGGGAGGAGTCATTCCGGCTCCCGGCTACCACACAGGGCAGCAGGCAGCCCTGACAGTGCTGAGGAGGCATTTCAGAAGCTGCTTGTGCTCAGCAGGGTGCAAGCCAGCTCCCAACATGTTCCAGCAGCCTCCAGGAAATCTGGGACACAGAAAGCTCCAAGGCCACTGAAAGCAAGAGCAGATGCCTTCCATCCTGCTCACTTCCAGCCAGGCTGCAGGGCAGCAGATCCGGTGCTTGGTTCCTTCTGTAGCTCTTTCCCAACTCCGCTCTCACCCAAAGGTGTTTGCACAGGGACAGATGAGCTGCCTCACCTCTGGGTGCTCAGCTGGTACCGAGCTGCCTGGGCACCGACATTGCGCACCAGCAGAGTCTGCTGGGTGCTGACCTTGACTGGACACTTGGAGAAGTCCAGCTGGGCAGGGAAGTCCAGCACAGCTCGGGCACCAATGGCCCGAATTGGCACAACAATCCTTTCCCTTCCAGTGAGGCACACCAGCTCGTGGCAATAATCCTGCAGGAAAAGAAACTGGCTCAGCACAGGACATTTAGTGCCATCCCCACGGCAGAAGAAAAACCATTTCCTATACCCCTCCAAGGGCATCAATTTACCTATTGCACCCTCAAATGAACACTAAGTTCTACTACTATGTCACATTTTAAAGGCACCAGCGCACTTGGCAAAATCTGTCTCAGTGGCATTCAGCTCTTGTGTCACTTGGCTCATACAGATAACAGCCCTAGGCCACCATCATTTTTACTCTAAACTTTAATGATGTTAAAGAATTCCTAAGCCCTTTCTAAGCAACATGGAGCTGGGGAACACAGGACATTGCTCTTTAGGCTTCTATATTCCCACTGTCTGAGAATAGGACAAAGTGTCCAACTGACTCTAAGCAGCAAAAGGAAGAGGAGAAAACAGTTCACCCAAAGACATCCTGCACCTCTGGCCTGGTGCAGAAACATCAGTTGGCTCACAACTCCCCTCTAACTTTGCCTGTCCAACCAAGTCAGGAGAAGAACGGTGCTAAGAGGTAGCAGGATGATGTTGGAAAGGGCCTCTCTTTGTTTCCCTGCAAGGCTTCCTCCCTTCCATGCCATGCCCTCAACCCTTCTGTATGAACAAGCCTCCAGATCAGAACATGAACCCTCCAGATCCCAGCACTGAGATCAGACTTGCCAGGGCCTCAGCACTGCTGTTCAAACCTCCCCGCAAAAGCACCTTTGGCACGGAATGGGTGCCAGCTGACAGAGCAAGCACAGGGACAGGCATGAAGACAGAGCCCCAGCAGTGTCACTGCCACGGGCTCTGGGCTCACAGCTCTGCCTGCAGCTTGTACCTGCCCTACACCAGCTCCTTCAGGCAGGTGTCCAAGTGCCCTGCAGCTCAGCAACCTCCTGCTGACCAAGGGCACCCAGGGCCCAGCGTGCCTGTGCCAGGCCGGGCTCACGGGCACAGCACATCCTCTGCCCTGGCCCTGCAGCTGTGCCATGCTCACTTGTGCTCTGGGACAGCACAGCTGCAAGGCTGCACAACAGAGGGGTGAAAAAGCAGCGGCTTTGCTCCAGCCCAGGGGCAGGCAGGGAAGCTGTTGGCAGTCCAGGAAGGAGGAAAGCTCTCTGACCTCTTTGTTCCTCTGGTGTTTTCCATCAGAATGAAACCCCTTCCACTGGACCTAGAGATGGCCCAACATCTATCAAGAGCCCTCTGTCATTTTCATCCTCTTTCCCGCGCATCTTCCCTTGGCAATGCTCAGCAATGTGCAGGGAGGGGAAGCAGAGCCTGTCAGGCCTGGCTGCAGTGCCTGCCAGCAGTGCCAAGGTGTGACTGGCTGCAGGCTGCCTGCCCACGCCTGGAGCCCAGCTCACAGCATGCAATGGGCTGCAGCCAGAGTGCAGGGAAAACAATGGCTGTGGAGATCATTGTGTGCTTTGGCTCCTCCAGCCTCACCTTGTTCTTGCTGGGGGTGAAGCGGATGCGCACAGGGACAGAGGCGCCCGGCGGCACGGCACGGTACGCATCGCTGGAGCTCACCAAGTGGAAGTAAGGTGAGCTCTCCATGGAGACCTTCACCACGTGAAGAAACTGCAGCAAAGACATGAAATTATGATTTTGCCACTTGTGGAAACAGGACGAGAGGAGACCTGTCCATGCCCTGCTAACATCCCTCCCCTGCCCCTTTTCCAAAGCACTTTCAGCTGAGCAGGCACAGGCACATCATTCACAAGGCTGAACTTGAATCCCTTCTCTCTGGCTCCAGCATTTTGGCCAGGGGCAGTAGGGCAGTGCCTGCTGGGAAGGAAGGGCCGAGCAGGTCAGCACCAGCAGCATGGAGACACAGCACCTGAACCAAGTCACCTGCATATTCAACAAGGCCAAAAAACCTGCTGGCTTCTGCCTGCACACAGCCATGAAGTGGTCATGTTCCAGAGGGGGAATGTGCTACCTAAAAGCAAACCAGCCCATTTCTGTGGGGGAAGGAAGAAATTCCCTTCTAGCAGATCAGCTTTGGGTAGGGACCTTCTGGGGATACAGTCAGGCAGGCAGGCAGAGCAGCAAGACAGGAGACCAAACACTGTGGTCTCACTGGGAATAAAAGCAAACCTGAAAAGCAAAAGAAGGAATGAACACAGCAAGACAATTCCGAAAACAAGGAGATGGCAAAGAGAATTTAAATGGGCAGTAAAGCAGCAAGCAAGAATCATAAAACCATGAGAGCAACCAGCTTGCCAGAAGTGACAGAAACACAGACAGGCGGTGTCTATTGACCTTGGGGCTTCAGAGGCATTTTCTGCCTGGAGAAACAGGACCAGCACTGACTGACAGTGTGGTTCCAGTATGAAAAGCCAGTCTTGGCTCTCCAGGGCTTCCTGCTGCCTGTGCAGGCAAGCTGGGCTGCTGGGCATTCCTGCCTGCAGCCAGCAGGCCAGGTTCGGCCCTCTGGGCTACTACATGCACAGCACACATGCATTTTCTAGCACACTGATCTCATCAACCCCTGAGCACCAAAATGCTCTCCAAAAGTCTAAACCAGGTGATTTGGACTCCCTCCTGTCTCCTCCCACCAGCCCACTCTTGGCACAAGCCTCACTTGAGAAAATGTTTCCCGGACTGAAATTCAAATGGTCTCAAGTTTTCCTCTTTACAGTGGAACACAATTGACATTTTTCAACTTTTTCCCTCTCAGCTCTCTTGGGAAACTGCAAAACAATGCCAATTTCTTCAGGTGAAGGTGGAAACCTCCAGGAACACATGCCTTTGGATGTGCTGTGCTTCTGCAAAGGGAAAGCAGAGCACCATGTTGCTTTTGGAAAAGCTGAGCAGAGCTCGATGAAGCTGAGCAGGAGCCTCAAGTGGCACCTAAAGGCCTCTCACTGCTTCTGCTCCATCACTCTGATTGCAGGGCTCTTGCAGAACCCGGTTCCTGCAGGGCCAATGCCATTAATGAGAAGTGATTCCAGCATAAAGTGCAGAAGGCTCAGCCCCTGAGCTTTGGCTGTGAGCTGCACAAAGGGAGCCAAACTGGCTGAAAGAGGCAGAGATTCCTACCAGGAGCCAAGATGAACCAAGGAGACACAGGGTGTGCTATAGGCAAAAGGCAAAGCATGAGAGCAGGTAAGAACTGTACAGCCCTCAACATTCCAGTCAATCCAGAGCTTTCAAGAGAAGGAAACTCCTTTGGGATAGACACCATCAACGCCTGGCCAAAATCTGGGGACAATTCCCAGCACAGGAAGATTTCCACCATCTTGCAGAAGAAGGTGCCGAGATATTTTCTTCTGCATGTGCTGCAGCAGATAACTTGCTTTGCTGTACACTGCGGGAATGAGAGCACTCTCCTCTTCCAGCACAGCGTTAAAGCTCTGGGTGCCAGCACTTACCTTGTCCTTATTCCTGAGAGACAGCACCATTTCCGAGACCTCCCGAGCGACAAAGTCCTGAAATACCAGCTCTGGTGGGGAAACCCCAAACCAGCTCTGTTTCGGGGCAGCTGACGGCAGCTGGAGAGGAGAGAGAGCAGGGAGAGCTTCAGCTGCTGGGAGGAAGGTTCATGCAGGAGAATCTTCCTCTGATCCCCAGTGAAGTACAGACTCTGAGGGAGCACGTCTGCCCAGCCCACACTGGGCAAACAGTGGCTCACCCACCTCTGCTCTGAGCTCATCCACAGCTGCTGGGCCACACAGAGCAGGCTCAAGCCAAGCTGCTCTTTCGGCATGGATTTCTCCAGGTTTCTTTCTCCAGAATGCCAGGCAGCACTTTCCTAAAACACAGCCCTGTGCCCATGCGGTCACAGAGCTCTGGGGCACTGACTGAGCACTCATGGAGTAAGTAAAACCCATGAATTTACAGGAGACTCCATGGGAAAGGATTTGGGATGTCTTTTACTCTGAGACAGGGAAACCGAGGCCCACACAACTGCAAATATCTTTTTTTGCTCTAGAACTTAGACATCAGTAAGAAGAGCACAGGACCAGAGCAGGTGTGAGAGATGAGGTGACATTTGGCTGAAGCCAAAAGGTTATTAAGCAAAAGAATGGAATTTGTTGGTTCTGTGTGTTTTTTTTTGGTTTGGATTTGTTCAGGTTGGTTTGTTGAGTGTCACAGTGAGAGGGACAGGGTTGAAGACCTGACCAAAAGGAAGGAGGACGAGAAGGGAGCGGACAGAAAAGTTGGTGCTCAGCAGAGAATGGAAGCGCCTGAGTACCCATCCAATGGCAAAGGGCACAGGCACCGCCCCAGCCGGGTACAAAGGGGATATAAAGATTGCCATTTTCTCAGAGGGTGTGTGTGTGCGCTTGGCTCTCAGGGAGGGAGACACCCTCAGCTCAGCTGAATCGTTACTAAGAAACACTTTCCTTTTGCTTTGATGATTTTGTTCCTTTTCATTGTATTTAAAAGTTAGTGTGTTCCAAAGAGAGGAAAAGGCAAAAATAAAAAGACAAATGAGATGAAAAGAAAAAGACAAGTGAGGTGAATGCTGAATGTGGATAAGTTTCAGTTATTTTCTCAGCAACTTGGGTAAAAGCAGAGTTGGTATCTCCTTTTTCAATGGCCTTTAAATGGGTGCTCTCTTGTCATTACTGCAACCTTATTTCATGCCATTGTAGAGGCACGTCTGGAATGACACAACAACAGCAAATGCTTCTGGAGCAGAGACATTGCTTGGAGAAAACTCTGCCCTGCTTTGTCTGCCTTCTCCAGCCACACTGCTGTCACTGCAGAGACACAAGCAGGTCTCCTCTGTGACTTCACAGCAGACACATTCTGCTGAAGGGAGTGGCTGCAGCACACTGTCCCTTAGCTGTGCCCTTCCCTGAGGTGTTCCCAAGGCCCCTCTCCAGGACAATCCTAAACCTGGATTGTGTTCCGTGTCTCTTGCTGCCAATTTCCTGCTCAACAGCCCACCTCAGTCACCTACCCGTTTGGACTGTGCTTTATACTGAGCTAGTCCTGCCAGAAAAGCAGCTTTAAACACACCTCTGAGTAGGCACTGATCCAGACAAAGAACATCCATTCCCCTCTGCCCAGGGCCAGTCCCCTGTACATCTGGCAGCCTGCAAAATCTAACACCCCTTCAGGGTCCAACACATTGTTCCAGCCCAAAGCAGTAATGACATGTGTTTTGTTCAATCTGAAGTAATTCCTGCAGATCCTTGGCCTTCAAAGGCCAAGGCTGCCACTCTGCAGGGAATCCTGGGACCCCGAGCATTTGATGGTGACCACACCAAAGCAAGAGGTGGCTCCTTCAGCAGGAGAATGGCAAAGGGCAATTTTGGGCCTCTGTGTCCCCAGCCTTCCTCCCATTGTTTTAGCAATGGCAGCTGCACTCCAGCACACCCCAGCAGCTTCAGCAGAGGGTATTTGTGTTGGCTTAGTGCAGATCAGGACTCCCAGTCCACCACTCCCAGCACCTTGCAATGACAGCAGGACCTGGACACTGAGGCATTTTGCTGGAGGCAAGCCTGTCACAAACACACACCCTCTTCAAACTTCATGTGAAACAGAAAGGAAAAGAGCAGGAAAAGGCTACCTTTGGGCGAGTCTCACTCCTGTCTAGAAGTGGGCCAAGTCTGGGCAGAATACTCCCCCCAGTGCTGGCCTCCTTCTTCCTGCTGAGAAACTTCTCCCTCTGGAACTTACAGGGAAGCAGCTGAAAGGCAAAAGTAAACCAGCTAGAGCCTCAGAGTTGTGCTTGTTCAGAAAGGCTTTTCTTCAACAAGTGACACTGGTGAATAACTTGTGATCACAGCCACTAGGACATTCCTGGAAGCCCTGGGAGTTTCCTGCTGAAATACTTAGCATCAGGGAATTAATAATACACAGTGGAACACACATACTCCAGCCATATGGCTCGGTCCCATTGGCTTCTCCATGACTGGATGGGACATGGTTGGGCATTTCTGCTCTTTGGGCATTTGTTTCCTCTTACGTTTCATTGGATTGAGGCAGTGACCTTTCCAGAGAATGGGGAGGGGCTCTCAGAACTGCCTGAACTCCATCCCTGCACAACGCTCAGAACTCACAGCAAGGAGATATCGCTGCTGGATGAGTCCAAGAGATGCAAGAAAGGAACACTGTACCAAGAGTGAGGTGCACAGGAATGTCTCTAGGTTTTAGTTCTCCCTGTGAATTGTTTTTTCTGTCTGGGCTGACAGAGCCCTCCACAGAAGAAAACAGAGGCATCTCCTTGACAGAGCCTCAGCAGTGGGGCATCTTCAGCCAAGTGAGCTGCAGACAGCAAGGGACCTTTGTGGCCCTGGCTCCAGCGCTGCCTGCAGGGCTGCATCTGTGCCCACACAGGAGCTGGGAGAGAACAGCTGCTTTGGAAGCTCTTCCAGCTGGGACCAGCCGTGGCTCTCAAGGCTTTGGGCAGAGTTTGAGCTTCCCCCCCCCAACACGCCCAGGTGCCCAAGGGCAGCATGGTCAGAGCAGCACAGGTGAGTGGTGCCCAGCCTGACAGAAGGAATTCCTGTGGCACAGGGAAAGGGACAGAACACATGCTCAGGGCTTCAGCTGTACATTGGTTTCACTTGGCTCTGCTGGCACAGCCAGGCAAGACACAGCTGAAGCATCCCACAGTGTTCCCTATTGCACCAGGACAGCCCCAGCAACAGCAGCACAGCACAAAGGGCTGGGCAGGGGCTCTGCAGCTTCACAGCACTGCTGGACAACAGGGGCAGGGAGAGCAGGCACACCAGGGCAGTGCCAGCCTTAACACAGCCCCAGTGGGTACTCACAGCATTAGGCTTCAGCCCTTCCCTGGACAAAAGACGAGGTGTCGGTGTCTTCTTTGGCAATCCAGACGCCATTTCCAAGGGACGGTGTCGCAGGTGAGCGACAATGCCTCAACAAAACTGGAAGGAGCAACAATGGAACTCTGAAAATCCACAACCCAATTCATGGCAGATTCAAGGTATATTCTGGTGCTAAAAATGTTACATTACTTGAAAGTAGCTAAGTGCTTGTTTGGTGTAAGCAGCTAGTATAGTTAGGCCTCTAGTTGGACTTTATTTGAACTCGATGGCTACCTTGTGCAATTCAAAGTTAGATCATACTGAAACCTGGAGCTAAAAATCTGAACATTAATAACAGTTCAAACAGACAAAGCTGTAGCTTGAATATTACTCAAAAATAGCTAGAGTGGGCCTCCTCTTCTTTAGGCTAAAGCACCCTTGCTCTCTCAGCTGCTCCTCACAGCTGAGAGACTAATGAGAGACTGGAATATTATGGCTAATGGCTTAAATATCATTATAAAGGACTTTCTGCCCATTGTGACAAAACTCTATAAAGAAGCTGCGACCACCCAAGCCCACCCTTCCCTGAAAATGCCTCCTGACTGGAACTTGGCACTGTGAATTAAGCTGCCTAAGGGAACTTGAGACAAGATCAAGGTGACACTATTGTCCCATTAGCTCAGGTCTGGGGAGAAGTAAACAAGGCTGAGGAGAAAAACCTATCCACAACAAAGCCAAACCCAGCAGCTGTCCTGAAAATCAGCTCTGTCTGCGTTCAGGCTGGGGAAGTCACAGCCACTGACTCTTCTGCTGAGGCCAGCTTTGCACACAAACCTCCCAGCAAAGACCTCCGCAGTGCCTCCAGACCCATTCCTGAGGCCTCGCACCAGACGACTGCAGGGCATGCAAGCTAACAGAACAAATCTGAAAATCCAGAACCCAACTCATGGCAGACTCAAAGGATATACGGGTGCTACAGATTTTATATGATTTGAAAGTAGCAAGAGACAGAGTCCAACTTGCCCCACTCCTGGGAGGTACCTGGGCAAGGTATCACCTTGCCCAAATCTGCATTAATCCATTGGAGTCTTACATTTTGCCAGACCTCACCACAGAGAAGACCAGAAGAGGATTTAATGGTAGGCCAATGGGATCCATGAAATGGTGATATTTTCTACTAAATCTCTCTCTGTCACTCTCTTTCTCCTCCCCCCCTTCCCAACCTCCATCCCCCTCCCACTTTTTCTTTTCATTCTCTCTCTTTCTCCCTCACATTTACTGTTCCATAAAATCCAGACCATTGACTTTGGCATATGCTCTCCTTTGCACCTCAATACAGAGGCATCTCCCTAAAAGTTTTAAAACCCAGATGATAAAAACCCACTGAAACTTGAACAGAACTCATTCACCCTGCATTGCAGCCAGCTGGCCTCTCCTCCTCAGCCTAGTGTGACCCTGCTGCACGGTGATGGACACATCTCGAGGGGCCGTAATGACCAGCATCGCACGGCGATCAGGACACAGGATGCGTCAGACACAGCCCTGTCGGGGCAAGGGGGTCAGTGACGACAGGGGGCTGATTATCTGCAGGGTGCTAGCTGGGGGATGAGTGGGGCTCTGTGTAGTGAGCTGGGTAATGTGGCATGGGTATTTTGCGTCTGGGGTAAGAAGGAAGGGGCAGAATGGAGCAGGAGGACTGGCACATGGGGCAACTGAGCTTGGAGCCGGAGTTACGTGGGAGAATGGCCATGCCCAGTGTGGGACAAGACCTTGAGTCCTGGTGCGCTGGGGCCAGCACCTGTGGCAGCTCACCCTTGTCCTTCACCGCCCAGGCCCTGCCGCCTCAGGAGAGCACCGGCCAGGCACAGCTCCTTGACAGGTCTCATGGGCCCCAGGGCTCGAGCAGCCTCTCCAGCCCCGCCAGACATCAACAACCCCCGGCCAGCTGGAAAGGACTCAGCGCCCAATGCTCGGCCTGGGACATCTTGTCCGAAGCGAGAAACACCTGTGACAATGTCATAAGGAACTTGACTTTTTACTTGTATATAAGAACTAAGTTAGTTGTATATAGTTATTAGGTTAATAAAAACTGTTAAAATTATGGGCAGAGCCTTGTCTCACAGCCTGTCTCTCCCCGGGCTCCCTGGTGTTATTAAAACAAATTCGGTTAATATTTTTTTGTGAGAAAAAGTTACAAAGAGGCAGCCAGATCACTGGCCCTGCCCAAGTTCTGTGTGTTTTGTTATTGTAATCACGGGTCGTTGTGGCTAATTGCTCCTTTTGTATTAGCAGAGCCTTGCCCGAGGCTAAGTTTTACCTTTCTCAGAATAGGGAAGACACCTGAGAAGGTGGGGGGGTTATGCAAAGTGACTCCCAAGACCAGAATGCTTTGTGGGACCCCCGACTCCAAACTCACGGAGAAACCCCAAAAACAACGAGCCACCTAAGAGTTGAGAGACTAGAGTGATGTCTGGATGTGAGGAGCAGAGTGCTGGGCCTGCAAGAGATGCTGGAAACCTTCATCGTTCCTCACCCTGTGTTCGAGATCCCCCGGGCCAGGTCTGGGAGGGGAGCGAGACTCAGACCGAACTAACATCTGACGGAGATACCACGCCCTAAAGGCTCCCACGAGGACCGGATCCCCCAGCTCTGCCCCCAGTGGACAGAGCTGTGCATATCTTCCTCCTCTGAGTCGCCCTGGCAGACAACGGGACGCTGCAGACATGCCCGTCGAGACGCCCAATGGTGAGCTGATCACTTTTAATAAAGGCATTAAAAAAGGAGAAGAAGTCTCCTGGCCCTGTTTATTTCACCTGGTGCACCTTCAGCTCCTTCCCCCCTGCTGTGTCTCTGCCCCCGGGCTGAGCAGATGGAGCCCCGGGCCAGGCCCTGAGGCCGCTGCTGCTCCCGTGGCGCCTGCGGGGCAGCCCTGAGGCTCCGGGCCGGCTGTGGGAGCAGGAGCCGTGCTGCAGAGCCCGCGGCCCTCACGGGCTGCGAAGGCACGGGCAGATGGCCATGGGGCCTGGGTGGCAATGCCGGCGCTGCTGCTCTCGGCTGCCGCCTGCAATCCTTACAGGCAGCCCTCATGCGGCTCAGGAGCCGCTCGGAGCCGTGCCCGAGGGCTGGCACCGACCCGCGGCCCCCAAGGGCACTTGTCCCTTCATCTCTGCACTGCCACATTCCGAGCTCATTTGTCAGCTCCCTCCTCCCCTTCCTTTCTGCGGGGCAGCGTTAGGGGCCGGCCCAGCGGCTTTCCTCCCACACAGCCGGCAGCCCCCGGCCCACAGCTCCCTGGCGGGAGCCAGAGCTGCTTTCCAGCCGGGCAGCCCCGCCGTGTCCCACAGCCCAGGCCGGCTCTTGCCCGCCACCAGCGAGGCCCAGCGGCTGGGCCCGGCCATCCCGTGCCAGAGCAGCTCCCTGGCCGGGGGAACACAGCCGGACATGTGAGGACACACAGCAACACAAAGGGGACACACGACGGGAACCGTTTCCCGTGTCCCCGTTGCCGCAGAGCAGTGCTGTGTGCGGGGCTGGCATAGACAATGCAATGTCTGTGCTGTCACCGGAGAAAGGACACGGCAGGGGTGCTGCTCACGGATGAGGGTGCTTGGGGCTGGAGGGGCTCTCCGACCTTCTCACACCTGCGCAGGTCGGGGCAGTCTCTGTCCCTCTCAGCCCTGGTGTGACCCCACCATCATCGGGGTCAGAGGGACAGAGACACCCGCAAACCCCCAGAACGGCAGAACCTGGGATTTGGTTTGGGGCTGAGGATTTAGGAAGGGGCTGGAATTGGGGCTGGCTTGGAGTTGGGGCTGAGATTTGGATTAGAGCTGGGATTGGGGTTAAGACTAGACACGGGATTGGCTTTGGGCTGGGGTTGGGTTGTGGTCTGGGGCTAGACAAGTTTGGAATTGGGATGTGATTAAATACAGAACTGTGAGTGTGTCTAAATGTGGAGTGAGATTGAGACCAGGATCAAGGTCAGGTTTGGGACTGAGCTCACCCAGAGCGGGACAGAGGGGATGTCACTGCAGGATGTCCCTGGCATCATCCTAGCCCTCCTCAGGCACCTCCAAACATGAGGGGCAGCTGGGTGCCCCAAGATCCAGGTGCTCTCACGCTGCCCCTCAATACCAGGCAAGCATTCCCTGAGGGCAGCCCTGACTGTGACCCTTAGGGCTCTGGGATCAGCCCTCACATCCCTGTGGGAGCAGCTGCAGACAGGATGAGAGATTTCCCCCCCTCTTCCCTGTGGAAAGATGAAGCCCAGCTGCCCTTTCCTTCTGGTGCCTCCTCCTCTCCTCAGCTGAGGATGTCAAATTTCCCAGGAGCAGGAAAATCCCCATTCCCTGTTTCCTTGTGGCTGCAGCTTGGAACACCCACTCAGAATTAAGGACTTTCTGACAGCCCTGCTAAATGACACTGGGAGGAGATTTGTGAGAAAGGGAGGAAATTGTATTTCAATAGTAAATAAAAGGTGCAAAATTATTTCTTTCTGTAACATTTGTTTTCAGTCAGTTGCACTTCTGGTCCCAGGCCAGAGAAAAGGGTGGGGCTGGGGGCTGGGAAAAGGTTGCGTTGGTGCTGGATTAAGAGATGCAGGGGGGTGTGGGTTCTCAGGAATGGGGGTGCCAGGGGGGTCTCAAGGTCATGGGAATGGGGGGGGGTGGGCAGGGACGTGGAGAGGTAGAAGGGAGTTCCAGGGGGTCCTTGAGCCCAGGAAAGGGGAGTCCAGGTTTTCCCAGAAAGGGGGGACCAGAGTGGGGACACCCGGGATGTTCGGAAAGGGGGAGTTCAGGCTGTCTCTGGTTTTGCAGAAAGGTGTGCCTGGGAAAGGCAGGAATGGGAGACCAAGGCGTTCCAGGTTGTCCCAGAGTCAGGCCTACGCCAAGTCTGGAGGCTGGGAGCCACGGGATGGCCGGGAAAAGGGGAGCAGCGGGACCTGATGTCCAGAACAGGGCGATTCAGGGGGTCCCTGTGCAGGCTAAGGGGAGCAGGGGGGTTCCGGTGCTGGCAGTGGCGGTTCAGGGTCCCGGTGCCAGGGGTCCCACTCGCCCCTGGCCGCCCAGGAGCGCCCTCAGCCCCAGCGCTGGAGCCATCGCGCTGCTCCTCCTCACTGCCAGTGTGATCCCAGGATGATCCCAGTAGAACTGAGTCACCCAGGAGCTGCTCCCAGGATGATCCCAGTACAGCCCAGTCACTCCCAGTCCTGGCATCCCCCCAGGCCTCTCTGCTTTCCGGCCTGTCCCGGCTCCATCCCCGCCCCTGCCGGGGGCTGCGAGGGCTGCGGGAGCGGGGGAGGAGGAGGAGGAGGAGGGAGGAAGAGGCAGAGCGGGGGAGGAGAGGGGGAGCCAGGCGGCTCCCGCGCTGCCTGAACTTGCAGCAGCCTCTTGTCCCCTCCTGTCAGGGAGTTGTGCAGAGCCAGAAGGTCCCCCCTGAGCCTCCTTTTCTCCAGGCTGAGCCCCCTTCCCTGCTGCCTCAGCCCCTCCTGCTGTTCCAGCCAGGGTCGGATACTAGTGCTGCAAAGAGCAATGTACAGCCCTGGCATAGGTGCCTTTGTCACCACATTTTAACCTTTCATTAGTTACAGAAAGACTCTTGGGAAGCCCCAAACTGCAGTCAGTCGCTGCAGTGCCAATGTCCTTTGCAAAGCCCTGCGGCCCGGCCCGGCCCCGCCCGGCCCCGCACTCGGCGCCGCGGTTGCCCGGTAACCGCGGCCGGGCCCTCAGCGCCTGTGACAGCGGCGCGGCCTCAGCTGCCTGAGAGCGCGGCCCTGGCTGGGTGTGCGCAGCCCGGGCTCCTGCAGGCGGCTGCACCGGGCCCTTCGCCAGGTGAATTGTCGGCGTAGAGAATTGCTAAAGGTGCAGAGCATTGGCCTCTGCGAAAAGCTCCGCAGCGTGCAGAAGACTGGTGTCTGCTAGGGAGTCCTGAATTTCATTTGAAGGTAAAGACCGACTAAAGTTGAACTTTTTGGTTTTGTTTCATCTGTGATCTGAAAGAGATTGCCAAAGGGAAATAGAGGATGTGATCATGCCAGTGTTCTGGCGCAGTAGTTCACTGACATGTACGCCTGAGAGGATGAACAATAAATGGACTACTGATTGTGCTTTTTTTACTGAAGAAATGCAACATTTTCTAAAAATAGTAGTCTATACATTTTTTTCCTATGGTAAGTGCTTGAACGACTTAAAGGTGAATGAGTTCTGTTCAAGTTTCAATGGGTTTTTATCATCTGGGTTTTAAAATTTTGAGGGAGATGCCTCTGTATTGAGGTGCAAAGGAGAGCATATGCCAAAGTCAATGGTCTGGATTTTATGGAACAGTAAATGTGAGGGAGAAAGAGAGAGAATGAAAAGAAAAAGTGGGAGGGGGATGGAGGTTGGAAAGGGGGGGAGGAGAAAGAGAGTGACAGAGAGAGATTTAGTAAAAGATATCACCATTCCATGGATCCCATTGGCCTACCATTAAATCCTCTTCTGGTCTTCTCTGTGGTGAGGTCTGGCAAAATGTAAGACTCCAATGGATTAATGCAGATTTGGGCAAGGTGATACCTTGCCCAGGTACCTCCCAGGAGTGGGGCAAGTTGGACTCTGTCTCTTGCTACTTTCAAATCATATAAAATCTGTAGCACCCGTATATCCTTTGAGTCTGCCATGAGTTGGGTTCTGGATTTTCAGATTTGTTCTGTTAGCTTGCATGCCCTGCAGTCGTCTGGTGCGAGGCCTCAGGAATGGGTCTGGAGGCACTGCGGAGGTCTTTGCTGGGAGGTTTGTGTGCAAAGCTGGCCTCAGCAGAAGAGTCAGTGGCTGTGACTTCCCCAGCCTGAACGCAGACAGAGCTGATTTTCAGGACAGCTGCTGGGTTTGGCTTTGTTGTGGATAGGTTTTTCTCCTCAGCCTTGTTTACTTCTCCCCAGACCTGAGCTAATGGGACAATAGTGTCACCTTGATCTTGTCTCAAGTTCCCTTAGGCAGCTTAATTCACAGTGCCAAGTTCCAGTCAGGAGGCATTTTCAGGGAAGGGTGGGCTTGGGTGGTTGCAGCTTCTTTATAGAGTTTTGTCACAATGGGCAGGAAGTCCTTTATAATGATATTTAAGCCATTAGCCATAACATTCCAGTCTCTCATTAGTCTCTCAGCTGTGAGGAGCAGCTGAGAGAGCAAGGGTGCTTTAGCCTAAAGAAGAGGAGGCCCACTCTAGCTATTTTTGAGTAATATTTAAGCTACAGCTTTGTCTGTTTGAACTGTTATTAATGTTCAGATATTTTTAGCTCCAGGTTTCAGTATGATCTAACTTTGAATTGCACAAGGTAGCCATCGAGTTCAAATAAAGTCCAACTAGAGGCCTAACTATACTAGCTGCTTACACCAAACAAGCACTTAGCTACTTTCAAGTAATGTAACATTTTTAGCACCAGAATATGCCTTGAATCTGCCATGAATTGAGTTGTGGATTTTCAGAGTTCCATTGTTGCTCCTTCCAGTACCTGCGACACCGTCCCTTGGAAATGGCGTCTGGATTGCCAAAGAAGACACCGACACCTCGTCTTTTGTCCAGGGAAGGGCTGAAGCCTAATGCTGTGAGTACCCACTGGGGCTGTGTTCAGGCTGGCACTGCCCTGGTGTGCCTGCTCTCCCTGCCCCTGTTGTCCAGCAGTGCTGTGAAGCTGCAGAGCCCCTGCCCAGCCCTTTGTGCTGTGCTGCTGTTGCTGGGGCTGTCCTGGTGCAATAGGGAACACTGTGGGATGCTTCAGCTGTGTCTTGCCTGGCTGTGCCAGCAGAGCCAAGTGAAACCAATGTACAGCTGAAGCCCTGAGCATGTGTTCTGTCCCTTTCCCTGTGCCACAGGAATTCCTTCTGTCAGGCTGGGCACCACTCACCTGTGCTGCTCTGACCATGCTGCCCTTGGGCACCTGGGCGTGTTGGGGGGGGGAAGCTCAAACTCTGCCCAAAGCCTTGAGAGCCACGGCTGGTCCCAGCTGGAAGAGCTTCCAAAGCAGCTGTTCTCTCCCAGCTCCTGTGTGGGCACAGATGCAGCCCTGCAGGCAGCGCTGGAGCCAGGGCCACAAAGGTCCCTTGCTGTCTGCAGCTCACTTGGCTGAAGATGCCCCACTGCTGAGGCTCTGTCAAGGAGATGCCTCTGTTTTCTTCTGTGGAGGGCTCTGTCAGCCTAGACAGAGAAAACAATTCACAGGGAGAACTAAAACCTAGAGACATTCCTGTGCACCTCACTCTTGGTACAGTGTTCCTTTCTTGCATCTCTTGGACTCATCCAGCAGCGATATCTCCTTGCTGTGAGTTCTGAGCGTTGTGCAGGGATGGAGTTCAGGCAGTTCTGAGAGCCCCTCCCCATTCTCTGGAAAGGTCACTGCCTCAATTCAATGAAACGTAAGAGGAAACAAATGCCCAAAGAGCAGAAATGCCCAACCATGTCCCATCCAGTCATGGAGAAGCCAATGGGACCGAGCCATATGGCTGGAGTATGTGTGTTCCACTCTGTATTATTAATTCCCTGATGCTAAGTATTTCAGCAGGAAACTCCCAGGGCTTCCAGGGATGTCCTAGTGGCTGTGATCACAAGTTATTCACCAGTGTCACTTGTTGAAGAAAAGCCTTTCTGAACAAGCACAACTCTGAGGCTCTAGCTGGTTTACTTTTGCCTTTCAGCTGCTTCCCTGTAAGTTCCAGAGGGAGAAGTTTCTCAGCAGGAAGAAGGAGGCCAGCACTGGGGGGAGTATTCTGCCCAGACTTGGCCCATTTCTAGACAGGAGTGAGACTCGCCCAAAGGTAGCCTTTTCCTGCTCTTTTCCTTTCTGTTTCACATGAAGTTTGAAGAGGGTGTGTGTTTGTGACAGGCTTGCCTCCAGCAAAATGCCTCAGTGTCCAGGTCCTGCTGTCATTGCAAGGTGCTGGGAGTGGTGGACTGGGAGTCCTGATCTGCACTAAGCCAACACAAATACCCTCTGCTGAAGCTGCTGGGGTGTGCTGGAGTGCAGCTGCCATTGCTAAAACAATGGGAGGAAGGCTGGGGACACAGAGGCCCAAAATTGCCCTTTGCCATTCTCCTGCTGAAGGAGCCACCTCTTGCTTTGGTGTGGTCACCATCAAATGCTCGGGGTCCCAGGATTCCCTGCAGAGTGGCAGCCTTGGCCTTTGAAGGCCAAGGATCTGCAGGAATTACTTCAGATTGAACAAAACAAATGTCATTATTGCTTTGGGCTGGAACAATGTGTTGGACCCTGACGGGGTGTTAGATTTTGCAGGCTGCCAGATGTACAGGGGACTGGCCCTGGGCAGAGGGGAATGGATGTGCTTTGTCTGGATCAGTGCCTACTCAGAGGTGTGTTTAAAGCTGCTTTTCTGGCAGGACTAGCTCAGTATAAAGCACAGTCCAAACGGGCAGGTGACTGAGGTGGGCTGTTGAGCAGGAAATTGGCAGCAAGAGACACGGAACACAATCCAGGTTTAGGATTGTCCTGGAGAGGGGCCTTGGGAACACCTCAGGGAAGGGCACAGCTAAGGGACAGTGTGCTGCAGCCACTCCCTTCAGCAGAATGTGTCTGCTGTGAAGTCACAGAGGAGACCTGCTTGTGTCTCTGCAGTGACAGCAGTGTGGCTGGAGAAGGCAGACAAAGCAGGGCAGAGTTTTCTCCAAGCAATGTCTCTGCTCCAGAAGCATTTGCTGTTGTTGTGTCATTCCAGACGTGCCTCTACAATGGCATGAAATAAGGTTGCAGTAATGACAAGAGAGCACCCATTTAAAGGCCATTGAAAAAGGAGATACCAACTCTGCTTTTACCCAAGTTGCTGAGAAAATAACTGAAACTTATCCACATTCAGCATTCACCTCACTTGTCTTTTTCTTTTCATCTCATTTGTCTTTTTATTTTTGCCTTTTCCTCTCTTTGGAACACACTAACTTTTAAATACAATGAAAAGGAACAAAATCATCAAAGCAAAAGGAAAGTGTTTCTTAGTAACGATTCAGCTGAGCTGAGGGTGTCTCCCTCCCTGAGAGCCAAGCGCACACACACACCCTCTGAGAAAATGGCAATCTTTATATCCCCTTTGTACCCGGCTGGGGCGGTGCCTGTGCCCTTTGCCATTGGATGGGTACTCAGGAGCTTCCATTCTCTGCTGAGCACCAACTTTTCTGTCCACCCCCTTCTCATGCTCCTTCCTTTTGGTCAGGTCTTCAACCCTGTCCCTCTCACTGTGACACTCAACA
The DNA here is from genome assembly GCF_028018845.1 of Melospiza georgiana. Lineage (NCBI taxonomy): Eukaryota > Metazoa > Chordata > Aves > Passeriformes > Passerellidae > Melospiza > Melospiza georgiana. The sequence continues at coordinate 2,247,917 of NC_080451.1, forward strand.
AACCAACCTGAACAAATCCAAACCACAAAAAACACACAGAACCAACAAATTCCATTCTTTTGCTTAATAACCTTTTGGCTTCAGCCAAATGTCACCTCATCTCTCACACCTGCTCTGGTCCTGTGCTCTTCTTACTGATGTCTAAGTTCTAGAGCAAAAAAAGATATTTGCAGTTGTGTGGGCCTCGGTTTCCCTGTCTCAGAGTAAAAGACATCCCAAATCCTTTCCCATGGAGTCTCCTGTAAATTCATGGGTTTTACTTACTCCATGAGTGCTCAGTCAGTGCCCCAGAGCTCTGTGACCGCATGGGCACAGGGCTGTGTTTTAGGAAAGTGCTGCCTGGCATTCTGGAGAAAGAAACCTGGAGAAATCCATGCCGAAAGAGCAGCTTGGCTTGAGCCTGCTCTGTGTGGCCCAGCAGCTGTGGATGAGCTCAGAGCAGAGGTGGGTGAGCCACTGTTTGCCCAGTGTGGGCTGGGCAGACGTGCTCCCTCAGAGTCTGTACTTCACTGGGGATCAGAGGAAGATTCTCCTGCATGAACCTTCCTCCCAGCAGCTGAAGCCCTCCCTGCTCTCTCTCCTCTCCAGCTGCCGTCAGCTGCCCCGAAACAGAGCTGGTTTGGGGTTTCCCCACCAGAGCTGGTATTTCAGAACTTTGTCGCTCGGGAGGTCTCGGAAATGGTGCTGTCTCTCAGGAATAAGGACAAGGTAAGTGCTGGCACCCAGAGCTTTAACGCTGTGCTGGAAGAGGAGAGTGCTCTCATTCCCGCAGTGTACAGCAAAGCAAGTTATCTGCTGCAGCACATGCAGAAGAAAATGTCTCAGCACCTTCTTCTGCAAGATGGTGGAAATCTTCCTGTGCTGGGAATTGTCCCCAGATTTTGGCCAGGCGTTGATGGTGTCTATCCCAAAGGAGTTTCCTTCTCTTGAAAGCTCTGGATTGACTGGAATGTTGAGGGCTGTACAGTTCTTACCTGCTCTCATGCTTTGCCTTTTGCCTATAGCACACCCTGTGTCTCCTTGGTTCATCTTGGCTCCTGGTAGGAATCTCTGCCTCTTTCAGCCAGTTTGGCTCCCTTTGTGCAGCTCACAGCCAAAGCTCAGGGGCTGAGCCTTCTGCACTTTATGCTGGAATCACTTCTCATTAATGGCATTGGCCCTGCAGGAACCGGGTTCTGCAAGAGCCCTGCAATCAGAGTGATGGAGCAGAAGCAGTGAGAGGCCTTTAGGTGCCACTTGAGGCTCCTGCTCAGCTTCATCGAGCTCTGCTCAGCTTTTCCAAAAGCAACATGGTGCTCTGCTTTCCCTTTGCAGAAGCACAGCACATCCAAAGGCATGTGTTCCTGGAGGTTTCCACCTTCACCTGAAGAAATTGGCATTGTTTTGCAGTTTCCCAAGAGAGCTGAGAGGGAAAAAGTTGAAAAATGTCAATTGTGTTCCACTGTAAAGAGGAAAACTTGAGACCATTTGAATTTCAGTCCGGGAAACATTTTCTCAAGTGAGGCTTGTGCCAAGAGTGGGCTGGTGGGAGGAGACAGGAGGGAGTCCAAATCACCTGGTTTAGACTTTTGGAGAGCATTTTGGTGCTCAGGGGTTGATGAGATCAGTGTGCTAGAAAATGCATGTGTGCTGTGCATGTAGTAGCCCAGAGGGCCGAACCTGGCCTGCTGGCTGCAGGCAGGAATGCCCAGCAGCCCAGCTTGCCTGCACAGGCAGCAGGAAGCCCTGGAGAGCCAAGACTGGCTTTTCATACTGGAACCACACTGTCAGTCAGTGCTGGTCCTGTTTCTCCAGGCAGAAAATGCCTCTGAAGCCCCAAGGTCAATAGACACCGCCTGTCTGTGTTTCTGTCACTTCTGGCAAGCTGGTTGCTCTCATGGTTTTATGATTCTTGCTTGCTGCTTTACTGCCCATTTAAATTCTCTTTGCCATCTCCTTGTTTTCGGAATTGTCTTGCTGTGTTCATTCCTTCTTTTGCTTTTCAGGTTTGCTTTTATTCCCAGTGAGACCACAGTGTTTGGTCTCCTGTCTTGCTGCTCTGCCTGCCTGCCTGACTGTATCCCCAGAAGGTCCCTACCCAAAGCTGATCTGCTAGAAGGGAATTTCTTCCTTCCCCCACAGAAATGGGCTGGTTTGCTTTTAGGTAGCACATTCCCCCTCTGGAACATGACCACTTCATGGCTGTGTGCAGGCAGAAGCCAGCAGGTTTTTTGGCCTTGTTGAATATGCAGGTGACTTGGTTCAGGTGCTGTGTCTCCATGCTGCTGGTGCTGACCTGCTTGGCCCTTCCTTCCCAGCAGGCAGTGCCCTATTGCCCCTGGCCAAAATGCTGGAGCCAGAGAGAAGGGATTCAAGTTCAGCCTTGTGAATGATGTGCCTGTGCCTGCTCAGCTGAAAGTGCTTTGGAAAAGGGGCAGGGGAGGGATGTTAGCAGGCCATGGACAGGTCTCCTCTCGTCCTGTTTCCACAAGTGGCAAAATCATAATTTCATGTCTTTGCTGCAGTTTCTTCACGTGGTGAAGGTCTCCATGGAGAGCTCACCTTACTTCCAGCTGGTGAGCTCCAGCGATGCGTACCGTGCCGTGCCGCCGGGCGCCTCTGTCCCTGTGCGCATCCGCTTCACCCCCAGCAAGAACAAGGTGAGGCTGGAGGAGCCAAAGCACACAATGATCTCCACAGCCATTGTTTTCCCTGCACTCTGGCTGCAGCCCATTGCATGCTGTGAGCTGGGCTCCAGGCGTGGGCAGGCAGCCTGCAGCCAGTCACACCTTGGCACTGCTGGCAGGCACTGCGGCCAGGCCTGACAGGCTCTGCTTCCCCTCCCTGCACATTGCTGAGCATTGCCAAGGGAAGATGCGCGGGAAAGAGGATGAAAATGACAGAGGGCTCTTGATAGATGTTGGGCCATCTCTAGGTCCAGTGGAAGGGGTTTCATTCTGATGGAAAACACCAGAGGAACAAAGAGGTCAGAGAGCTTTCCTCCTTCCTGGACTGCAACAGCTTCCCTGCCTGCCCCTGGGCTGGAGCAAAGCCGGTGCTTTTTCACCCCCTCTGTTGTGCAGCCTTGCAGCTGTGCTGTCCCAGAGCACAAGTGAGCATGGCACAGCTGCAGGGCCAGGGCAGAGGATGTGCTGTGCCCGTGAGCCCGGCCTGGCACAGGCACGCTGGGCCCTGGGTGCCCTTGGTCAGCAGGAGGTTGCTGAGCTGCAGGGCACTTGGACACCTGCCTGAAGGAGCTGGTGTAGGGCAGGTACAAGCTGCAGGCAGAGCTGTGAGCCCAGAGCCCGTGGCAGTGACACTGCTGGGGCTCTGTCTTCATGCCTGTCCCTGTGCTTGCTCTGTCAGCTGGCACCCATTCCGTGCCAAAGGGGCTTTTGCGGGGAGGTTTGAACAGCAGTGCTGAGGCCCTGGCAAGTCTGATCTCAGTGCTGGGATCTGGAGGGTTCATGTTCTGATCTGGAGGCTTGTTCATACAGAAGGGTTGAGGGCATGGCATGGAAGGGAGGAAGCCTTGCAGGGAAACAAAGAGAGGCCCTTTCCAACATAATCCTGCTACCTCTTAGCACCGTTCTTCTCCTGACTTGGTTGGACAGGCAAAGTTAGAGGGGAGTTGTGAGCCAACTGATGTTTCTGCACCAGGCCGGAGGTGCAGGATGTCTTTGGGTGCAGCTGTTTTCTCCTCTTCCTTTTGCTGCTTAGAGTCAGTTGAACACTTTGTCCTGTTCTCAGAGAGTGGGAATATAGAAGCCTAAAGAGCAATGTCCTGTGTTCCCCAGCTCCAAGTTGCTTAGAAAGGGCTTAGGAATTCTTTAACATCATTAAAGTTTAGAGTAAAAATGATGGTGGCCTAGGGCTGTTATCTGTATGAGCCAAGTGACACAAGAGCTGAATGCCACTGAGACAGATTTTGCCAAGTGCGCTGGTGCCTTTAAAATGTGACATAGTAGTAGAACTTAGTGTTCATTTGAGGGTGCAATAGGTAAATTGATGCCCTTGGAGGGGTATAGGAAATGGTTTTTCTTCTGCCATGGGGATGGCACTAAATGTCCTGTGCTGAGCCAGTTTCTTTTCCTGCAGGATTATTGCCACGAGCTGGTGTGCCTCACTGGAAGGGAAAGGATCGTTGTGCCAATTCGGGCCATTGGTGCCCGAGCTGTGCTGGACTTCCCTGCCCAGCTGGACTTCTCCAAGTGTCCAGTCAAGGTCAGCACCCAGCAGACTCTGCTGGTGCGCAATGTCGGTGCCCGGGCAGCTCGGTACCAGCTGGGCACTCAGAGGTGAGGCAGCTCATCTGTCCCTGTGCAAACACCTTTGGTTGAGAGCGGAGTTGGGAAAGAGCTACAGAAGGAACCAAGCACCGGATCTGCTGCCCTGCAGCCTGGCTGGAAGTGAGCAGGATGGAAGGCATCTGCTCTTGCTTTCAGTGGCCTTGGAGCTTGCTGTGTCCCAGATTTCCTGGAGGCTGCTGGAACATGTTGGGAGCTGGCTTGCACCCTGCTGAGCACAAGCAGCTTCTGAAATGCCTCCTCAGCACTGTCAGGGCTGCCTGCTGCCCTGTGTGGTAGCGGGGAGCATGAATGACTCCTCCCTGCAGGGATCTCCCTGTGCCTTGGGCCATGGCAGGCAGTGGGATGGATCAGCTTTGGGCAGCAGCTGCTCTGGGATGTCCCACCTGAACACCCAGCAAGGCCCTCAGGGCTTTGCAGATGGGCCAGCCTGGATGATTCTGCAGCTGCAGCAGTGTTTGTAAAACCTCTTGTGAATAATCCGTGCCAGATGGGCAGCAGCAGCCTCAGCTCACCTCTCATGGCCATGCTGTGGGGCACAAGCTGTGCCCCCAGCTCCTGTGCACAGAGGGCTCTGGTGCCTCCTTTGCACAGCCAGCAAAGCGCTGATGTGGGAGTCAGGAACTGTGCCAAGGACTTGGGCACTGTCCCGTGGGCTGGTGCCATGGCAAGAGACAATCCTGGCCCAGGCACAGGGAGAAGGGCGGATCATAGGGGAGGCAGAGCTCAGTGCTCAGCACCACAGCAGCGTGAGGCCTTGTCCCTGCCAGCCTGAGCCATGTGCTGCAGGATAATGGAGTGGAAGCAGGAGAGCTGATGCTGGCTGCTCTGCAGCTTTGGAGCTGGGCTGCTGCTCCTGGGTGGCACTGGCTCAAGGCAGTGAAGAAATGAAAGCAATCTGCACTGGATGATAGCAAAGAGATAAGGGAGATGGGTAAAGAAGAACAAGGGAGTTATTCCTTAGCAAGAGAAAAGTGGTGAGCAGGTGCGCCCATAGTGGAGAAACAATGATGCTGCCTTTGTTTTTGGAGGAAAAGTGCTGCTTTTTTCATTTGGAAATCAAGAGGGAACCTTTCACCATCAAATAATTGATTCTCCTCTGTCCCTCCCCCAAAATGGCCATGGGGTGTTTCTGCATAAGCAGCTTTCTCCTTGAGCAGGGGCAGGTGTCTCTTGTTGAGATGTGCAGAGCAGAGCCAGGGGCAGTCCTGTGAGTACAATAGAGGACACAGCTCACTGGTTCTTGATTTTGAACCAAAAGGCAGAGTGGGCACTGATTGGCATCAACCATGAAATCAACTGGTGAATGTTGTGCAGCTTCAAGTGCTGATTTCAGTGGATGTTGGTGGCTTTTGGAGTGTGTCTGCTGAGTTCAAGGGCAGGTGAGGTGCTGTGCTAGATTCAGGACAGCCAAGTTTGGTTGTTGAAGCTCTTGCTCTTGGCTGTGCCAGCTGGTGCACTGCTGACAAGCTGGTCCTTTCCTCTAGGATTCATCTGTGCCCTGGGTAGAACTGTTGCTGCTCTTTTCAGAGGATGTTTGGGAATGCCCTGGATTGGTGTCTCAGAACAGTGTCTGTAATGATTGTGTGGGTCAAACTCTCTTGAGAAAGCTCCTCCATGGGAACAGCAGTTGCAGCTCAGAAGGAGCAAAGCAGGGAAGCTGTGGCTGGAAGGGCTGCTTTCAGAAGTTAGTGGGGACACCTTGATGTCCATGCCATTGCAGATGGGGAAACTGAGGCACGGAGCCATGTCTGGGTGTGTGTTCAGGGTCCTTCATGGGACCCGCAGCAACCCGGGGGCTTCTCCTGCCTGCCCTGTGCCCAGAGCCCATCAGGGGCTGTTGGCTGCTGCCCCTTGGCTGGAGCTGCCTCCTGTGCCCAGGGCCCTGTGCTGAGCACACGGGGCTGTGTTGGTTGGAAACCCAGGGTGCCCTGAGCCCGGGTTTTGTGCCCCCGAGCCACGACAGCCGGACCTGTGCAATGCCTTTAACCGAGCCATTGCCTGCTCTGTCCTCGGCCTGCAGGGGCAGCGTCACTGCACCGAGTTTACACTTCGACCTCGCTGAGCTCGACTTCGGGGACATCTCCTTTGGTGAGTGTTCCCTGGGCTGGGACACAGCCTCAGGGATCTGTGCCTTCCAACAGAAAAGCATCCCTCACTCCTGCTCTGCCCCAGCAGCCTCTTCAGGCTGTGAACTGCAGGGCGGCTGATGCTGCTGCTGCTGCTGCCTCAGGGGGCATCTTGCCATTGTGAGATCCAATGGAAGCAAGGAATAGAAAGGCAGAATTTTCTGATGTCTCTGTGCTGCTTTAAAAGACAGATGTCTGCCAAGGAAGGTGGGAATCTTGCTGCAATGGAAAGATGAGCCCCTCCCTCCAAATGATTATCCCTTTGAAATGACAGGGCTCCCAGGCAAAACTGTGGGAAAAGGAAGACCAGTTCTTTGCTAGACTGTCTCAGGAGAGCACAGACAAGAAGGCAAGAACAGACATTTCCCAGATGCCAAGTCCTGTTTTTCCCCTTTGGTGGAGGTCTGGTGACAGCAGGAGGAGCTGTGGGCTCTGGCAGGGCAGGGATCCCCCCCAGCCGGTGCGGGAAGGGAAGGGAAGGGAAGGAGGAAATGCTCCTTTTGCAGAGCCCCAGAGGGCAGGGGAATGCGGGCAGTGCCCAGCAGCAGCAGCAGCAGCAGCGGGGCAGGCAGGCAGGGTCGGTGCCAGCGCTGAGCTGCAGCCAGGGCAGCCCCGGGCCAAGCACAAACCCTCCCGCAGCAGCAGCGGCCGAGCTGCGAGCCCCGAGCGGGAGGAAGGGAAGCTCCGCTCCCTGCCCAGCCTCAGCTCCCACTGCACAGCCGCCCATGGCATCACGCCACAACTCCCAAAAACCCCCCAGGGAAAAGCCCAGCCCAGGGCCAAAACCGCCCAAAACCCCCCAGAACCCCTGTCCCCCTTCCCAGAGCCAGGGCAACGTTCACGGCCAAGCCTAAAGCCACAACAATGAAGTTCATGAACTTCTGAAGGAAACTCATTGCCTTTCTTGAGCTGCTTCTTCCCCAGCCTGCATCACCACGGAGGCGCTTGTCAAGTTGACTTTGGAAGGAATGAAACAAGAAAGGCAACAGATGGAAATATGGGTCTCAAGCAGGAGACTGATCCTGCTGAATCCACTTTCATGCCTAAGGGCTCTTCGGCTGAAGGCAGCTGTTGTATCTTTGCTTCTTTGTAAGCATTGACTGTTGTCTGCGTGTGCTGGCCTCAGTCTCGTTGGAGGTTTTGACATCTGGGTTTGTCCTTTTTGTGCCTCTCTTGCCTCCCTGCTGGAGTCCCTGCTGGAGCTGGCAGTGGTCACTTGGATGGGCACAGAGAAGCTCTGGGCTGCAGCTGCAGTTGTTTTTCCTCCCCATCTGTGTCCCAGTGACTCTTGGTGAGCAGGCCTGGGGAGAAGTCTCCTCCCCACAGAGCTGGCCAGCCCAGCCAGATGTGCAGTGCAGAGCAGGCTGTGGCTGCTCTGCGCGCTCTGCAGGACATCCCCTCCATGAGTGGCTCTATCTCTGGCTTTGCAGGATGGAAAGCAAATCTCAGAGCCAAAGTGGGGTAAACCCTTGCAGGCAGCACCCTCAGTGCGCAGCACGGCTGTGATGTCCCTGTGTGTGGGTGAGGTGGGACCTGGTTCCTGATTGCTAATCTCAAAGCAAGGCTGGGCTGTGCCCCCAGCTGAGTGGGCTCTGAGCTGTCACGTGCTCAGTCTGTTTGGCCCAAAGCAAGAGATGCCCTAAGGATCCTGCAGAGAGAAGCTGCATTAGGGTGCTTTGCATCACGTTCTAGTTCCTGATCCCATCCTCACTTTCTTTTGCTGTAGCTTCTTCTCACTGACAACTCACTCTTTATATGTGTTGAAAAAGGTGGGAGTGTTGGCAGGCTGAGCAGGGAATTGGACAGCTTGAATTCTCAGAGTAAATGCTGGCTCTGGGTGCACACTCATCACTGAGAGAGAACTGGTGCTGGTTTGGGGCAGGTGAGGGAGCTGGTCCCCATCACAAAGAGAGAAGCTTGCAGTGTTCAGCAGGGCTAGGAGTGGGCATTTTCAAGGCTGCAGTCTGGAATCTGTGTCAAAGGGAACTAAGTGACAATTAATTCCTCACGCAGCTTCTGGGTGAGCTGTAGTTCAGATCATAAAGAGCTCAACTCCAATCCCACTTTGATCCTGCCAGGATCTTGCCCCCAGGATCATGCCCTGCTGGGTGCCTGAATGGCTGTTTGTGTCCTTGCCCAGGCTTTCCCTACACGCAGCGCTGCCGCCTCACCAACAGCTCCGCGGTGCCCCTGACGTTCCAGCTCCGCATGTCGGACGATGGCACGCAGCCGGCTGTGGACAGCGTGGATCAGATCCGCAGGGACAGCGACCCAGCCTGGAGCAAGGGAATCCATTTACATGTGGAGCCCAGGGAGTTCACCATCAATCCCAGCAGAGGCACCATCCTCCCCCAGGGACACCAGGACATCGAGGTACGGCAAGAGCCCGGCCACAGCCGCTGCAGCACCAGGGCTGGAGCTGCACTGCAGGGTGGGAGGGCTTTAGCTCTGGTGCCAGCTTGGAGCATCGTGGCACTGAGAGATCTGCACTGCTGGGAGGCCTCTGCTGGCTGGCTTAGTCGGGATGTTCCTCAAGGAGCACTGTTTGCTTTCCAAAATCATATGCTGAGCTCACAGACCTTATGGTCAAGGCGTGAAACCATTCTTGTGTTTTTGAGAGCAATGGATTTGATTGCAGCGGGGCAGAGCAAGGATGAAGGCAGAAGGTGGCTGTTAGAGAGATGTCATTGTATCAAGCAGTGAGCTTTTCTTCTTGGTGTCATTTCCCCCCTCCTGGGGAGCAGAATGATTTGTGTTCACTGCAGGAAGCTCCAGTGGAGACAAAAAAATCTGCAGCCATGTGTAGCGGTTCAAATTTTTTGTATTGATTCCTTGTTAAGTGGTTTGTTCTGTTGTACCCCGTGTTGTCCCCGAGTTAGTTTACCCCTGGGTTTTACCCTCCCTCAAAGCTGTCCCTCATGCCATTCCCTGCCCCTTGTTCCAGCTCTTTCCCTGCCTGTCAAACCCAGCCCCTTTTGTTCCCCAACTTTCTTTGCCAATTTAACCTGGAGCCAATCCCTGTCTGCAACGCCCCTTTGGAATTCCCCTGTTCCTGGAGGCCCCATTGGCCCAAGTGAGCCATCCTCCCCACCCTCCAACCCAAAGTGGCCCCAGACACTTGATGTAATCCCCTCAGTGCTCCCCTGAGGATTCCCTTTTGGTTTGCTGTTTGTATCCACCTCCTGATTTGTGTCTGTACAAAAGCCCTTGCACAGGAGTGTCCAGGGCTCTTTTGTCTCTGATCCCTTTGCTTGGAATAAACCCTTTCTTGTGTAATTTCAAGACACAGATCCTCCTCCTTTCTCCTCTGCCTGGTCCCATTGGTGGCTTGTCACAGAATCACAGAATCACAGAATTTTCAAGACTGGAAGAGACCTATAAGTCTCTTGCAGTGTAGAGAAAGAGGCTCTGAGGGTTCTGCCTGTAGTCATTGCCCACCCTGGGCCAGTTCTGAGGATTCTGCCTGTGGTCAATGCCCACCCTGGGGCAGTTCTGAGGGTTCTGCCTGTGGTCATTGCCCACCCTGGGGCAGTTCTGAGGGTTCTCCCTGTGGTCAGTGCCCAGCCTGGGGCAGTTCTGGGGGTTCTGCCTGTGGTCAATGCCCAGCCTGGGGCAGTTCTGAGGGTTCTGCCTGTGGTCATTGCCCAGCCTGGGGCAGTTCCCCACTCCTGGCGTGGGGCCGGAGTTCTCAGAGCCAGCCCGGGCTCGGGGTCCCAGGGCAGCCATGAACTGCCCAGCACCTGCTGGGCCACACTTTGCCCTCAGCCTCCTGCTGTAAAGCTGAACTCGTTGTGGTCAAGTCAGATTTCCTCTGCATGGATGTCTTTGTAGTCAGATGAGAAATTGGCCCCTTCATTTGAATGCAGTGGTGCATGGAGCTGTAGTCTAATGTTTTAATGTAGCTGACCTGTGCCCTGATAGCAAGGTGTGTTTAACAAATGTGGTATTGCCAGAAGGCTTTTGTTACTCTGAGACTGTGCTCTACACATGGAGCAGCCGAAGAATGAAGGGCAAATCCTCCCTCAGGAACTGGAGGATATCACCCGTGGGTAATGAGCTTTTGGAAGGAAGCATTGACTGTTCTTCTCTTCCACCAGGTGACCCTGTGCTCCAACACGGTGATGGAGTTCTACCGGAGGTTGCTGGTGGACCTGGAGGGTGTTGGCAAGGGAGTGGCAGCCCTGATCATCACAGCCAGGTAGCAGCCCTTGCCTGGCCTCCCCCAGGCACTGCCTTGCCCAGGCTGTGCTGGCTGCAGCTGCCAAGGAGAAGTGCTGCTGAATGCCCTCATGTTGTGCCAGCTGGACACGAGAACAGCAGTGCTTGGGCAGCAGCCTGTAGTGAAAAGCACGTTTGCTGCCAGCCCAGCACGGTCCTGGGCCCTCTTCTAAAGGCACCAGGAATGATATCATTGATTGGCCTTGTTTTTGGTGCTTGAGGTGGAACAAATTTCCTGAGTGGCTCCTCTCCTTCTGGCTGCAAGAGGTGGAGTTGTGCTGGCTGTGAGCACCGTGCACTGGTTTGGGCCACACCAAGCAGCTGCTGAGAGTCAGGCTCTGGCTCTGTCCATGAGGGCACATGGCAGGGGGGAAGTGGCTCCCAGCAAGAGTGGGGAGGGCAAGGTCTGACAAGGGGAAAGCAGCCCTTGATGTGGCAGGTCAGCTCCAGTTGTTGTCCTTCCCTCTGCTTCCCATTTTGAGCTTTAGTGTTGTCAGAGTTGAGAGCAAAAGTCGTTGTTGCTGCAGCAGAATTCCATGCTGCTGTGCTGCTGTGGGTGTCAGTGTGATGCCCAGAGGGATGCAGCTCCCTGGTGCTGTTCCCTGTGCCAGGCAGAGCCATGCAGGCAGTGCCTGGGCTGCCACTGTGTACAGCAGGTGGAGCTGGGGCCAGGCAGTGCCTGGAGCTGTGCAGTGAAGGAGCCAGGGAGCTGCAGGGCCTGGCAGGGGCTGATCAGCCCCTCTGTGGGGCAGCTGCTGTCTCGTGCCCTCCAGGGCTGGGGCAAAGAGCTGAGTTCTCAGGCAGGGCAACAGCACCATGGCAGAGAAGGGAGTCATTTTTACTGAGACCCTGGAGCTGTGTGTTCCTTGAGCCTTAGGGAGCACTGATCCTTGTTGGGAAGGCTTCCCCAGAGCTCGTGGGTCACTCGCACCGTTGCAGGAGTCCTTGCAAGCCTTCTTGGGTAAAGGAGGGGCTGAGGCAGCTGTGGGGCAAAGTGCTCTGCCTGGGGCACTTGGCAGCCTCTGGGTGCTGCCTCTCAGGGTTTGCCCCTCCTTGACAAGACATGTTGGAGTGGGAAGAGGTAGAAGGCAATTTATCCCTGTAGGGCTCTTCAGTGTGCATTTGACAGTGACCAATGTGTTCTGCTCCATTTCACAATCTTTGCGGGTAGGCATTCTCCATTCTCTCAGGATCTCTGATTGTCCTGGGCTCATCTCTTTGCCCAGGTGTCTCGTTCCTGAGCTCCAAGTGTCCTCCCCAGTGCTGCTGTGTGATGAGTGCCACCTGAAGGTGCCCTATGAGAGGAAGATCCTCATTAGGAATCCCAGCCACCTTCCTGGCTGCTACGGGCTTATTCCCCAGGTTTGGCACCACATCCACCTCCTCCTGTCAAATCTTCCTGAGGAGATTATTAGGGGAACAAAGGGTTTGGATAAGACCTTGCTGGTTTCTATTCAGTCTTAAAGATCTGCTGAGAACAGGATCCTACCCAACTGTAAACTTGAGGAGGCAGTTTAAGCTCCTGAGGAAACAGTTGATGCTCTAGTCCTCAGGCTGTTTTCCTGTGGGAGATCTTAGAGGGTTGTGAAAAGCTGCTGCACCCACAGACACCAGTGCCTGTGCTGGCAGCCTCCTTGCAGGATGCCCTGGGAGTGCTAAGCCTACAATTCTTGCATCTTGTTTGTGCCTTTGACCTTTGTCCTGGGGAGCTTTAAAGGTGTGTGTAAGTTGCTGTTGTGGTGGATGTTAAGGAGCCTAAAGTTTCTGGAGAGGTCCCTCTGAATCTGCATTTCATTGTGTCCCTTCCAGAAGCGCAAGGAGGACTCTGCTGTGCTCTACTCCAGCCCCAAGCCCTGTGGGACTGTGCAGCCCCAGAGCACAGCAGAGATCCCAGTTGTGGTGGCAGTGCAGGCCCTGGGCACTCATCGCACCGACGTTCTCATCGGCGTGTTCGGGGATGAGAGGAACCCCCTGGTGAGGGCAAGGGGAGCTGTGAGCCTGTGTGCAGCTGCTCCTGGCAGGGTGCACGGGGACAGGGATTCTGCCGGGGAAAACAGGCACAGGCTGCTGGGGAGAAGGACAGGAGGGATGGGGGCACAAACAGCTCCTGCCTTAGAGGTGGGAATCTCAGTGTCTGACACAGAATGGAGTTGGGCTAAGCTGGAATCCAGGGGGATTTCAGGTCATTTTTCTTTCAAATGCTGTTAACTTTGGAAACATCTGTTTGACAATGTCATCTCTCTGAGCACAAGAGAGGATGTCAGAAGTCTTCTGGGAACCTTGGGCTTTCTGTAAAAGAAAGGAAAGCTGGCACTTGAAGAGTGGTTGCAAGGACTGAAGCTTCGATTAAAACATATGGAAATGGCAATGCCAAATTCCCTGGATGGCACCAAACATCTGAACCCGGGCCATCGTGGCACTGCCTGTAAATCAGTGAACAGGAAGGAATGGCAATGCAGGCTGTGCCAGGGAGCCTGAAGTTTGACCAAACAGTTGCTTTTAACTATCAGGCTGCTTCCCTTAAAGAGGAGGGTTTCTCCCCACCAGAAGAACCAGTTGTTTAACTGTCAGGCTGGTCTTACCTAGAGATTTCTTGCAAAGATGAAAGCTTTCGGACAGTAATTTTTAGTTTGAAAGGTTCTCTTACCTTAATCCTTTTCAATTTGGAGGTGAACATGTAATTTTCTTTTTCCCCAAAAGCCCAGCATTTCAGCTGGAGAGTGGTAGCTGTCCCTAAAGAAATAACTTGAGCAGGGTTGAGCTGTTGAAGGTTTTTTAGGTTTCTCTGTTGTGGTTTGTTTTGGGTTTTATAAACTCTTTCTTGCTTGCTTCCTGGAACAGAGAGCACAATTACGGAGCTCAGGACGGCTGGCAGAAATCTCCCCAAGCCCAAGGCTGGCAGAGCTTGGCAGGATCCCAGCACCACAGCCTGTGTATGTATGGATGGAAGGATGGATGGATGGATGGATGGATGGATGGATGGATGGATGGATGGATGGATGGATGGATGGATGGATGGGGAATGCGACCTGAGTCACCTGGGAGTGTTGTAAAATGTCAACCAAGCCCCCAGCGGTGTCAGGGGAACATTGCTGATAAATCCCTGGTGGAGCTGCAGAGTTTCTGGCCTTGGGCACTGGGTGGGCTGTGCTGGCTGGGCACTGGCTGGGTCTGCCCCTCGGTGTCTCAAATCTCACCTTTTTGCTGCCTTCTCTGTCTTTTCCTCTCCCACTGTGCTTTTTGCATCCCCACCAGGTGTAAATGCCTGTCCTCTGTAATTGCTCAATGCGAGCAGTTGCAGCTGCTGCAGCCCCTCAGTGCCATCCCTGGGCTGCCTTTAGAACAGACCTGCCCCAGCCTGGATTGGGATGGGCTGGATCAAAGCATTTCTCAGTTCAAGGAGCCAGCACCCAGCCAGGGGCTGCATCCTGGCCAGGAGCTGCTGGTGCAGGTGTCCCTCCCTCCCTCCCTCCCACTGCAGGTCCCTGTTGATAGTTATTTATTTTCCAGAGATGAGCTCCACCCACCTAAATTCAAACCCCAGCCACCAAAGGAGATGAGAACCAGTCTGGATTGCTCGGCAACTCGATGGAGGCACTTCAGGACTGGACAGGAGGAGGCAGCCAGGGCCCTGTCCAGGTTTACACCAAATTTGGGGAAGAATCCCCCGAAGCAGCTCCAGTGGGAAAAAAGCAGATCCAATCGGCCCCTCCCCCCTACTGGTGCAGCAGGAAAAAATACCTCCCTGGAGAAAGGTGGAAAACAACCTGTTTGTTAAACAATAAACCCAAAACAATATCAAACAATGAGACCCCTTGCCACTCTAAAAGAGATGACAAACTGAGAAAAGCCCCTCCCTGGGTTGCAACTCACTCAGTCTCTGATCAGTCCCTCCGGTGCTGGAATTGTCTCAGGCCAGGCCCGGCCCGGTGGGCCACAGGTGCAGCTGCAGGTGCTCTCCTGGGTGTTCAGTCCAGAGCAGGTTTCAAGAGGTCCAAAGAAAAGAAAATACACAGTCCAGGGAACTTCTTTGCCTCAGCTAGCTAACACTAACTAAAAAGCCAAAGAAGAGCTCTGTCCCGCTGTCTTGTCCACAGACAACAGCAGTCCAGGGGCAGGAATGTGGGGGAGTGGAGTGCAGTGTATGAAAACAAACTGCGCGCTTCTTCTCTCCCCCCTTCACTCTCTGGAACACTCTTAAAGGTGCAAAACTTATTATCCAACATAAACAGAATGAGACGACTGGGGATAAAAGCATCATATGGTCAAGCCAGGACATTCCACCCCTTATCCCCATATCATCTGCTCACTACTAAAACTAATATAAACTCTAACTCTACAAGTACATACATGATACATCCATTATACAGCTATACACAGACAATGGTCATAACATTCAGCAAACAGTGATATTTACAGAGGTTTTATCCAACATTCAGATCTCCCTGAGGTACTCATCGTGTTCTTCCATCTTTTTGCATTATCCACCATGTGCAACCCCACGAATGGGTTTGTCTGTATTCGAGGCAGGATTAATCCCAACTGTCTTCCCTAATAAACCTCTGACATGTACCACTGGGACTTTGTCTCCATCTACTCTCTGCAAAGGCTCAGATTGGGCAGGGCCCACTCGGTTAGTAGAGCCTCGGGTGTGAACTAACCAGGTGGCTTTTGCCAGAAGCTGCTCCCAGTTTTTGAAAGATCCCCCACCTAATGCTTTCAATGTGGTTTTTAACCGTCCGTTGTACCTCTCTGCTTTTCCTGCAGCTGGTGCATGGTAGGGGATATGGTACACCCCCTCAATGCCATGTTCCCTAGCCCAGGTGTTGATAAGGCTGTTCTTGAAATGAGTCCCATTGTCTGACTCAATCCTCTCAGGGGTGCCATGTCTCCACAGAACTTGCTTTTCCAGGCCCAGGATGGTGTTCCAGGCTGTAGCATGAGACACAGGGTAGGTTTCCAACCATCCCGTGGTGGCTTCCACCATGGTCAGCACGTAGCGCTTGCCCTGGCGTGTCTGGGGCAGTGTGATGGAGTCAATCTGCCAGGCCTCCCCATCCTTGTACTTGGACCACCGCCCACCGTACCAGAGGGGCTTCACTCCCTTGGCCTGCTTGATGGCAGCACACGTCTCACAGTCATGGATAACCTCAGCAATACTGTCCATGGTTAAATCCACCCCTCGGTCTCGTGCCCACTTATAGGTGGCATCCCTGCCCTGATGGCCTGAGGCATCGTGGGCCCATCGAGCTAGGAATAACTCTCTTTTATGTTGCCAATCTAAGTCTATCTTTGACACCTCTATCTTTGCCGCCTGGTCTACTTGCTCATTGTTTTGGTGCTCCTCATTGGCCCTACTCTTGGGAACGTGAGCATCCACATGGCGGACTTTCACAGGTAGCCTCCCTACCCTGGGAGCAATGTCTTTCCACTCTTCAGCAGCCCATATTGGTTTTCCTCGACGCTGCCAGTTAGCCTGTTTCCACCTCTCCGGCCATCCCCACAGAGCATTGGCTGCCATCCATGAATCAGTGTAGAGGTAGAGCTTTGGCCACTTCTCTCTCTCAGCAATGTCCAGGGCCAGTTGAACAGCTTTGAGTTCAGCAAGTTGGCTTGATCCACCTTCTCCTTCAGTGGCCTCTGCCACCTGTCGTGTGGGGCTCCATGCGGCTGCTTTCCACTTCCGGTTCATTCCCACAATGCGGCACCAACCATCAGTAAAGAGAGCGTATCGTGGATCTTCTGCTGGCAGTTGGTTGGATGGTGGAGCTTCCTCAGCCCGTGTCGCTTCTTGTTCCCCTTCATCAGTGAGACCAAAGTTTTCACCCTCCGGCCAGTTTGTAATTATTTCCAGAATCCCAGGGCGATTCAGGTTTCCAATACGGGCGCGCTGTGTGATAACAGCAATGCATTTACTCCATGTAGCACTGGTGGCATGTTGCGTAGAGGGAACTTTTGCTTTGGACATCCACCCCAGTACTGGTAGTCGGGGTGCCAGGAGTTGTGCTTCAGGGCCTATTACCTCTGAGGCAGCCTGGACTCCTTCATAGGCAGCCAAGATTTCCTTCTCTGTGGGAGTGTAGTTGGCTTCAGAGCCTCTGTAGCTTCGACTCCAAAATCCCAGTGTTCGGCCTCGAGTCTCCCCAGGCACCTTCTGCCAAAGGCTCCAGGACAAGCCATGGTTCCCGGCTGCAGAGTAGAGCACGTTCTTCCCCTCTGGTCCTGTCCTGACTGGGCCAAGGGCCACTCCATGAGCGATCTCCTGCTTGATCTGTGCAAAGGCTTGTTGCTGCTCAGGGCCCCAGTGGAAAGTGTTCTTCTTACGGGTGACCAGGTAGAGAGGGCTCACGATCCGACTCTATTCGGGAATGTGCATCCTCCAAAAACCGATGGCACCTAGGAAAGCTTGTGTTTCTTTCTTGCTGGATGGTGGAGACATTGCTGTGATCTTGTTGATGACATTGGTGGGAATCTGACACCATTCATCTTGCCACTTCACTCTTAGAAACTGGGTCTCTGCGGCAGGTCCCTTGACTTTGCTCTTCTTGATGGCAAAGCCAGCTTTTAGGAGAATCTGGATGATTTTCTCCTCTTTCTGGAACACATCTGCTGCTGTCTTCCCCCACACAATGATGTCATCAATACATTGCAGGTGTTCTGGAGCCTCACCCTTTTCCAGTGCAGCCTGGATCAGTCCATGGCAGATGGTGGGGCTGTGCTTCCACCCCTGGGGCAGTTGGTTCCAGGTGTACTGCACGCCTCTCCAGGTGAAGGCAAACTGAGGCCTGCGTTCTGCTGCCAGGGGAATGGAGAAAAATGCATTGGCAATGTCTATAGTGGCGTACCACCTTGCTGCCTTGGACTCCAGCTCGTACAGGAGTTCCAGCCTATCCGGCACAGCAGCGCTCAGGGCTGGAGTCACTTCATTCAATGCACGATAGTCCACTGTCAATCTCCATTCTCCTTCAGGTTTACCCACGGGCCAAATGGGGCTGTTGAAGGGTGAGTGGGTCTTGCTGAGCACCCCTTGGCTCTCCAGCTCACGGATCATTTTGTGCATGAGGATCACAGCATCTCGATTCGTTCGGTACTGTCGGCGGTGCACTGTTGAGGTGGCAATGGGTACTCGTTGCTCTTCCACCTTCAGGAGACCTACTGCAGATGGGCTTTCTGACAGTCCAGGCACGCTGTTCAACTGCTTGACACCCTCTGTCTCTACAGCAGCTATTCCAAATGCCCATCTGAGTCCCTTTGGGTCTTTGAAATACCCACTTCGGGGGAAGTCTGTGCCTAAAATGCATGGGGCCTCTGGGCCAGTCACAATAGAGTGTTTCTTCCACTCATTTTCAGTCAGGCTCACCTCAGCTTCCACCAAAGTAAAATCCTGTCATCCCCCTGTCACACCAGAAATAGAAACAGACTCTGTCCCCACATGTCTCGATGGGATTAATGTACATTGCGTACCAGTGTCAACCAAAGCTTTGTATACTTGCGGTTCAGATGTGCCAGGCCAATGAATCCACACAGTCCAAAAAACACGGTTTTCCCCAGCCTCTACTTGGCTAGAGGCAGGGCCCCCCTAAGCCTGGTTATCCTTCTTTCCCTAGGCATATGCCTTGGAGGGTCCTTCAAGGGGATCAAAAATATTGTCATTATCATCATATGTGACAGTTCGGTTACTGGCCACTGGAGCTGCTTCCCTTTTGGAACTTCCTCTCTGAGTCTTCAGTTCACACACCCATTGTGCCAGAGCAGCGGTAGGTTTTCTGTGCCATCTCCCCATGTCTTCTCCACAATCACGCAGGTAGAACCACAGCTCAGCTCGTTGGGTGTTCCTTCTCTCGCCATCTGGGGAACGTCTGCGTTGGGTACCAGAACCTCTGATCTGTACTGCCGAGATTTGGAGACAGCCCTCTTTAATCTCCTCCCTCAGTTTCTTGTGACCCTCCTCCGTCTTGTCTTCTAATTTTTGCAGACATGTTTCCACTGCTGTGATTCTGGCATGTGTTGGGCCATGCACAGCACCTGCATATGCTCAGAGCTTCCTTGCCATATCCAGAACAGTCTCCTCACCATCATCCTGCTTCATTATTGCTAACGCAGAAGCGTATTCTCGTGGCCCAAGTCGTACAAGTTTTCTCCACATCAGAGATGTGCATGGTACCAAGTCTGGATTTACAGTGTTTCCATCATCTGAGAAGACAATCTCGGCCACTGCCATTTCCCTCAAGCGTTGAATCCCTTGCTCCATGGTTTTCCACTGGGTTTGCTGCATATAGAGATCGTCTGCGCCCAGGTATCTTTGTGCTACACTCCTTAGGACCCGTTGCCCGAGGCTGTGAGGGTTAGCCCCGCTCATCATTCCTTGGTCGATGACAGGATCCTGTGACGGGGATCCCAAATGCTTGGCTTCAGTGCCATCCAGAATTGTAGCCTTGCCTGCAGCATCCCAGAGACGGACCAGCCAACAAATTATGGATTCATCAGACCTTCGAGTGTAATCCTTCCCTTGGCCACGAAGGTCCTTCAAGGAATAGGACTCAATATTTGCGTCTGATCTTGCACCTGCTGCTTTGACTCCTGATTTTATGTCAGGAGGCATCAAGGCTTCTTCTCCTGTATCACCATCATCATCATCATCCACTGGTTGATTAGTTTTTTCTGTGCATTTCCCACTTCTAGTACTGGTAGCAACAGCCATGGGTTTAGATGCTGGCTTAGGCTCACTATCTGGTTTGGCTGCTGGCTTCAAGCCTGGGCTGTTGGCTACAGCTCGAGTGACTGGGATAGCTGATTTATCTCCCTGCCCCCCTGCCTCTGTCTGCCGCCCTACACTATCTCACAGAGTGTGATAAGCATAGGGCAGGGCCCAGCTTATTGCAATGAGCCTTTTCTCCTTAGAATCGTCATGGCACTTCTCTTTTAGGTATTTCCCCACCTCAGCTGGGTTCTGAATTTGTTCCCATGGAAAATCTCGGTCTACAGCATCAGAAAATTCCTTCAGGGTTTGTCTTATATTTTCCCATTGTCCACAGCACTCAGGATTTTTCACGCCTGCATCTGCTTCTGGGTCAGGGGAGGGAGAAATAGGAGAGTTTTCCTTGGAGAAGCTGACTCAGATCCTACAGGCCTGTACTGAGTGTGGGATTTTTTGCCTTGTTTCCTTCCCCATGTAAGATGAGGCTTTTCTCTGCATCATCATGGTAACACCTCCAGCTTCCCTCCCAGAGCAAGCTGGGATGATCCTGGTCTCCATGGAGCCTCTTCCCAAGGCAGCCAGACTCCCTGTTTGCAGGGCTCTGCTTTCACCCAGAGCTGCTGTTGCACTGCTGGCCCTGGAGCTGTCTGACAAAGGCAGACTTTGCAGAGGGGCTGTCTCTTCCTCCCAGCATAGAAAATGGCTTGTTTTTCGGGTGCCAGCACCAAGTCCTGAGCACCCTCACCTGCCTCGAGGCTTGGAGGGATTCAGGTGCTCCCTGGACGTGGCGCACACTGCCCTGGGAGCGGAGAAGGCAAGAGGGAATCTGTCTCCCTTGCCCATTGTCAGTGTGGCAAGCAGGGCTGGAGCTGCCAGTGCCACTGGGGGCCCTCAGCATTGGCCACAGAGGGGCCTCCCATCCCTGCAGGCCCATCACCAAGTGCTGCTGGAGCAGCTGCTTGTTGGAGAGGCCGTGCAGGGCATGTTGCAGGGCTGCCCAAGGACGCTGTGCAGCACCTGTGGAGGGCACTGCTTCCTCTGCAACTCCTCAGGAGCACCACAGGAAATTTTTGCAGGAGCTTTTGCTGTAGCACCTTGAGAAAGCAGCATTTAAATCAGAGAGAGAGGGGAAGAGCCTCAGGAGTCAGATGAGCTGGGCTGGACTCCTTCCCTCAGCTCCAAGAGCTCTCACTCTGAGTCTCCTCCTTTTCTAAAAGCAGGAAGTTTTGAAACTTTGTAATGGCAAGTTGTGCATCAGAGAGAATTTCTGCTGCCAGGAGCCATCCCAGTTCACTTTCATGTGATGTACTAATTAATGCATTGACCCGTGAGTATGGGAGAAGATTTTCCCCATGGTCCCTGCACTGGTCAATGGCATGGATGCAGGATGAGGTGAGGGTGATTCTGGCGGTGTTTGGGGAATAGGCCCCTCTGGCTACAGCTGCAAGATGCTCTTCTGCATCCATTTCCATGCTCAACACCTCAATCTCTCCTGTCTTCCATCCAGGCTTTCAATATCCTGCCACTGCCAGGTGTGCTGCAGCCAGGAGAGAGCCAGCAGGTCTCCTCCACCTTCTCTGGCCACCTCACCACCACCTGCAATGTCCCGGAGCTGTGCCACATGGAGGGAGGCTCCACCTCCGAGGTGCCGGTGCCCGGGGAGGCCTCACGTGTCAGCTCCTCCCTGAGCCCCCAGGAGATCAACTGTGGCTCTCAGGCCCCTCTCAGGGACAGGTGAGTCAGCCTTCCGTGGGTTCCTGCTCTGCCATGGGTTATTGTCCCTGCAGGGCTTCCCTGCTCCAAGGCCTCTGAGCTCAGAGGAGCTGCAGAGCAAAGGCCAGCAGCAACACAGGGATGGCCACTCTGAGCTGCCTGGCTGCCAAGAGAGGAAGGACCTTCTTCTGTTGAGACAGAACATCTTCTTCTCTATTTGAGTGCTGAGCCCTGCTGGCTTAGCTGCTGCCTGCAGGGAGCTGGGCTCTGGGCTTGCCTTGGCACCGCCTCTAGAGGTGTCTTGAAGTCCATGGTGTTGAGTGGCATCGTCTTCATCACCTGCCTTCTTCACCAGAACAGTGGGATTGTGGTATGGGCAGGCGTGGGGCACAGAGCAAACCTTGCTTTGGGTCCTGCTCCTGCCACAGATGAAGTCCTTGCACTGCTGGTCTGCCAGGGTTCTCCTTATGGTGGCACAGCAGCCAGAAAAGCTCCTGTGCTTTAGGCTCCCCTGCAGCTGCAGCCGTAGGCAAGCACAGGAGAAGCTCAGCTCCAGCAAGGCAGCCCAGCTCAGGACACACAGGCCAAGTGTGGAGCTGGGAGTGGAGGCTGCTTAAAGCCAGCCTGTGCATCAGGACTTCTTCAGGCCAGGCTGAAGTTGGTTTCATGGGGAGGAGAGGGACGAGGCTGCTTCCAATGGTTTCCATGGCAGCCAGCACTGGTTTGCTTGGTCCCAGCTGGGTTCCAGCAGGAAATCTGCCTGACAAGAGCCTGTCTTGCAGGAGAGGAGTTCCTGCAGCCTTTGCTTTCTGACTGATAGGATTGTTCTCATGAAGGAGCAGGCTAGGAGTCGTTAAAACTGAAGATCACGGGCAGAGACTCTCTAACTAATTCAAGTTAGACAGTGGGATGTTTATTAACACTGGGGGGTGGCATCAGAGCCGTCCCTAAAAGGCGTGACCGCGCTGTCCAAGGTTCTTTGCCCTCTCTTTATTTCCCAAATCTTACACACAATACATCTGCACAACCCCAGCACCTCCCATCCCTGCTCTGTATTCAAATGAGGTCATTGGTCCTTCACTCCTGTGCACTTCTTCCCTTGAATTGGGTTGGTGGTCTCAAATTGGGTCAGTGGTCTTAAGGGATGAGGTCAGGAACGTCTTCATCAGGTCTCTGTGACCCTCTGGCACCATCCAAGGTCCCCAACATAGTGATTGATTGACATCAAGCCCAGGTGCTAACCATTGTTCTCCTGGTTTCAAGATGTTCTTATCACAGTTCACTTCCTCCACTTCCTTCTAGAAAGAAGCTCCTAATGGTAAACAATAGAACAATCAGCTCCAGCTTAAGCATCTCATAACCATTAACCTATGGTCTCCCTATCTAACTTACATCCTGATCAATGGGAATTGCTTCTAACCCTCAGCTGAAATCTGAACTCTTTAAAATCATGCTTCAGCTGTGCCCAGGGAGAAGGGGGCTGAATGAGTTGAGTAAGAACTGTAGGAGAGCTAAGCAGATGTCAGCAATCAGTGCTCTGCTTTAAACTGGGAAGCCAAGAGACAAAGGGCGTTTCCAGGCACCAGCGCAGAGAGCTGCTGGATCAGCCTTTGGCAGGAGCTGAGGGGTCTGGCTGTGCCTTCAGAGGGAGCGTGCACAGTCAACACCTTATGATGGCAAAGCTCAGGTTTGGCCGGTCCTGGAGGTCCCCTTCCACCCATGCCCTCACTTGGGATGTTCCCAACCTCTGTGGGTTGAGGAGAATTCACGGAAATGGCCTCAGGGTCAAGGAATGAAGTGCAGGGCCAGCCAGGACGAGGGAGCCCAAGGTTCTGGTGGGACTCTCAGCAGTGTTTTCTGTTTTGTCTGCACGAGAGAGCTGAAGGAGCCAGCTCAAAATGTCGAGGAGGAGGCAAAGGCCTTACAGGAGGAAGAGAGGAGGAAGGAGGATGAGAGGCAGAAGAAGGAAAAGAAGAGTGTCTCTGTTGGGAAGCAAGCTCCAAAACCAGCGAAGGGGAAAACCAAGCCCCGGGAGAAGAAAGAAGCCCATGCGAAAGCATCAGAGAAAGGAAAGCAGAATCCCAGAGAAGAAGGAAAGCAAAATCCCAGAGAGGAAGGAAACCAAAATCCCAGAGAAGGAAACCAGAGCACCAGAAAAGAAGGAAACCAAAGCCCTAAAGAAGAGCAAAACCAAAGCCCTAAAGAAGAAGGAACCCAAAGCTCCAGAGAAGAGCGAAACCAAAGCCCGAAAGAAGAGCAAAACCAAAGCCCTGAAGAAGGGGGGAACTGCAATCCCAGAAGACCCAGCTGAGCTGGAGAACTCTTTACTCTTTATTCACAAAACTCATTTTACACAGCTTGGCAGACCTCGTGTGCAACATTAGTTAGTTCATGGATTTCTTAGCAGTTCTTCTGTTATTGGTTAATAAATTAGATTTTACTTGTGCATCAAACCTCTCTATTGTATTGTTTACCTCTTCTCTTCACTGATTCTCATGGGACAAATCCCCTGATGCAGGTGCATTTGTTTTTCACCCTCAGAATAGATTGTTCACAAAGTCTCATTCTCAAAATAGCTTCACATGGGAACTTGTAACTGCTTAGCTGCACTCAGAATATGTTCTGCCATTATATGCTTTTAATAAGGCAGAACAAGGCCTGATTTCAAAAGGCCTTTCTTTTACCATTATTCTACCTGTCTACGACATCTCCCCCTTTTTGTTCATTTAAAAAGGCTCCTATGTTCTGATGTTGAAACAGCTCACTCTTGTGAGGGTATTATCTCATCACAGTTGTCACTGGTTATCTGTTAGATATGGGATAAGATAGACAAAAGACCAATTACAATCAACAAAACTTAGCAAATTCTATCAAGTCATTGACACAGGGTTTTGCAGCATGAGAAAACAAAAGAATAATGTCCAATGTCTCTTAGGGAAATGGAAAGAAATGACCATTGTTTCCAATGAGTTGAGAAGGATGAGAAAGTCTATGAGCTGAAAATGTTGATCTTTGACATCACTGAATGTCCTCCTGGGCGCTGGAACAGGGAATAACTGCAGAAGGTTCGTAGGAGCACTGTACCATGAGGATGCCATGAGGCTTTTGTTGGCAAATTGCCTCTGTCAGTTTCCAGCCACAGCCATGTCTTGGCAGTCCTCCTTCTGCTCCTGCTCTGGCCACAAAGGCTGCAGGGTGATGAGGTTATTTCTCCTTTCACTGGGCCTCATGTTTTCAGAGCTGATCAGTATCTGATGGAATGAGCAGGTGACTGCTTTGAACTGCTGATGATAAAACACAGGCACATCTTCTCCTGAAGTTAATGAATCAAGCAGGCTTCACTGTGGTACACTCAATTGGGATTTAGATGTGATGCTCTTTTTTCCAAATTTCTCATGTAAATATTGCATTATTCAAAATGATTAGTTGTCCAGATTTCTCATGTACACATTGCCTTATTTGAACGTTCTTAAGGTGTTCATTCCTCTTCTATTTTATTTTTTAAGAATGAGATGCATGTCTTTTGTTATGAGTATGAAACAACACCATTGCAAAATCTTACATGGAGTGGACAAGAAACTTACAGCAATTAGGAATAATATGGATACAACAATCTGGAATATTTCAAATAGTAGAGAAAGCTAACAACATAGGTGGAATTAGGTAAATAGCAATCTCTGAAATAATGTACCATCACCTCAGAGTCTGCAAACAGCTGACAAACCTCGATTCAGTGGGGACTTGGATAATTATTTCCAGATAATAATTCCCAAGCTCCCTTTAAAAATGGTTCAACTGTCATGTCTAGAGGGTCAAATTGCCAAGTCAAAGCAACTCAAATCTAGCTTTGATGCAGAAAACATCTGGGTCTGTTGGCAAATTCCCATCCAGGTAGAGCTAAGGCCTGGCCACCACCCAAGCTCTAAGTGGGAGAGAATTCCTTAAATGTAATTTTAAACAAGGCTCTTGAGAATAGCACTTAGGAGTAAAGGTCTAGGGGTGACAGACGAATGAAGCATCCAATAGCTGTCTCCTCCAAAATTTCCTCAGCTCAGAGATGCTTTAAACCCAGCAAACTGTTGGAGTGGTTCTGTAATAATAATTGGGGCAGCATCTGATTATTTAGAGTAGATGCCACAATACCATCAGTTTAGAGGAGACTTCCGACAAAGCTGAGATCTCATTTCTTGGAACTGTTAAAAATACTTAAAAATGATGAGACAGCACTGGGTCAAACCGCAGAGCCACAGTGTGAAGCCCAGCTAGAGGGGTAGTCTGGTCTGAGAGATACATAAGCAGCTAGGGAACAAAAGGAGGATCTTGAAATGACACGTGTCTTGTAGATAACTACACCAAAAGATGGTAAGGCATATGGAAAGCTGGCTATAAAAACAGTAATACAAACATTTATATATTTATGACAGAATAAATGCATCATAGGAAAACACTGAACACCTCACTATAAAATTGATGATACCTCAGATTAAATAACACTCAAACCTGATAGAAATTTATTTGGACAGCGCTAGAGCTTAACAAGAGGAACCTAAACTCAGCCTTAAAAGGATTTCAAATTAATAAACATCATTTCATTATCACCTTAGTAGAACAAAAAGCGCGCTCAAATGAACTCAAAGTTAATTCCTATTAATACCAAACATAACTGGATCCATAAAACCTGGAATAGAACATTGTTCAAACTTAGTAATACTGAAACTTAACAGAAATAAAATCTACCAAAATTAACCAAATAAAACTTTGCCTTATTTAATTTAACAGAACAAAACTGAGCATTGCAATATTGGACTTTAATTTAACAGAGTTAAAATGAACATCCTTAAAAGGTATAGGTATGACATGGTGTAATTTTGTCTAAGGTTATTAACACAAAAAGACTACTTCAAGATGAATAAGCCATAAGTGAAATAACAGCATGATGGTGTACTAGAGGGATTCAAGGTGTTACAAGCATATTAGAATTAAGTAATTATTAATAAATCAGTTATGAGAAAACCCATGGTAACTGCAAATTCCATGGAAACAGAAATTCAGTTAGACTTTTTAAAGTGCAGGGTTACTGGAAAATAAATATAATAACATGCAATTTAACATATTGCTGAACAACCCAACAGCTTTTTGTGACTGTATCTGGCATCATTTTATATGGCAAATTTGTTAGCATTCTTGTTAAAGAAATCAGACCATGTTAAAATTTGATAGGTAATAAGGCATTGCATTTACTGCTTTTCAATATAGTTGATATTTATCCATAGGGATAGTTACAGGCTTTGTTAATTGCTGATATGTCTTTTTGGTATGTGTTTTTTGCCTGGTCAATTTCTGGCCAATTGTTTTTCAGACGTCTCAAGTAAAATTTGACTCAGGATGTGGCCTTGGATGACTCCAACAGGTCCAGTTCTTGGGATTCCTCTGGAGCATTGGGCAGCATTTTTGTGCGCCTGTCCCAAGTATCTGCCAGGTATGGTCTCTTACCTGTGGTGCAGAGGAGCTCCGAGTTATAGACAGGCCAGGCATCTGCTGCAAAGGTGTCACGGTTTGACACAATGCCACTTTGGCACAATGCCAGTGCCCCCAGGAAAATACATTCTCCCTGGTGTCTGCTGTGAGATGGGACCAGGAATAGAGCAAAGCAGGCTCCAGCTTAGGAATAAAAAGCAAAAAAAACAACTTTATTAACTTAGAATATATAAGAGAAACACACAGAACTCAGGACGAAAACCTTCCAAATATTCCTCCTCCCCCCACCAAATTCCCAATACATCACAGTAAGCAAAACCTTGGATTCTCAATTCAGATACTACCCCTCAGATCGCCAACTCTCAGACCATCACCACCCTTTAGATAATCAATTCTGAATTCATCAAGAAGAGAGGAGTCCCTCTTGTGCCATAGGCTTCCCCTGGAAACACAGTTGAGACCTCTTGTGTTTCCATGTTACACATGGCACCGCCTGGAGATCATTTGCCATCTTGACATCTTCCTTCCGCGCCCAGTGCTCTCACCACTGCACATGGACCTGAGCTGCTTCCAGCGTTCCTCTTTTAAGGATGCTTTGCCCAGTTCCAAAAAAAGCACAGTCTCTCACTTTTAGGACACCTGTCAGCCCCAAATTCACCCCCTGGGTCCGATGGGTCTTGAGAACAGAGATCTTCTTCCCTGAAGACAGAGGGCACCACCACCCTCCTCACCCGTCGTCCCTGTTCACGCCACTCCTTCACATAACAACACCACACTTTCTTGGCTCCAAAATTGCCGCCCCCAAAATGCAGTCTCTATGTCACAGGAGAAATGCTTCTGTCCATGGCTATACAAGAGAAGTCCAGCCAAAGGCCACTCCATCATCTCCTCCCACCTAGGATTTTTCTCAACTCTTCTGATATCTTTCACTTGCACGGACTTTCATCACACTTGTCCATTTCCTTCTATTTCATCTCAATCTCTCTTGTCATTCAGATCCAGAAGGATCTGTATTTGTAAGGTTTCATCATCCAAGAAAGAGTTCAAATCTCAGGCTCTGCCTGTCCAGGACTCCCTGCCGTGCACCTGCTTGCCGCACCCTTGCTGCACGCCCCCCTTCTCCTTCAGCCGCGCTGCCAGCACATGATATCAAATTTCAAGGTGGCACAAGCATAGGCACAATCTCTCTCTCTCTCTGTCTCGGGGGCCGGGGGGCTGCCTGCTGCCTCTCAGTGCTCCTCCACCCTTCCATCCTGCAGGGGCCTTCACCTCCCCTGTCTGTACAAGGCCCCGGCCTACCTCACCCGGCTCCATGGCTTCCTCTCACCCGCCCAGCCCGCAGCTGGGCAGGGGAGCTCTGACCTCTTTCACCCACTGGAACCAAAAGACAGTTTTCTTGGCAGTTCTTTGCTTTTAACCCCCTGTGTTCTCAGAGGCGTATCCATGTCCTCAGTGGCCACACCACATGCCAATATTCAAATCTGAGCACCTATTAGTTTGACTACAGCATATCTCAGAAAACTTACTTCCTTTCAAACCACGACAGGTCCATTTACATATTGGGATTAATTGTCCAATTACAGCCTCAGGTTATGCAATCCCATCCTTCCGGTTTGCTCTCCTCAATTCACTGTTTTTGGTGCTTTTTGGGCCTGAAGCTGCAACAGTGTCCAGTTCTGGGTCTGGAAAAGAATTGTTTTGTCTAACTACACTGTGAAGAAAACTTGCTAACACTCTGTATGAAGTCCAGAGTTAGAGACTAATGCAGTACAGAATCTGGAAATATGCCAGCTAAAACTGAAGGCATCAGCCTGTTCCATGTTCCCTTGGTTCCATGGGGATCCAGAGCATCACAATGGCCGCTTGTTCCCATGAGGCTCCCGAGTGTCACCGTGGTGTCCTTGGACCCACCTGGTCACAACTGACCCAAGGTTCCATGAGGTTCCCCAGTGTCACATGGTCACTGTCAGAGGCTGGATGTGATCAGTGTCCTGAGACAGCCTGGGATGAGCTGTCAATCAGTCACACAGTGGGGACAGTGCTAACCCAGCCCTGATTGCCTGAGCGATCAGAAATCCCACCTGGGGGAGGCCCACAAGGGTCGGGGGCTTAAAAACACAGAGCACAAGGTGAGCCCCTGGTATGGACTCTGCCTTCTCCTGGGGTTTGTGTCTCACCCACACTGGAACCCTAGGAACTGATAGTCATGTGCGTGTCTTTCTATAGAGCTTCTGTCTTTCTGTCTCTCTCTCTTTCTTCTCCTTCTAATGGTCTTTATATGCAACATTTTTTGGTACCTCAACAGCTTACATATTTAAAGGTTTTTAGGTTAAATGAGCTAAGTTAATGAAGTTGCTGCTATGAAAAGTGTTTTCTGTGTAATTGGAGGTTGCATTAAATCCTCTTCCAAAGTTTCTTGGTTTTTTGCACTTTGCCAGTAGAATTTTGTGTCATTTTGACCTCTTGAAAATATCTGGCTGGTGTTTCTCCTGTGCACCAAACTCGAGTAAAGGAGCCTTTGGTTACCTCCAGCATTTCAGTGTTCTGGGCTGTTGCGCCCCACAGGCTCACAACGGCCTCTTGTTTCCACACTGGCCCCTTGGTTCCATGGGCCCCAACAGTGCCACGATGATCCCCCTGGTTCCGCAACGTCCCACAGTGTTGTAGAGAATTCATTGTTAAAGGAGTTAATATAAAGTTCCAATGATAGTTATAGATTGTTTGCTTAATGTTTTATAGTTATGTAATGTTCCAATGTTAGTTATTAATTGTTTGTTAAAGGTTTTATAATTATGTAAATCCCCTTACCGT
This sequence comes from Melospiza georgiana, assembly GCF_028018845.1. NCBI lineage: Eukaryota > Metazoa > Chordata > Aves > Passeriformes > Passerellidae > Melospiza > Melospiza georgiana. Next base: position 2,277,250 of record NC_080451.1, read on the forward strand.
TGGGTATTACCGCCGCTGCTCCCACTCTCCTCTAAAATGGCAAACCATCCAAGACCATAAAGAAGATGATTACGTCACCTAATAGGCAAATATGAAACTCCCATAAGACTTAGCAGAAAAGGATTACATAACAAAAACCTCTAGAACAATGAAGCACCATGCAAATAAAGAATCAAACTAACACCTCTAAACAGAGAGAAACTTGAGACAATATCAAAGACACAGGTCAGAACTTTTTGCCTACGTCACCCTTACCAGAGTGGGCCAAGAGCAGTATAAAGATTATGAACCTGAAACCAACAGCCGTCGACTCAGAGACTCTTATGAGGAAAGAAGACCCAGCTCTGCTGGACGACGGAGTTGACCTCCTCCTCCTCCTCCACGCCGTCTCGGGAGGAGCGGTGGTGTGCGCACACCCCCATGGGTCCCCTACCTAGACTGTTTCCAGTAAAGCTGAAATCACTAAAGAGCTGGACATGTGCCGTTCATAACAGTCTTGGGGACTGGTCCAGGCCAGACCACACCCGAAGAGGACTGAGGGCCTCCGGGATATCTGGCCCTATCTGGACCGGTCGGCAGCAGCCTAGGACCAGTGTGGAGGAGCATCGGTGAGTAAAGGCGGTGGCAGAAGTAGGAGGCAAGCGAAAGAAGTGTGTGTGAGACGGGGCCCAGCAGCTCGGAGCCCGAAGCAGCTGTGGCCCTCCGAGTACCACGGTTCCGGACTCCTGCGAGGAGACCGGCCAGAAAGAGAGGGAAGCAAGAGAAGCCTGAGTGAGTGAGACGCCTCCCAGGGGAATGAGGTGGGCCCCCCGTCTGGGCGTGGGGAGGAATAGAAAGGTGAGTGGCACACAAGGGGTCGGCCTTTCCCCTTAAGACTTGGTAGGTGCCCTCAGGGTGTGCTGAGGGTGGCAGACGCATTGGTGAGCTGGCACGCAAACCCCGAATGGCGCTCCGGGTGCGTGGAGGATCGCGGCAGTGTGAGTCGCGCACAATCCCTGCAGTGGGGGGACACGGGTCCCTAGCAGGGTTTAGGGTGCCCCGAGTACAGCAGCAGCACTGAGTAGAGCCAAGAGGGCCCCAGTGCCCAGGGTGGAACGGCGGTGCTGGGGGTTCAGTGTGCCGCGGTTCAGGTAGAAACCGTAAACCCACTGGAGGCCCCTGGAGGGATTGGGGTCACAGGGCAGGGCAGGGCTGGGCTCACAGGGCAGGGCAAGGCTGGACCTGCCCCTTCCTCCCCCACACACAAATGTTTAGAGCCAACAATCTCCTCCAGTCTGTCACAACAGGCAGTGTTGGAGGTGAAATCCCATTTGTGGCCATGGGCACCTGGCTGAGAAGGACAGTTCTTTTCCATGGGAAGGAAAACACAGAGCCCCAAGGTTTGGAAGGCAGGTGACAGCCTCAGCAGGCCAAGGCCAGCTAGACTTGTCAGTAATAGCATAGTTTGGATTTAGGGAATTTTGGAGGTGGAAACCCAATCTCGGCCACGGGCACCTGGAAAAGCAGGACAGTTCTTTCCCATGGGAAGGAGAGCATGGAGCCTCCCTCAGTGTTTTGGGGACGGATGAGAGGTGACCCTTGTGAAACCACTGCCAGCCAGACTTGTCCTGGCAATATTCCTATGGGAAGAATCCCTGGATATAAAGGAAATTTGGAGGTGAAATCCCACTTCTGGCCATGGGTGCCTGGAGCAGAAGGACAGTTCTTTTCCATAGGAAGGAAAGCACAGAGCCCCAGTGTTTCGGCAGCACATGAGAAGTGACACTCAACATGCAAAGGTCAGTTGGACCAGTCAGGCAGTCCATGGGAGGCCAAACCAGCCAGAGCTGTTCTGTGTTCCCTTGGTTTTATGGGGCTCCATAGTGTCACAATGGTGCCTTGGATCCATGGGGCCCCGCAGTGTCATAATGGTGACTTGATTCCATGGGTTCCAGCAGTGTCACAATGGCCCCTTGATTACAAGAAGACCTGCAGTGTCACACTGGCCCCTAGGTTCAATGGGGTCCCACAATGTCACAGTAGCCCCTAGGTGTCATAAGGCCCCGCAGTGTCACAATTGTCCCAAGGATTCCATGAGGCTTTGCAGTGTCACAATGGTCTCTGTAGTCCCCCAGGCCCCACTCTGTTCCATGAGGTCTGCAGTGTCACAATGGACCTTTGGACCCTGGGGGTTTGCTGTGTCTCAATGGTCTCCTTTGGTTGCCCAGTGTCACAATGGACCATTGATGACAGGAGGCCACTCTGTGTCACCCTGGAGCTTTGATTCCATGTAGCCCTGCAGTGTCACAAGGGTCTCCTTTGGTTGCCCAGTGTCACAATGGACCACCGATGACATGAGGCCCTGCAGTGCACAATGGACCTTTGGTTCCATGCAGCCCTGCAGTGTCACAAAGGCCTCTTGGTTTCACAAGGCCCCACAATAGCACAATGGTCCTCCCAGGGTCACAATGGTCTCACTGATTCCATGAGGCCTCACAGCGTCACAATGGTCTGCATGTTTCCATGAGTCCCCTGAGTGTCACAATGGTCTCTGTGTTTCCGTGGTGCCCCTCAGTGTCACAATGGCCCCTTGGTTCCATGAGGCTGTAAAGTGTCTTAATTGTCTTTGCATGGTTCCATGAGGCCTTGCAATGTCACAATGGACCTTTGGTTCCATGGAGTCTCGCAGTGTCACAATGGCCCCTTGGTTCCATAACACCCCACAGTGTCATAATGGTCTCCATGGTTCCATAAGGCCCCACGGTGTCGATGGAAGGGAACCAGGACATCAGTCTGATCATCACAGGCTTGATTTTATTGATCAGTACGGCAGGTTAAATACAGTTAATAATGAGCTTCATACATATTGCAAAAGTTGAGCTCAGGATTGGTCAGTTACATATCAGCACCTACGCCTACTTCTGCATTCCTATGGTTCTACTTTTGATACTTTCTACATATTCTTAGGATATATTCAGGACTAATCTCTACTCCCTATCCTCATGTTGCAGCAAGGTCACTGCTGACTTTTCCTTTCAGCTTGCTGACTGCTGACTTTTCTCCTTCAGCTTAACCAGCGGCATTATGTCAGTATGGCCTTTCTCAGCTAACCAATTATTAATAATACTCTCCACATTTCCCCCGTTTTCTTCTTGTGCAAAGAGATTAGTTTGCCATGTTTTTGCTATTGTATGGCTGACCATGTTTTGAATACAGTTAAAGATACATGGCAAAATAAGCAAAAACAGTAAAATTACACCCAGAAGTCCTATAGCATAGATCACAAGGTTCCTCAGCCACGGTCCAAGTCCTAAGCCTTTAAGCCATTCGTCAATTCCTAAACCGTCTTCTTCCTTAAGTTTGTGAAGTCCCTGTTGCAGATCTTTTATCTTAGTGTGAATGGACACCGAATGATCAGACAGATTCATGCAACACATTCCCTCAAACTCTTCACATCCATGCCCTTGTGCTAAGAGCAAAAAATCTACAGCAGCTCCATTTTGCAAAACAGCATGGTTAACACTTTGCACATCTGCGGTTAACATGTCTAGAATTTGTGATGTCTTGTTCAGCTCACCCCTTGCCCAGCATCCTAATTGTTTTGCTAAATTCATAGCTTTATTGGCAGATCCTCCTGGCAAGATAGTTGAAACCACCACCTGTTTGAATGTCCCCAACACCGTGGATCTCCTATCTGGCTGCAGTCTAAGTCATGTATGCTACGTTTTTTCCTGTTTGAATTTTGACTCAGCTGCATTAGCAAGGACACATTAGGGTGAAACAGTGACAATTTTCCCAAAAAACAGGGTCCACCCTGTGGTTTAGCTGGTATGCCATTCCACGCCCTGTCTCCACAAATCAAAAATATTCCTGTGGGTAATTTCATTGGTGCTGTGATATTTGTGCCGTTACATTGACTGTAATGCTGTGGAGAGAATTCACTCACATTCAGGGATGAATCTAGGGTGGCCCATGTTTCTTTAGGTTGGTTTAAATTCTGAGCACCCGAAAGTTTGAAGCTAAACCATCCACCAGCTGTAGTGTTAGATATACTGGCATTTGTACTTCCAAAAAGATCCAGTTCCTCAGGAGGAGAATGCAAAGAGGTGTTAAGTGATTGGATTAGTAAGCATTGACGATAGCCATCACTCTGACCTGCAGTATACCCTTGTTGTACTGGCAATGTGATGTTTGACATGTTAGACATGCATGAGGTTTGATTGTTTATCAAACTGCAAAATTCTCCAGGAGACCACACCGGAAATCCCACCAGGCATGTTCGAAATGGGTTAGTGACTCCTCCAAGACTAAGACAAAGTGATGATTGGTTAGTTTGATTAGCAAGTATCACCCATAAATTTTCCCTTGGTTGACTAAAGTGTGTTATTCCTACTGCTTCACTTGCTACAGCATTGAGCATTATAACAAAAACAAACCTCATTTTTCTTTCTGCTTGCTTTGCTTCTCTCTTTCTTCCTTCTGCTTGCGTTGTTTTTCCTTTCTTCGCTGTCTTTTCCCTGGTTTGCTAGATTGTCTATTGTAAGGCTGAGTCAATTTTTGAATATACTGATCTAATTCTAAAACAGCATCCTTGCTCACAGGTATAGCATGAGGTAAGTTTGAAGGCAAATCAGCTTTACAGCGAGCTGCTATGATGTGTGAGGCTTTATTAATTTCAAATATTCTAAGGTTTTCCTGCAACTTCCACCTAAGATATGCTATAACCACTTGTTCTGCACTCTCAAAGAGCTGTAATCCTGTCCGTCCTGGCAGGCCAGTACTTTGTTCAAGAGCTCTAACCCAGAAAAAATTTCGAATCCACCTTCCAGAACAAGGTGCACACCATAAATAATCTACTGACCTCTGTGAATACCAATAAACCTGATTACAATCTGCACAATGCAAAGCTACCCATGCATAGCACTTATCATTATCCCTTTTGCAAACATAACAAGGAAGTGAATATAAGTAAGGACCAGTATAAAAGTCTGTTTCTTCAGTCCAAAGCAACCAATTCAATGGTGGTGATCGCAAAGCCTCTTCAGCTTTTTTACTATATGAGGCTAACAGCTCAAGGTCTTTCTTTAACACAAGGCGTATCTTATTTCGTAATCGTAGTTCTTGTTCGTTATCCTCCTCAACAACTATATCCTCCTGAGGGTCCCACAACTGTAAAAGTGTTCTAATCATAGAAAATTAATTAGCAATCACTGATATCCTTGTTCAAATGAGACCGTTCCCTTTTTACCTTCTTTTTCTTATCTATCTTCAATCTTGCTGCTCCTGATTTTACTAGTCCTGCCTCTTGCAAACTTAATTTTTGCAACTTGTCAATGCAGCAATATAATGCCCTATCAGGATCCCCTTTGAAGGCTCCTACAATTGAATGCTGTGTTAAAGGCACTAATGTCCTACACCTTATAGAAACTATACGTGATTTACTTTGAACCTTAATTCTATTTACAATACATTGTACTTCCCATCGATAATAAGCAAGAATTTTCTGTTCAGGAGACTCATAAAGACTTAAAGCTATATATGCGTTTTGCCCTGTTTGTCTCCTTAATTCATCTTGCCAGCTTTTGCCCCACGTGTGCTCGTGTTCACAAGTGTGACACCACAAGTCCCACAATAATGATTGTTCTATCCAAAAAGTTCTTTCACGACCTCCACAACGTAGAGCTATCCAGGCAGCACAATGTGGATTGTGACAGTCAAGGCAATGTAGTTTCGCTGGATTTGTTAAGCGAAAAGTTGATAATGAGTCAATGAAACGAATCAACTCCTGGGCCGTCCGGTAGTGACGTGTCAGTGCTCTGTCCACCGCTTCCGAGTGCCCCTTCAATTGTAACAGTAGTGGTCATAGGACTAGAAGCAGTTTCTTCCCCAGTCCCTCCCTGTCCTCCTCCATAAGGCAATCCACCAGAGGCTGCATCAAAAACAGGTTTAGTCCACTTAGCAGGCACCCACAAAGGCCCTGTAGGTGAGGAAACACAAAGATACCCCCGACCCCAATGTAATACCTTTGCAGGTTTTTCCCATAGTACGGTACTTGGGTTCTTATACTTATCCCAGACCTCTGTTTCCTTAGTATTTTCCTGACCTGACCTCGGATGATGTTTCATTGCAGGAGGGGTATCATCTTCCCCAAAAATGCATAAATGATTAATCACATACAAAACCATAGCCAAACATGCTTGTGGATCTGCCAAATCTTGATGTTTTTCAATATACTGCTTAAGGGTACCGTTTGCTCTTTCCACTATTGCCTGTCCAGTAGGAGAGTGTGGAATACCTGTCACGTGCTTAACAGACCACTGATTCAAAAATTTCCGAACCCTAGCACTTACATAAGCTGGACCATTATCCGTTTTAATAGTCTTTGGAACTCCCATAACAGCGAAACAACTTAACAGGTGTCTGATAACCTGTATAGCTTTCTGTCCTCCCTGAGCCGTAGCCCATATGTAATGACTATATGTACCTATGGTGACGTGCACATGCTTGACTTTACCAAATCTGGCTATATGTGTGTAACATCCATTTGCCATTTCTCATTTATTTCTAAACCTCGAGGATTAACCCCGATGCCTAGACCTATCCCACCATTATGATAACTACATGTTGGACATGCTCTGACAATGGCCTTGGCTTCTGACAAACTCAGCTCAAAGTGTTTTGCTAAACCTCTTGCATTTTGATGATATCTACTATGTGCTTCTCTGGCCAATGTGTGCTTGTCAATAGGACAAGAATTATCAATGGGTAGGGTAACCAATTTATCTGCACGTTCATTCCCTTCTCCTAAACCTTCAGACCACTTATGACTCCTAATATGAATCACAGAATATGCTGCATTTCTCTCTCGTAAAGCCTTCCTTAACTGTATCAGTAACTCATACAATCGTTTATTATTCACTTCCTTAATTGCCGCTTCCTTTATTTGTTTGACTACTCCTGCAACATACATAGAGTCTGTGACCACATTTAAAGGTTCCTGTAAGTTGGACACTGCCCATACTTCTGCTAACAATTCCAGGGTTTGTAAGCTATCCCTGTGTGTATTGTTCCTTTACCAATTCATGGGCATGCATAAGACTCTCCCCTCTTAATGGCCATTGCTTAACCATCACCGGTGTATCCGTTTTCCAGGTGAGTGGAATGGGGAAAGTCCAAGCAATGGCAATTACCCCAAAGGGTGCTGATTAGTTAACACCACTCCCAATTGTGTTAAAATGTCCCTTCCAATTAAGCAGGAAACTGTAGGAGGCAGTTGAACAATTGAAAACACAGCAGACACTTGTTGATTCTCAATGCACACAGACAAAGACGGTGATCTGCTTGCCAATGTAAATCCTCCCACTCCTGTGAGCATGTTTGATGAAGGAAATAGGGGCCAATGTTGTGGCCATGCTTCTGGAGAAATGATGCTGGTATCTGCTCCTGTATCCAGTAATCCATAAAGGGTTATGCTTTGATGCCCATAGGTAATTTCAACCTTTTGCTTTGGTCTATTTTGTAAATCCGCAGTTAAAAGTGTAACACCAGTAGAGCCAAAACCTTTTTCATCCCGTGTTTGCCCAGTAAATGATTGTATTCCTGATGTCATTTGTGATAGTGGTACCAATTGTGCAATGCATTGTCCCTTTGTAATTTTAATCAGAGGATAAAGGGTGTAAGCCATGATTTGTATTTCCCCTGTAAAGTCCGCATCGATAACACCAGGGAAAACAAATAATCCCAACATAGTTATAGAGGAACGTCCCAGCAATAATGCTCCACATGTTTGTCCATTTAATATAAGAGGACCCTTTACTCCAGTGGGTATCCTCTCAGGCCGGTTCGTCATTAGTGTGACGTCTACTGCTGCTGATAAATCCAAGCCGAGGCTCCCGGTTGTTGCGGGTTGCAGACAGGAGGTGGCAGCGATGTCACGGCAGCTGCTGGTGTCTCCGATGTCACGGCGGCAACTTGTGTCTGGGCACGGCCCCCGAGATGCGCGCTCCGCGGATGGTTTCCCGACCGGCGCCTACAAGCCGTAGTGTTGTGGGAGCTGGATCGGCAGTGTTGACACCATACGCCAGTCGCTCGGCACGTTCGGCGTGTGTGTCCTTCGTTGCCGCATCGGTAACACTTGAGGAATGGCTTCGAACCTCCTTGCGTGAATGCCAGTGAGCCACTTCGGAGAGGAGCAAGAGCAGCTAACACCTGATTCTGAGTAGACTCTGCTTGCTTTTGCAACCCCAATCCTAATTCCTTTAAGGCTTCTGGTTTAAATGCCTGTGAAGCTGTTGGCATTAATGCCATTCGCTCTAGTGCTTCCTCAATAGTCTAATTTGCCCCTAAAGTAGCTAACACTCTTTGAGTTGCTGGATTGCTATTTTGCAAGGCATACCTGCCAATGTGCATTAAACAATAACTGCTGATGCTGAGTGAATATCAACCGAACTATTCCTCTTAAATCATTAGGACATAAAACCTGAGTATTAAAAAGATAATCTAACATTTGCCTAACAGGTTCACTTTTTACTCCAAACTGACTAACCGTAGAATGTAGCTGAGTAAACAGCTTCCAATCTAAGGGAGTATATTCTGCTATATTATGCGTAAGGTTCCCCTGTGCATCATACTGTGGTGTGTATGTGACTGGACATGCAAGACTAGAAGCTATTTCCACCGCTTCACCATCCCCCATTTGCATTACTTCCTTTGCCAAAGCAGCCCAAGCTTCCCTCCTTTGTTTAGCCATCTCCCCCCATGGATCACGGTGTTCCCCTGGGATGGGATCTGACTCTTTAAGGGTGCTATGCTGCTGGTGCTTCGGTGCAGACACCGAGGTTTCGCACGGGGAAGGCAGTGAAGCAGGGGCTGGCTCGCGCGGAGGAATCAGCCCCCCCGCTGAAGCCGTAACCGGAGCCGGCTCGCTGAGGGGAAGCGGCGTAGGCAAAGCTGGCGGCGGAGGCGAAGCTGGCTTGCTCCCACCCCCACCATCCGACCCGCCTGAAGCTGGTGGCGGAGGCAAAGCTGGTTTGCTCTTACCCCCACCATCCGACTCGCCCTCCCCCTCTGACAGGAAAGGTGCAGACAGTTCCACTGCGCCTATAGGAAAATCCTCCACACCACTTTGCTGGGGACTCTTAGGCATAAGTACCTTAGTTACAGAAGGTGCCAAGGGATCATCTTCACGACCATACCCTATATTCCTCTTATGAGCTTCTGTCGCCCTTTCTGCTGCCTTTCTCTCAGAGACCTGCTGAAGTAACATGTTATACACCACCCGCCATACCTTTCCGAATTTCTTTGCTGACTTATCATCATCTAGCACTGTATCCCACAGTATTTCCCCAAACTTCTTCCACTCTGCTAGCTCATGAACTGTATGAGGGTTAGAAAAGATACCCTTAGCATGGCCATAAGCTAATAACCCTGGTAACTCCTTTTTTAAATCTATCCCTTTTATCCCACACCGCTCTAAATAGGCGGTAAATAAATCATATGCCGCTTGCCTATCCATACCTATTAATCAGCGCGCGCTGTTGCAGCTCTCCAGGCTCCAGCGGACACGTATTGGCTTGAGTCACCGTTGTGAACCTCAAGGGTGCTTCGAATTCCTGCATCGTCCCGGCTGCAAGGACCCAAACACAACTTCCTTGACCGTGGTGTAATCCCTTTTTCTTTTAATCCAAGAGAAAAGGGCAGAGATTCAGCTTTGCCCGCATTCTCCACCATTTGTCGATGGAAGGGAACCAGGACATCAGTTTGATCATCACAGGCTCGATTTTATTGATCAGTACGGTGGGTTAAATACAGTTAATAATGAGCTTCATACATATTGCAAAAGTTGAGCTCAGGATTGGTCAGTTACATATCAGCACCTACGCCTACTTCTGCATTCCTATGGTTCTACTTTTGATACTTTCTACATATTCTTAGGATATATTCAGGACTAATCTCTACTCCCTATCCTCATGTTGCAGCAAGGTCACTGCTGACTTTTCCTTTCAGCTTGCTGACTGCTGACTTTTCTCCTTCAGCTTAACCAGCGGCATTATGTCAGTATGGCCTTTCTCAGCTAACCAATTATTAATAATACTCTCCACACCACGGTGCCACAATGGACCCTTGGTTGGAAGGGGCCTCTCAGTGTCACAATGATCCCTACATTCCATGGAGCCACACTGCATCAGTACAGTCCCCTTGGTTCCATGAGGCCCAGCAATGTCACAGTGCTCTCCATGATTCCATGAGGCCCCACAGTGTCACACTGGTCCCTTGGTCTCACACGGCCCCACAGTGTCCCAATGGTCCCTTGGTCTGACATGGCCCCACAGTGTCATAATTGTCCCTTGGTCTCACAGGGCTCCACAGTGTCACAATGGTCCCTTGGTTCCATGGCCCTGTGCTGCTGCATTCCCCCCTCCCCTTCTCAGGCCGCCCTGCCAGCTGAGAAATGCTCCCTGGGCGTCGACCTTGGCCAACAGCCCCTGGGCTCAGCTCCTCTGCAGCTCATCACAAACACTGTCTGCTCCAGGCACTGCTGCTGCCCAACCAGCTCCTGGTTCCTTTAGCAGCAGCCCTGGGAACTGTTTTTGTTCCCTCCGTGGCACAACAACCCTGTTCTCACACTGCCAAAGAAAGCTGTTGGTGCCAAGTGCGGCCAGGATGAACCATTGCTGGGACTGAAGCCCCTCTCTTGGGGCCCTGCAAACAGCGCTCCAAAAGGAGCCCTTGGAGCTCTCCTGGGCCAGCGGCTCCCTCTGAGTGGGGCCTCTCCCAGCCGGGAACTCTCCCGTTTGCAGCACCCGGGCATCCTGAACAACGATGGAGCCTGGGCCGATCCCCCCACTCCTCCAGGCTCAGCCCTTTGCCCTTTGCTGGGGAGATGCCAAAGCATCAGCAGTGAGCATTGCCTGCCCTCAGGGGAATTGCTCACTGCTGCCGTGCACTGACTCTTTGTGTCTGTGTGCACACAGGAGTGCCTGTGCTGGGGAAATGTGGCAGAAATGCCACAGAACTCTGAGGGGTTGGAGTGCCTTGGATAGCTGAGTCAGTCAGGCCTGTAGCTAAATTAAATCACACGATCTACGTGAAGATAAATGCTGCTAAGAGTTGTTCTTAGTTGCTGAGTTGTTACCTTTAATATAAGTTATAAGATAAGTATTGTAAAGTGTTATTCCTCTGTTAAATTGCAAAGTCATAGGTTTAAGTTAGGTTAAATGCCGTTAGACTCTGCTCTTTTGCTAAATTGTGAAGTTGAAAATATCAGTTAAGGTTAAGGTATCAGTTAAGTCCTGTTGAGTTTGAGCTCTGTTAAGCTTTTAGGCCGTATTCCTTTGATCCTTGCGCTCACTGTCCTTGTGTCACACACACACGCAGAGGGACAGTTCTGGGTTAATTTCTGGTTTGATTGCCTGGATTCTGTTTGGCGTTGCTGTTGCTTTGTTTCCCTGGTGTGCCTGAAGTGTCCAGTCATGAGCAAAGTGACTCTTGCCAAGGAACTCTGTGCTGCTGTCCCTTAATATTCAATCTGGTTTTTGCTGCTCCCTTGCTGGGGATTTTTTCAGCGCTCTCAAGCCCTTGTTCGTACCAGGGTGAAGGAGCCCTGGCCCAGGCTCTGGCCCTGGGGCACACGGGGACGCTGCCGGGGGGTCCCTGTCCCCCTGTGCCACCCCCAGGGCCCCGGCCCCCGTCCCCGTGTCAGGCTCTGGGGTCAATCTCGTGGAACATCCTCTGGGGGAGGCTGCGGGGCCGGGGGACCCGGGGGGACAGGGGACCCCACTGTGCACGAGCAGGGTTGGACTGCTCTGGGGGAACTGTGAGGGGGGCCGGGGCAGAGTGACCTCCCCGGGATGAAGCAAAGTGAAAATTTTCCAGGGTAGAAATCCATTTTAATTTAGGTGAAATGTACATTTTTGAGTTGTGTCTGTGGTAAGAAATCGTAGTTATTTAGCCAGACTGCAAGGCCTAAGCTCAGTGAAGTTACTTCAGCGAAGGACAGAGATAAAGGGGAGGAGACAGAAGATGATAGAGAGAGACAGGGATGGCTGTAAGGGCAAGTCAGCCTGACCTCGGAATTCTTGCTGATAAAAAGGAACTAGTGGTAAAAGTCGCACAAAACCTATAAAAATGAATATGTATGAACCCATTGTGAAACTGTATGCATATGTATTGGAGAGGGGGATAAAAGGAGATCTGAAGTTCTCAGAGGTACGCAGGCCTTTTTGAGGAGAGTTTTCTCCGCATGTGTCCGGCGCCCTAAATAAACATACCGAGCTTTACAACTTTTATAAAGTTGTGAGGTTTCTTCTTTTCTCTGCAAAACGGGGGACCTCACACTGCCCCTGTGATGTCACACTGCCCCCTGTGATGTCACACTGCCCCCTGTGAGTTCACACAGCCCATGTGATGTCACACAGCCCCCTGTGATGTCACACAGCCATTGCTGTGATGTCCCACAGCCATCTCTGTGATGTCCCACAGCCCCCTGTGATGTCACAGAACCAACTTTATGTCACCTTGTGATGTCATACAGCAGTGCTGTGATGTCACACAAGAGTGATGTCACAAAGTCACCCTGTGATGTCACCATCTGTTCTGTGAGGTCACAGCCTGCTCTATGATGTTCCACAGCCACCAGGTGATGTCACAACTCACTCTCTGATGCCACAGAGCCACCCTCTATGATGGCAGACTCTGCTCTATGGCCTCACACCCTACTCTGGGGTGTCACAGCCAGCACTGTGATGTCACCACCCACTCAGTGATGTCACAAAACCCTCAAGAACTCACTTCTATTGAAACACTGAAGTTCCTTGTACTTTGAAGAGATCCCTGTCAGGGACACGACTGAGAAAGTGTCCCCAGGCCCCAGGCAGAGCAGAGAACTGGAGGCAGTGATGACAGGTGGGGACAAAGAGAAGCCAGTTCTTGGTGCCCTGGGGCACAGCAGGGTCTGTGCCACCAAGGGCTGTGAGGACACACCTTGTCCTGAGGCCCTGGGGCCTCCTGGCACAGCCCCAGCCAGGCTGGGCACGGTCAGCCCCTTGTCCTGCCCTCAGCATCCCCCCCTAGCCCATATCCCAGTGGCCTCAAGGATCTGCTGGAAGGAGTCCCTGGGGAGCCTTGCTCAGCAATGGCCCTGGGGGCTCCTGAATGCTCCCTGCAGGGACTGCAAGTTTTTCAAAGGACCTTTTTTGGGTTTGGCTTTTGCCTTGGAGTCTCTGAGAGGTTTGTGCAATCATGGCCTCCAATTTTCTGCTGTAATTAGTCCCTGGAGAGGCTGGGCCCTGCCCTATGCTTATCACACTCTGTGAGATAGTGTAGGGCAGCAGACAGAGGCAGGGGGGCAGGGAGATAAATCAGCTATCCCAGCCACTCGAGCTGTAGCCAACAGCCCAGGCTTGAAGCCAGCAGCCAAACCAGATAGTGAGCCTAAGCCAGCATCTAAACCCATGGCTGTTGCTACCAGTACTAGAAGTGGGAAATGCATAGAAAAAACTAATCAACCAGTGGATGATGATGATGATGGTGACACAGGAGAAGAAGCCGTGATGCCTCCTGACATAAAATCAGGAGTCAAAGCAGCAGGTGCAAGATCAGACGCAAATATTGAGTCCTTTTTCCTGAAGGACCTTCGTGGCCAAGGGAAGGATTACACTCGAAGGTCTGATGAATCCATAATTTGTTGGCTGCTCCGTCTCTGGGATGCTGCAGGCAAGGCTACAATTCTGGATGGCACTGAAGCCAAGCATTTGGGATCCCCGTCACAGGATCCTGTCATCGACCAAGGAATGATGAGCGGGGCTAACCCTCACAGCCTCGGGCAACGGGTCCTAAGAAGTGTAGCACAAAGATACCTGTGCACAGACGATCTCTATATGCAGCAAACCCAGTGGAAAACCATAGAGCAAGGGATTCAATGCTTGAGGGAAATGGCAGTGGCCGAGATTGTCTTCTCAGATGATGGAAACACTGTAAATCCAGACTTGGTACCATGCACATCTCTGATGTGGAGAAAACTTGTACGACTTGGGCCACGAGAATACGCTTCTGCGTTAGCAATAATGAAGCAGGATGATGGTGAGGAGACTGTGCTGGATATGGCAAGGAAGCTCCGAGCATATGCAGGTGCTGTGCATGGCCCAACACATGCCAGAATCACAGCAGTGGAAACATGTCTGCAAAAATTAGAAGACAAGACGGAGGAGGGTCACAAGAAACTGAGGGAGGAGATTAAAGAGGGCTTTCTCCAAATCTTGGCAGTACAGATCAGAGGTTCTGGTGCCCAACGCAGACGTTCCCCAGATGGCGAGAGAAGGAGCACCCCATGAGCTGAGCTGTGGTTCTACCTGCGTGATTGTGGAGAAGACACGGGGAGATGGCACAGAAAACCTACCGCTGCTCTGACACAATGGGTGTGTGAACTGAAGACTCAGAGAGGAAGTTCCAAAAGGGAAGCAGCTCCAGTGGCCAGTAACCGAACTGTCACATATGATGATAATGACAATATTTTTGATCCCCTTGAAAGACCCTCCAAGGCATATGCCTAGGGAAAGAAGGATAACCAGGCTTAGGGGGGCCCTGCCTCTAGCCAAGTAGAGGCTGGGGAAAACCGTGTTTTTTGGACTGTGTGGATTCGTTGGCCTGGCACATCTGAACCACAAGTATACAAAGCTTTGGTTGACACTGGTACGCAATGTACATTAATGCCGTCGAGACATGTGGGGACAGAGTCTGTTTCTATTGCTGGTGTGACAGGGGGATCACAGGATTTTACTTTGGTGGAAGCTGAGGTGAGCCTGACTGGAAATGAGTGGAAGAAACACTCTATTGTGACTGGCCCAGAGGCCCCATGCATTTTAGGCACAGACTTCCCCCGAAGTGGGTATTTCAAAGACCCAAAGGGACTCAGATGGGCATTTGGAATAGCTGCTGTAGAGACAGAGGGTGTCAAGCAGTTGAACCACTTGTCTGGACTGTCAGAAAGCCCATCTGCTGTAGGTCTCCTGAAGGTGGAAGAGCAACGAGTACCAATTGCCACCTCAACAGTGCACCGCCGACAGTACCGAACGAATCGAGATGCTGTGATCCCCATGCACAAAATGATCTGTGAGCTAGAGAGCCACGGGGTGCTCAGCAAGACCCACTCACCCTTCAACAGCCCCATTTGGCCCGTGGGTAAACCTGAAGGAGAATGGAGATTGACAGTGGACTATCGTGCATTGAATGAAGTGACTCCAGCCCTGAGCGCTGCTGTGCCGGACAGGCTGGAACTCCAGTACGAGCTGGAGTCCAAGGCAGCAAGGTGGTACGCCACTATAGACATTGCCAATGCATTTTTCTCCATTCCCCTGGCAGCAGAACGCAGGCCTCAGTTTGCCTTCACCTGGAGAGGCGTGCAGTACACCTGGAACCAACTGCCCCAGGGGTGGAAGCACAGCCCCACCATCTGCCATGGACTGATCCAGGCTGCACTGGAAAAGGGTGAGGCTCCAGAACACCTGCAATGTATTGATGACATCATTGTGTGGGGGAAGACAGCAGCAGATGTGTTCCAGAAAGAGGAGAAAATCATCCAGATTCTCCTAAAAGCTGGCTTTGCCATCAAGAAGAGCAAAGTCAAGGGACCTGCCGCAGAGACCCAGTTTCTAAGAGTGAAGTGGCAAGATGGATGGTGTCAGATTCCCACCAATGTCATCAACAAGATCACAGCAATGTCTCCACCATCCAGCAAGAAAGAAACACAAGCTTTCCTAGGTGCCATCGGTTTTTGGAGGATGCACATTCCCGAATAGAGTCGGATCGTGAGCCCTCTCTACCTGGTCACCCGTAAGAAGAACACTTTCCACTGGGGCCCTGAGCAGCAACAAGCCTTTGCACAGATCAAGCAGGAGATCGCTCATGGAGTGGCCCTTGGCCCAGTCAGGACAGGACCAGAGGGGAAGAACGTGCTCTACTCTGCAGCCGGGAACCATGGCTTGTCCTGGAGCCTTTGGCAGAAGGTGCCTGGGGAGACTCGAGGCCAACCACTGGGATTTTGGAGTCGAAGCTACAGAGGCTCTGAAGCCAACTACACTCCCACAGAGAAGGAAATCTTGGCTGCCTATGAAGGAGTCCAGGCTGCCTCAGAGGTAATAGGCCCTGAAGCACAACTCCTCCTGGCACCCCGACTACCAGTACTGGGGTGGATATCCAAAGTAAAATTTCCCTCTACGCACCATGCAACCAGTGCTACATGGAGCAAATGCATTGCTGTTATCACACAGCGCGCCCGTATTGGAAACCTGAATCGCCCTGGGATTCTGGAAATAATTACAAACTGGCCGGAGGGTGAAAACTTTGGTCTCGCTGATGGAGGGGAACAAGAAGCGACACGGGCTGAGGAAGCTCCACCATACAACCAACTGCCAGCAGAAGATCCACGATACGCTCTCTTTACTGATGGTTGGTGCCGCATTGTGGGAATGAACCGGAAGTGGAAAGCAGCCGCATGGAGCCCCACACGACAGGTGGCAGAGGCCACTGAAGGAGAAGGTGGGTCAAGCCAACTTGCTGAACTCAAAGCTGTTCAACTGGCCCTGGACATTGCTGAGAGAGAGAAGTGGCCAAAGCTCTACCTCTACACTGATTCATGGATGGCAGCCAATGCTCTGTGGGGATGGCTGGAGAGGTGGAAACAGGCTAACTGGCAGCGTCGAGGAAAACCAATTTGGGCTGCTGAAGAGTGGAAAGACATTGCTCCCAGGGTAGGGAGGCTACCTGTGAAAGTCCGCCATGTGGATGCTCACGTTCCCAAGAGTAGGGCCAATGAGGAGCACCAAAACAATGAGCAAGTAGACCAGGCTGCAAAGATAGAGGTGTCAAAGATAGACTTAGACTGGCAACATAAAAGAGAGTTATTCCTAGCTCGATGGGCCCACGATGCCTCAGGCCATCAGGGCAGGGATGCCCCCTATAAGTGGGCACGAGGCCAAGGGGTGGATTTAACCATGGACAGTATTGCTGAGGTTATCCATGACTGTGAGACGTGTGCTGCCATCAAGCAGGCCAAGGGAGTGAAGCCCCTCTGGTACGGTGGGCGGTGGTCCAAGTACAAGGATGGGGAGGCCTGGCAGATTGACTCCATCACACTGCCCCAGACACGCCAGGGCAAGCGCTACGTGCTGACCATGGTGGAAGCCACCACGGGATGGTTGGAAACCTACCCTGTGTCTCATGCTACAGCCCGGAACACCATCCTGGGCCTGGAAAAGCAAGTTCTGTGGAGACATGGCACCCCTGAGAGGATTCAGTCAGACAATGGGACTCATTTCAAGAACAGCCTTATCAACACCTGGTCTAGGGAACATGGCATTGAGGGGGTGTACCATATCCCCTACCATGCACCAGCTGCAGGAAAAGTAGAGAGGTACAACGGACTGTTAAAAACCACATTGAAAGCATTAGGTGGGGGATCTTTCAAAAACTGGGAGCAGCATCTGGCAAAAGCCACCTGGTTAGTTCACACCCGAGGCTCTACTAACCGAATGGGCCCTGCCCAATCTGAGCCTTTGCAGAGAGTAGATGGAGACAAAGTCCCAGTGGTACATGTCAAAGGTTTATTAGGGAAGACAGTTTGGAGTAATCCTGCCTCGAATACAGACAAACCCATTCATGGGGTTGTTTTTGCTCAGGGACCAGGTTGCACATGGTGGATAATGCAAAAAGATGGAAGAACACGATGTGTACCTCAGGGAGATCTGAATGTTGGATAAAACCTCTGTAAATATCACTGTTTGCTGAATGTTATTACCATTGTCTGGGTATAACTGTATAATGGATGTTTCATGTATGTACTTGTAGAGTTAGAGTTTATATTAGTTTTAGTAGTGAGCAGATGATATGGGGATAAGGGGTGGAATGTCCTGGGTTGACCATTTGATGCTTTTATCCCCAGTCGTCTCATTCTGTTTATGTTGGATAATAAGTTTTGCACCTTTAACAGTGTTCCAGTGAGTGAAGGGGGGAGAGAAGAAGCGCGCAGTTTGTTTTCATACACTGCACTCCACTCCCCCACATTCCTGCCCCTGGACTGCTGTTGTCTGCGGACAGACAGCGGGACAGAGCTCTTCTTTGGCTTTTTAGTTAGTGTTAGCTAGCTGAGGCAAAGAAGTTCCCTGGACTGTGTATTTTCTTTTCTTTGGACCTCTTGAAACCTGCTCTGGACTGAACACCCAGGAGAGCACCTGCAGCTGCACCTGTGGCCCACCGGGCCTGGCCTGGCCTGAGACAATTCCAGCACCGGAGGGACTGATCAGAGACTGAGTGAGCTGCAACCCAGGGAGGGGCTTTTCTCAGTTTGTCATCTCTTTTAGAGTGGCAAGGGGTCTCATTGTTTGATATTGTTTTGGTTTTATTGTTTAACAAACAGGTTGTTTTCCACCTTTCTCCAGGGAGGTATTTTTTCCTGCTGGACCAGTTGGGGGAGGGGCCGATTGGATCTGCTTTTTTCCCACCGGAGCTGCTTCGGGGCATTCTTCCCCAAATTTGGTCTAAACCTGGACAGGGCCCTGGCTGCCTCCTCCTGTCCAGTCCTGAAGTGCCTCCATCGAGTTGCCGGGCAATCCAGACTGGTTCTCATCTCCTTTGGTGGCTGGGGTTTGAATTTAGGTGGGTGGAGCTCATCTCTGGAAAATAAATAACTATCAACAGGGACCTGCAGTGGGAGGGAGGGAGGGAGGGAGGGACACCTGCACCAGCAGCTCCTGGCCAGGATGCAGCCCTTGGCTGGGTGCTGGCTCCTTGAACTGAGAAATGCTTTGATCCAGCCCATCCCAATCCAGGCTGGGGCAGGTCTGTTCTAAAGGCAGCCCAGGGATGGCACTGAGGTGCTGCAGCAGCTGCAACTGCTCGCATTGAGCAATTACAGAGGACAGGCATTTACACCTGGTGGGGATGCAAAAAGCACAGTGGGAGAGGAAAAGACAGAGAAGGCAGCAAAAAGGTGAGATTTGAGACACCGAGGGGCAGACCCAGCCAGTGCCCAGCCAGCACAGCCCACCCAGTGCCCAAGGCCAGAAACTCTGCAGCTCCACCAGGGATTTATCAGCAATGTTCCCCTGACACCGCTGGGGGGTTGGTTGACATTTTACAACACTCCCAGGTGACTCAGGTCGCATTCCCCATCCATCCATCCATCCATCCATCCATCCATCCATCCATCCATCCATCCATCCTTCCATCCATACATACACAGGCTGTGGTGCTGGGATCCTGCCAAGCTCTGCCAGCCTTGGGCTTGGGGAGATTTCTGCCAGCCGTCCTGAGCTCCGTAATTGTGCTCTCTGTTCCAGGAAGCAAGCAAGAAAGAGTTTAAAAAACCCAAAACAAACCACAACAGAGAAACCTAAAAAACCTTCAACAGCTCAACCCTGCTCAAGTTATTTCTTTAGGGACAGCTACCAGTCTCCAGCTGAAATGCTGGGCTTTTGGGAAAAAAGAAAATTACATGTTCACCTCCAAATTGGAAAGGATTAAGGTAAGAGAACCTTTCAAACTAAAAATTACTGTCCGAAAGCTTTTATCTTTGCAAGAAATCTCTAGGTAAGACCAGCCTGACAGTTAAACAACTGGTTCTTCTGGTGGGGAGAAACCCTCCTCTTTAAGGGAAGCAGCCTGATAGTTAAAAGCAACTGTTTGGTCAAACTTCAGGCTCCCTGGCACAGCCTGCATTGCCTTTCCTTCCTGTTCACTGATTTACAGGCAGTGCCACGATGGCCCGGGTTCAGATGTTTGGTGCCATCCAGGGAATTTGGCATTGCCATTTCCATATGTTTTAATCGAAGCTTCAGTCCTTGCAACCACTCTTCAAGTGCCAGCTTTCCTTTCTTTTACAGAAAGCCCAAGGTTCCCAGAAGACTTCTGACATCCTCTCTTGCGCTCAGAGAGATGACATTTTCAAACAGATGTTTCCAAAGTTAACAGCATTTGAAAGAAAAATGACCTGAAATCCCCCTGGATTCCAGCTTAGCCCAACTCCATTCTGTGTCAGACACTGAGATTCCCACCTCTAAGGCAGGAGCTGTTTGTGCCCCCATCCCTCCTGTCCTTCTCCCCAGCAGCCTGTGCCTGTTTTCCCCGGCAGAATCCCTGTCCCCGTGCACCCTGCCAGGAGCAGCTGCACACAGGCTCACAGCTCCCCTTGCCCTCACCAGGGGGTTCCTCTCATCCCCGAACACGCCGATGAGAAGGTCGGTGCGATGAGTGCCCAGGGCCTGCACTGCCACCACAACTGGGATCTCTGCTGTGCTCTGGGGCTGCACAGTCCCACAGGGCTTGGGGCTGGAGTAGAGCACAGCAGAGTCCTCCTTGCGCTTCTGGAAGGGACACAATGAAACGCAGATTCAGAGGGACGTCTCCAGAAACTTTAGGCTCCTTGACATCCACCACAACAGCAACTTACACACACCTTTAAAGCTCCCCAGGACAAAGGTCAAAGGCACAAACAAGATGCAAGAATTGTAGGCTTAGCACTCCCAGGGGATCCTGCAAGGAGGCTGCCAGCACAGGCACTGGTGTCTGTGGGTGCAGCAGCTTTTCACAACCCTCTAAGATCTCCCACAGGAAAACAGCCTGAGGACTAGAGCATCAACTGTTTCCTCAGGAGCTTAAACTGCCTCCTCAAGTTTACAGTTGGGTAGGATCCTGTTCTCAGCAGATCTTTAAGACTGAATAGAAACCAGCAAGGTCTTATCCAAACCCTTTGTTCCCCTAATAATCTCCTCAGGAAGATTTGACAGGAGGAGGTGGATGTGGTGCCAAACCTGGGGAATAAGCCCGTAGCAGCCAGGAAGGTGGCTGGGATTCCTAATGAGGATCTTCCTCTCATAGGGCACCTTCAGGTGGCACTCATCACACAGCAGCACTGGGGAGGACACTTGGAGCTCAGGAACGAGACACCTGGGCAAAGAGATGAGCCCAGGACAATCAGAGATCCTGAGAGAATGGAGAATGCCTACCCGCAAAGATTGTGAAATGGAGCAGAACACATTGGTCACTGTCAAATGCACACTGAAGAGCCCTACAGGGATAAATTGCCTTCTACCTCTTCCCACTCCAACATGTCTTGTCAAGGAGGGGCAAACCCTGAGAGGCAGCACCCAGAGGCTGCCAAGTGCCCCAGGCAGAGCACTTTGCCCCACAGCTGCCTCAGCCCCTCCTTTACCCAAGAAGGCTTGCAAGGACTCCTGCAACAGTGCCAGTGACCCACGAGCTCTGGGGAAGCCTTCCCAACAAGGATCAGTGCTCCCTAAGGCTCAAGGAACACACAGCTCCAGGGTCTCAGTAAAAATGACTCCCTTCTCTGCCATGGTGCTGTTGCCCTGCCTGAGAACTCAGCTCTTTGCCCCAGCCCTGGAGGGCACGAGACAGCAGCTGCCCCACAGAGGGGCTGATCAGCCCCTGCCAGGCCCTGCAGCTCCCTGGCTCCTTCACTGCACAGCTCCAGGCACTGCCTGGCCCCAGCTCCACCTGCTGTACACAGTGGCAGCCCAGGCACTGCCTGCATGGCTCTGCCTGGCACAGGGAACAGCACCAGGGAGCTGCATCCCTCTGGGCATCACACTGACACCCACAGCAGCACAGCAGCATGGAATTCTGCTGCAGCAACAACGACTTTTGCTCTCAACTCTGACAACATTAAAGCTCAAAATGGGAAGCAGAGGGAAGGACAACAACTGCAGCTGACCTGCCACATCAAGGGCTGCTTTCCCCTTGTCAGACCTTGCCCTCCCCACTCTTGCTGGGAGCCACTTCCCCCCTGCCATGTGCCCTCATGGACAGAGCCAGAGCCTGACTCTCAGCAGCTGCTTGGTGTGGCCCAAACCAGTGCACGGTGCTCACAGCCAGCACAACTCCACCTCTTGCAGCCTGAAGGAGAGGAGGCCCTCAGGAAATTTGTTCCACCTCAAGCACCAAAAACAAGGCCAATCAATGATATCATTCCTGGTGCCTTTAGAAGAGGGCCCAGGACCGTGCTGGGCTGGCAGCAAACGTGCTTTTCACTACAGGCTGCTGCCCAAGCACTGCTGTTCTCGTGTCCAGCTGGCACAACATGAGGGCATTCAGCAGCACTTCTCCTTGGCAGCTGCAGCCAGCACAGCCTGGGCAAGGCAGTGCCTGGGGGAGGCCAGGCAAGGGCTGCTACCTGGCTGTGATGATCAGGGCTGCCACTCCCTTGCCAACACCCTCCAGGTCCACCAGCAATCTCCGGTAGAACTCCATCACCGTGTTGGAGCACAGGGTCACCTGGTGGAAGAGAAGAACAGTCAATGCTTCCTTCCAAAAGCTCATTACCCACGGGTGATATCCTCCAGTTCCTGAGGGAGGACTTGCCCTTCATTCTTCTGCTGCTCCATGTGTAGAGCACAGTCTCAGAGTAACAAAAGCCTTCTGGCAATACCACATTTGTTAAACACACCTTGCTATCAGGGCACAGGTCAGCTACATTAAAACATTAGACTACAGCTCCATGCACCACTGCATTCAAATGAAGGGGCCAATTTCTCATCTGACTACAAAGACATCCATGCAGAGGAAATCTGACTTGAGCACAACGAGTTCAGCTTTACAGCAGGAGGCTGAGGGCAAAGTGTGGCCCAGCAGGTGCTGGGCAGTTCATGGCTGCCCTGGGACCCCGAGCCCGGGCTGGCTCTGAGAACTCCGGCCCCACACCAGGAGTGGGGAACTGCCCCAGGCTGGGCATTGACCACAGGCAGAACCCTCAGAACTGCCCCAGGCTGGGCGTTGACCACAGGCAGAACCCTCAGAACTGCCCCAGGGTGGGCGTTGACCACAGGCAGAACCCTCAGAACTGCCCCAGGGTGGGCATTGACCACAGGCAGAACCCTCAGAGCCTCTTGCTCTACACTGGAAGAGACAAGCCACCAACGGGACCAGGCAGAGGAGAAAGGAGGAGGATCTGTGTCTTGAAATTACACAAGAAAGGGTTTATTCCAAGCAAAGGGATCAGAGACAAAAGAGCCCTGGACACTCCTGTGCAAGGGCTTTTGTACAGACACAAATCAGGAGGTGGATAAGAACAGCAAACCAAAAGGGAATCCTCAGGGGAGCACTGAGGGGATTACATCAAGTGTCTGGGGCCACTTTGGGTAGGAGGGTGGGGAGGATGGCTCACTTGGGCCAATGGGGCCTCCAGGAACAGGGGAATTCCAAAGGGGCGTTGCAGACAGGGATTGGCTCCAGGTTAAATTGGCAAAGAAAGTTGGGGAACAAAAGGGGCTGGGTTTGACAGGCAGGGAAAGAGCTGGAACAAGGGGCAGGGAATGGCATGAGGGACAGCTTTGAGGGAGGGTAAAACCCAGGGGTAAACTAACTCTGGGACAACACGGGGTACAACAGAACAAACCACTTAACAAGGAATCAATACAATAAATTTGAACCGCTACACATGGCTGCAGATTTTTTTGTCTCCACTGGAGCTTCCTGCAGTGAACACAAATCATTCTGCTCCCCAGGAGGGGGGAAATGACACCAAGAAGAAAAGCTCACTGCTTGATACAATGACATCTCTCTAACAGCCACCTTCTGCCTTCATCCTTGCTCTGCCCCGTTGCAATCAAATCCATCGCTCTCAAAAACACAAGAATGGTTTCACGCCTTGACCATAAGGTCTGTGAGCTCAGCATATGATTTTGGAAAGCAAACAGTGCTCCTTGAGGAACATCCCGACTAAGCCAGCCAGCAGAGGCCTCCCAGCAGTGCAGATCTCTCCGTGCCAGGATGCTCCAAGCTGGCACCAGAGCTAAAGCCCTCCCACCCTGCAGTGCAGCTCCAGCCCTGGTGCTGCAGCGGCTGTGGCCGGGCTCTTGCCGTACCTCGATGTCCTGGTGTCCCTGGGGGAGGATGGTGCCTCTGCTGGGATTGATGGTGAACTCCCTGGGCTCCACATGGAAATGGATTCCCTTGCTCCAGGCCGGGTCGCTGTCCCTGCGGATCTGATCCACGCTGTCCACAGCCGGCTGCGTGCCATCGTCCGACATGCGGAGCTGGAACGTCAGGGGCACCGCGGAGCTGTTGGTGAGGCGGCAGCGCTGCGTGTAGGGAAAGCCTGGGCAAGGACACAAACAGCCATTCAGGCACCCAGCAGGGCATCATCCTGGGGGCAAGATCCTGGCAGGATCAAAGTGGGATTGGAGTTGAGCTCTTTATGATCTGAACTACAGCTCACCCAGAAGCTGCGTGAGGAATTAATCGTCACTTAGTTCCCTTTGACACAGATTCCAGACTGCAGCCTTGAAAATGCCCACTCCTAGCCCTGCTGAACACTGCAAGCTTCTCTCTTTGTGATGGGGACGAGCTCCCTCACCTGCCCCAAACCAGCACCAGTTCTCTCTCAGTGATGAGTGTGCACCCAGACCCAGCATTTACTCTGAGAATTCAACCTGTCCAATTCCCGGCTCAGCCTGCCAACACTCCCACCTTTTTCAAGACATATAAAGAGTGAGTTGTCAGTGAGAAGAAGCTACAGCAAAAGAAAGTGAGGATGGGATCAGGAACTAGAACGTGATGCAAAGCACCCTAATGCAGCTTCTCTCTGCAGGATCCTTAGGGCATCTCTTGCTTTGGGCCAAACAGACTGAGCACGTGACAGCTCAGAGCCCACTCAGCTGGGGGCACAGCCCAGCCTTGCTTTGAGATTAGCAATCAGGAACCAGGTCCCACCTCAGCCCACACACAGGGACATCACAGCCGTGCTGCGCACTGAGAGTGCTGCCTGCAAGGGTTTACCCCACTTTGGCTCTGAGATTTGCTTTCCATCCTGCAAAGCCAGAGATACAGCTACTCATGGAGGGGATGTCCTGCAGAGCGCGCAGAGCAGCCACAGCCTGCTCTGCACTGCACATCTGGCTGGGCTGGCCAGCTCTGCGGGGAGGAGACTTCTCCCCAGGCCTGCTCACCAAGAGTCACTGGGACACAGATGGGGAGGAAAAACAACTGCAGCTGCAGCCCAGAGCTTCTCTGTGCCCATCCAAGTGACCACTGCCAGCTCCAGCAGGGACTCCAGCAGGGAGGCAAGAGAGGCACAAAAAGGACAAACCCAGATGTCAAAACCTCCAACGAGACTGAGGCCAGCACAGGCAGACAACAGTCAACAGTTACAAAGAAGCAAAGATACAACAGCTGCCTTCAGCCGAAGAGCCCTAGGCATGAAATTGGATTCAGCAGGATCAGTCTCCTGCTTCAGACCCATACTTCCATCTGTTGCCTTTCTTGTTTCATTCCTTCCAAAGTCAACTTGACAAGCGCCTTTGTGGTGATGCAGGCTGAGGAAGAAGCAGCTCAAGAAAGGCAATGAGTTTCCTTCAGAAGTTCATGAACTTCATTGTTGTGGCTTTAGGCTTGGCCGTGAACGTTGCCCTGGCTCTGGGAAGGGGGACAGGGGTTCTGGGGGGTTTTGGGCGGTTTTGGCCCTGGGCCGGGCTTTTCCCTGGGGGGTTTTTGGGAGTTGTGGCGTGATGCCGTGGGCGGCTGTGCAGTGGGAGCTGAGGCTGGGCAGGGAGCGGAGCTTCCCTTCCTCCCGCTCGGGGCTCGCAGCTCGGCCGCTGCTGCTGCGGGAGGGTTTGTGCTTGGCCCGGGGCTGCCCTGGCTGCAGCTCAGCGCTGGCACCGACCCTGCCTGCCTGCCCCGCTGCTGCTGCTGCTGCTGGGCACTGCCTGCATTCCCCTGCCCTCTGGGGCTCTGCAAAAGGAGCATTTCCTCCTTCCCTTCCCTTCCCGCACCGGCTGGGGGGGATCCCTGCCCTGCCAGAGCCCACAGCTCCTCCTGCTGTCACCAGACCTCCACCAAAGGGGAAAAACAGGACTTGGCATCTGGGAAATGTCTGTTCTTGCCTTCTTGTCTGTGCTCTCCTGAGACAGTCTAGCAAAGAACTGGTATTCCATTTCCCACAGTTTTGCCTGGGAGCCCTGTCATTTCAAAGGGATAATCATTTGGAGGGAGGGGCTCATCTTTCCATTGCAGCAAGATTCCCACCTTCCTTGGCACACATCTGTCTTTTAAAGCAGCACAGAGACACCAGAAAATTCTGCCTTTCTATTCCTTGCTTCCATTGGATCTCACAATAGCAAGATGCCCCCTGAGGCGGCAGCAGCAGCAGCAGCAGCAGCCCTGCAGTTCACAGCCTGAAGAGGCTGCTGGGGCAGAGCAGGAGTGAGGGATGCTTTTCTGTTGGAAGGCACAGATCCCTGAGGCTGTATCCCAGCCCAGGGAACACTCACCAAAGGAGATGTCCCCGAAGTCGAGCTCAGCGAGGTCGAAGTGTAAACTCGGTGCAGTGACGCTGCCCCTGCAGGCCGAGGACAGAGCAGGCAATGGCTCGGTTAAAGGCATTGCACAGGTCCGGCTGTCGTGGCTCGGGGGCACAAAACCCGGGCTCAGGGCACCCTGGGTTTCCAACCAACACAGCCCCGTGTGCTCAGCACAGGGCCCTGGGCACAGGAGGCAGCTCCAGCCAAGGGGCAGCAGCCAACAGCCCCTGATGGGCTCTGGGCACAGGGCAGGCAGGAGAAGCCCCCGGGTTGCTGCGGGTCCCATGAAGGACCCTGAACACACACCCAGACATGGCTCCGTGCCTCAGTTTCCCCATCTGCAATGGCATGGACATCAAGGTGTCCCCACTAACTTCTGAAAGCAGCCCTTCCAGCCACAGCTTCCCTGCTTTGCTCCTTCTGAGCTGCAACTGCTGTTCCCATGGAGGAGCTTTCTCAAGAGAGTTTGACCCACACAATCATTACAGACACTGTTCTGAGACACCAATCCAGGGCATTCCCAAACATCCTCTGAAAAGAGCAGCAACAGTTCTACCCAGGGCACAGATGAATCCTAGAGGAAAGGACCAGCTTGTCAGCAGTGCACCAGCTGGCACAGCCAAGAGCAAGAGCTTCAACAACCAAACTTGGCTGTCCTGAATCTAGCACAGCACCTCACCTGCCCTTGAACTCAGCAGACACACTCCAAAAGCCACCAACATCCACTGAAATCAGCACTTGAAGCTGCACAACATTCACCAGTTGATTTCATGGTTGATGCCAATCAGTGCCCACTCTGCCTTTTGGTTCAAAATCAAGAACCAGTGAGCTGTGTCCTCTATTGTACTCACAGGACTGCCCCTGGCTCTGCTCTGCACATCTCAACAAGAGACACCTGCCCCTGCTCAAGGAGAAAGCTGCTTATGCAGAAACACCCCATGGCCATTTTGGGGGAGGGACAGAGGAGAATCAATTATTTGATGGTGAAAGGTTCCCTCTTGATTTCCAAATGAAAAAAGCAGCACTTTTCCTCCAAAAACAAAGGCAGCATCATTGTTTCTCCACTATGGGCGCACCTGCTCACCACTTTTCTCTTGCTAAGGAATAACTCCCTTGTTCTTCTTTACCCATCTCCCTTATCTCTTTGCTATCATCCAGTGCAGATTGCTTTCATTTCTTCACTGCCTTGAGCCAGTGCCGCCCAGGAGCAGCAGCCCAGCTCCAAAGCTGCAGAGCAGCCAGCATCAGCTCTCCTGCTTCCACTCCATTATCCTGCAGCACATGGCTCAGGCTGGCAGGGACAAGGCCTCACGCTGCTGTGGTGCTGAGCACTGAGCTCTGCCTCCCCTATGATCCGCCCTTTTCCCTGTGCCTGGGCCAGGATTGTCTCTTGCCATGGCACCAGCCCACGGGACGGTGCCCAAGTCCTTGGCACAGTTCCTGACTCCCACATCAGCGCTTTGCTGGCTGTGCAAAGGAGGCACCAGAGCCCTCTGTGCACAGGAGCTGGGGGCACAGCTTGTGCCCCACAGCATGGCCATGAGAGGTGAGCTGAGGCTGCTGCTGCCCATCTGGCATGGATTATTCACACAAGGTTTTACAAACACTGCTGCAGCTGCAGAATCATCCAGGCTGGCCCATCTGCAAAGCCCTGAGGGCCTTGCTGGGTGTTCAGGTGGGACATCCCAGAGCAGCTGCTGCCCAAAGCTGATCCATCCCACTGCCTGCCATGGCCCAAGGCACAGGGAGATCCCTGCAGGGAGGAGTCATTCCAGCTCCCACCTACCACACAGGGCAGCAGGCAGCCCTGACAGTGCTGAGGAAGCATTTCAGAAGCTGCTTGTGCTCAGCAGGGTGCAAGCCAGCTCCCAACATGTTCCAGCAGCCTCCAGGAAATCTGGGACACAGAAAGCTCCAAGGCCACTGAAAGCAAGAGCAGATGCCTTCCATCCTGCTCACTTCCAGCCAGGCTGCAGGGCAGCAGATCCGGTGCTTGGTTCCTTCTGTAGCTCTTTCCCAACTCCGCTCTCACCCAAAGGTGTTTGCACAGGGACAGATGAGCTGCCTCACCTCTGGGTGCCCAGCTGGTACCGAGCTGCCTGGGCACCGACATTGCGCACCAGCAGAGTCTGCTGAGTGCTGACCTTGACTGGACACTTGGAGAAGTCCAGCTGGGCAGGGAAGTCCAGCACAGCTCGGGCACCAATGGCCCGAATTGGCACAACGATCCTTTCCCTTCCAGTGAGGCACACCAGCTCGTGGCAATAATCCTGCAGGAAAAGAAACTGGCTCAGCACAGGATATTTAGTGCCATCCCCATGGCAGAAGAAAAACCATTTCCTATACCCCTCCAAGGGCATCAATTTACCTATTGCACCCTCAAATGAACACTAAGTTCTACTACTATGTCACATTTTAAAGGCACCAGCGCACTTTGCAAAATCTGTCTCAGTGGCATTCAGCTCTTGTGTCACTTGGCTCATACAGATAACAGCCCTAGGCCACCATCATTTTTACTCTAAACTTTATTGATGTTAAAGAATTCCTAAGCCCCTTCTAAGCAACATGGAGCTGGGGAACACAGGACATTGCTCTTTAGGCTTCTATATTCCCACTGTCTGAGAATAGGACAAAGTGTTCAACTGACTCTAAGCAGCAAAAGGAAGAGGAGAAAACAGCTGCACCCAAAGACATCCTGCACCTCCGGCCTGGTGCAGAAACATCAGTTGGCTCA
Source organism: Melospiza georgiana (assembly GCF_028018845.1). Taxonomy (NCBI): domain Eukaryota; kingdom Metazoa; phylum Chordata; class Aves; order Passeriformes; family Passerellidae; genus Melospiza; species Melospiza georgiana. The sequence goes on from NC_080451.1 coordinate 2,306,269, forward strand.
CAACTCCCCTCTAACTTTGCCTGTCCAACCAAGTCAGGAGAAGAACGGTTCTAAGAGGCAGCAGGATGCTGTTGGAAAGGGCTTCTCTTTGTTTCCCTGCAAGGCTTCCTCCCTTCCATGCCATGCCCTCAACCCTTCTTTATGAACAATCCTCCAGATCAGAACATGAACCCTCCAGATCCCAGCACTGAGATCAGACTTGCCAGGGCCTCAGCACTGCTGTTCAAACCTCCCTGCAAAAGCACCTTTGGCACGGAATGGGTGCCAGCTGACAGAGCAAGCACAGGGACAGGCATGAAGACAGAGCCCCAGCAGTGTCACTGCCACGGGCTCTGGGCTCACAGCTCTGCCTGCAGCTTGTACCTGCCCTACACCAGCTCCTTCAGGCAGGTGTCCAAGTGCCCTGCAGCTCAGCAACCTCCTGCTGATCAAGGGCACCCAGGGCCCAGCGTGCCTGTGCCAGGCCGGGCTCACGGGCACAGCACATCCTCTGCCCTGGCCCTGCAGCTGTGCCATGCTCACTTGTGCTCTGGGAGAGCACAGCTGCAAGGCTGCACAACAGAGGGGGTGAAAAAGCACCGGCTTTGCTCCAGCCCAGGGGCAGGCAGGGAAGCTGTTGGCAGTCCAGGAAGGAGGAAAGCTCTCTGACCTCTTTGTTCCTCTGGTGTTTTCCATCAGAATGAAACCCCTTCCACTGGACCTAGAGATGGCCCAACATCTATCAAGAGCCCTCTGTCATTTTCATCCTCTTTCCTGTGCATCTTCCCTTGGCAATGCTCAGCAATGTGCAGGGAGGGGAAGCAGAGCCTGTCAGGCCTGGCTGCAGTGCCTGCCAGCAGTGCCAAGGTGTGACTGGCTGCAGGCTGCCTGCCCACGCCTGGAGCCCAGCTCACAGCATGCAATGGGCTGCAGCCAGAGTGCAGGGAAAACAATGGCTGTGGAGATCATTGTGTGCTTTGGCTCCTCCAGCCTCACCTTGTTCTTGCTGGGGGTGAAGCGGATGCGCACAGGGACAGAGGCGCCCGGCGGCACGGCACGGTACGCATCGCTGGAGCTCACCAGCTGGAAGTAAGGTGAGCTCTCCATGGAGACCTTCACCACGTGAAGAAACTGCAGCAAAGACATGAAATTATGATTTTGCCACTTGTGGAAACAGGACGAGAGGAGACCTGTCCATGGCCTGCTAACATCCCTCCCCTGCCCCTTTTCCAAAGCACTTTCAGCTGAGCAGGCACAGGCACATCATTCACAAGGCTGAACTTGAATCCCTTCTCTCTGGCTCCAGCATTTTGGCCAGGGGCAGTAGGGCAGTGCCTGCTGGGAAGGAAGGGCCGAGCAGGTCAGCACCAGCAGCATGGAGACACAGCACCTGAACCAAGTCACCTGCATATTCAACAAGGCCAAAAAACCTGCTGGCTTCTGCCTGCACACAGCCACGAAGTGGTCATGTTCCAGAGGGGGAATGTGCTACCTAAAAGCAAACCAGCCCATTTCTGTGGGGGAAGGAAGAAATTCCCTTCTAGCAGATCAGCTTTGGGTAGGGACCTTCTGGGGATACAGTCAGGCAGGCAGGCAGAGCAGCAAGACAGGAGACCAAACACTGTGGTCTTACTGGGAATAAAAGCAAACCTGAAAAGCAAAAGAAGGAATGAACACAGCAAGACAATCCCGAAAACAAGGAGATGGCAAAGAGAATTTAAATGGGCAGTAAAGCAGCAAGCAAGAATCATAAAACCATGAGAGCAACCAGCTTGCCAAAAGTGACAGAAACACAGACAGGCGGTGTCTATTGACCATGGGGCTTCAGAGGCATTTTCTGCCTGGAGAAACAGGACCAGCACTGACTGACAGTGTGGTTCCAGTATGAAAAGCCAATCTTGGCTCTCCAGGGCTTCCTGCTGCCTGTGCAGGCAAGGTGGGCTGCTGGGCATTCCTGCCTGCAGCCAGCAGGCCAGGTTCGGCCCTCTGGGGTACTCCATGCACAGCACACATGCATTTTCTTGCACACTGATCTCATCAACCCCTGAGCACCAAAATGCTCTCCAAAAGTCTAAACCAGGTGATTTGGACTCCCTCCTGTCTCCTCCCACCAGCCCACTCTTGGCACAAGCCTCACTTGAGAAAATGTTTCCCGGACTGAAATTCAAATGGTCTCAAGTTTTCCTCTTTACAGTGGAACACAATTGACATTTTTCAACTTTTTCCCTCTCAGCTCTCTTGGGAAACTGCAAAACAATGCCAATTTCTTCAGGTGAAGGTGGAAACCTCCAGGAGCACATGCCTTTGGATGTGCTGTGCTTCTGCAAAGGGAAAGCAGAGCACCGTGTTGCTTTTGGAAAAGCTGAGCAGAGCTGGATGAAGCTGAGCAGGAGCCTCAAGTGGCACCTAAAGGCCTCTCACTGCTTCTGCTCCATCACTCTGATTGCAGGGCTCTTGCAGAACCCAGTTCCTGCAGGGCCAATACCATTAATGAGAAGTGATTCCAGCATAAAGTGCAGAAGGCTCAGCCCCTGAGCTTTGGCTGTGAGCTGCACAAAGGGAGCCAAACTGGCTGAGAGAGGCAGGGATTCCTACCAGGAGCCAAGATGAACCAAGGAGACACAGGGTGTGCTATAGAGCCAAGGCAAAGCATGAGAGCAGCTAAGAACTGTACAGCCCTCAACATTCCAGTCAATCCAGAGCTTTCAAGAGAAGGAAACTCCTTTGGGATAGACACCATCAACGCCTGGCCAAAATCTGGGGACAATTCCCAGCACAGGAAGATTTCCACCATCTTGCAGAAGAAGGTGCTGAGACATTTTCTTCTGCATGTGCTGCAGCAGATAACTTGCTTTGCTGTACACTGAGGGAATGAGAGCACTCTCCTCTTCCAGCACAGCGTTAAAGCTCTGGGTGCCAGCACTTACCTTGTCCTTATTCATGAGAGACAGCACCATTTCCGAGACCTCCCGAGCAACAAAGTTCCGAAATACCAGCTCTGGTGGGGAAACCCCAAACCAGCTCTGTTTCGGGGCAGCTGACGGCAGCTGGAGAGGAGAGAGAGCAGGGAGAGCTTCAGCTGCTGGGAGGAAGGTTCATGCAGGAGAATCTTCCACTGATCCCCAGTGAAGTACAGACTCTGAGGGAGCACGTCTGCCCAGCCCACACTGGGCAAACAGTGGCTCACCCACCTCTGCTCTGAGCTCATCCACAGCTGCTGGGCCACACAGAGCAGGCTCAAGCCAAGCTGCTCTTTCGGCACGGATTTTTCCAGGTTTCTTTCTCCAGAATGCCAGGCAGCACTTTCCTAAAACACAGCCCTGTGCCCATGCGGTCACAGAGCTCTGGGGCACTGACTGAGCACTCATGGAGTAAGTAAAACCCATGAATTTACAGGAGACTCCATGGGAAAGGATTTGGGATGTCTTTTACTCTGAGACAGGGAAACCGAGGCCCACACAACTGCAAATATCTTTTTTTGCTCTAGAACTTAGACATCAGTAAGAAGAGCACAGGACCAGAGCAGGTGTGAGAGATGAGGTGACATTTGGCTGAAGCCAAAAGGTTATTAAGCAAAAGAATGGAATTTGTTGGTTCTGTGTGTTTTTTGTGGTTTGGATTTGTTCAGGTTGGTTTGTTGAGTGTCACAGTGAGAGGGACAGGGTTGAAGACCTGACCAAAAGGAAGGAGGACAAGAAGGGAGCGGACAGAAAAGTTGGTGCTCAGGAGAGAATGGAAGCTCCTGAGTACCCATCCAATGGCAAAGGTCACAGGGACTAAGAAACACTTTCCTTTTGCTTTGATGATTTTGTTCCTTTTCATTGTATTTAAAAGTTAGTGTGTTCCAAAGAGAGGAAAAGGCAAAAATAAAAAGACAAATGAGATGAAAAGAAAAAGACAAGTGAGGTGAATGCTGAATGAGGATAAGTTTCGGTTATTTTCTCAGCAACTTGGGTAAAAGCAGAGTTGGTATCTCCTTTTTCAATGGCCTTTAAATGGGTGCTTTCTTGTCATTACTGACACCTTATTTCATGCCATTGTAGAGGCACGTCTGGAATGACACAACAACAGCAAATGCTTCTGGAGCAGAGACATTGCTTGGAGAAAACTCTGCCCTGCTTTGTCTGCCTTCTCCAGCCACACTGCTGTCACTGCAGAGACACAAGCAGGTCTCCTCTGTGACTTCACAGCAGACACATTCCGCTGAAGGGAGTGGCTGCAGCACACTGTCCCTTAGCTGTGCCCTTCCCTGAGGTGTTCCCAAGGCCCCACTCCAGGACAATCCTTAACCTGGATTGTGTTCCGTGTCTCTTGCTGCCAATTTCCTGCTCAACAGCCCACCTCAGTCACCTACCCGTTTGGACTGTGCTTTATACTGAGCTAGTCCTGCCAGAAAAGCAGCTTTAAACACACCTCTGAGTAGGCACTGATCCAGACAAAGCACATCCATTCCCCTCTGCCCAGGGCCAGTCCCCTGTACATCTGGCAGCCTGCAAAATCTAACACCCCGTCAGGGTCCAACACATTGTTCCAGCCCAAAGCAATAATGACATTTGTTTTGTTCAATCTGAAGTAATTCCTGCAGATCCTTGGCCTTCAAAGGCCAAGGCTGCCACTCTGCAGGGAATCCTGGGACCCCGAGCATTTGATGGTGACCACACCAAAGCAAGAGGTGGCTCCTTCAGCAGGAGAATGGCAAAGGGCAATTTTGGGCCTCTGTGTCCCCAGCCTTCCTCCCATTGTTTTAGCAATGGCAGCTGCACTCCAGCACACCCCAGCAGCTTCAGCAGAGGGTATTTGTGTTGGCTTAGTGCAGATCAGGACTCCCAGTCCACCACTCCCAGCACCTTGCAAAGACAGCAGGACCTGGACACTGAGGCATTTTGCTGGAGGCAAGCCTGTCACAAACACACACCCTCTTCAAACTTCATGTGAAACAGAAAGGAAAAGAGCAGGAAAAGGCTACCTTTGGGCGAGTCTCACTCCTGTCTAGAAATGGGCCAAGTCTGGGCAGAATACTCCCCCCAGTGCTGGCCTCCTTCTTCCTGCTGAGAAACTTCTCCCTCTGGAACTTACAGGGAAGCAGCTGAAAGGCAAAAGTAAACCAGCTAGAGCCTCAGAGTTGTGCTTGTTCAGAAAGGCTTTTCTTCAACAAGTGACACTGGTGAATAACTTGTGATCACAGCCACTAGGACATTCCTGGAAGCCCTGGGAGTTTCCTGCTGAAATACTTAGCATCAGGGAATTAATAATACACAGTGGAACACACATACTCCAGCCATATGGCTCGGTCCCATTGGCTTCTCCATGACTGGATGGGACATGGTTGGGCATTTCTGCTCTTTGGGCATTTGTTTCCTCTTACGTTTCATTGAATTGAGGCAGTGACCTTTCCAGAGAATGGGGAGGGGCTCTCAGAACTGCCTGAACTCCATCCCTGCACAACGCTCAGAACTCACAGCAAGGAGATATCGCTGCTGGATGAGTCCAAGAGATGCAAGAAAGGATCACTGTACCAAGAGTGAGGTGCACAGGAATGTCTCTAGGTTTTAGTTCTCCCTGTGAATTGTTTTCTCTGTCTGGGCTGACAGAGCCCTCCACAGAAGAAAACAGAGGCATCTCCTTGTCAGAGCCTCAGCAGTGGGGCATCTTCAGCCAAGTGAGCTGCAGACAGCAAGGGACCTTTGTGGCCCTGGCTCCAGCGCTGCCTGCAGGGCTGCATCTGTGCCCACACAGGAGCTGGGAGAGAACAGCTGCTTTGGAAGCTCTTCCAGCTGGGACCAGCCGTGGCTCTCAAGGCTTTGGGCAGAGTTTGAGCTCCCCCCCCCCCCCAACACGCCCAGGTGCCCAAGGGCAGCATGGTCAGAGCAGCACAGGTGAGTGGTGCCCAGCCTGACAGAAGGAATTCCTGTGGCACAGGGAAAGGGACAGAACACATGCTCAGGGCTTCAGCTGTACATTGGTTTCACTTGGCTCTGCTGGCACAGCCAGGCAAGACACAGCTGAAGCATCCCACAGTGTTCCCTATTGCACCAGGACAGCCCCAGCAACAGCAGCACAGCACAAAGGGCTGGGCACGGGCTCTGCAGCTTCACAGCACTGCTGGACAACGGGGGCAGGGAGAGCAGGCACACCAGGGCAGTGCCAGCCTGAACACAGCCCCAGTGGGTACTCACAGCATTAGGCTTCAGCCTTTCCCTGGACAAAAGACGAGGTGTCGGTGTCTTCTTTGGCAATCCAGACGCCATTTCCAAGGGACGGTGTCGCAGGTACTGGAAGGAGCAACAATGGAACTCTGAAAATCCACAACTCAATTCATGGCAGATTCAAGGCATATTCTGGTGCTAAAAATGTTACATTACTTGAAAGTAGCTAAGTGCTTGTTTGGTGTAAGCAGCTAGTATAGTTAGGCCTCTAGTTGGACTTTATTTGAACTCGATGGCTACCTTGTGCAATTCAAAGTTAGATCATACTGAAACCTGGAGCTAAAAATCTGAACATTAATAACAGTTCAAACAGACAGAGCTGTAGCTTGAATATTACTGAAAAATAGCTAGAGTGGGCCTCCTCTTCTTTAGGCTAAAGCACCCTTGCTCTCTCAGCTGCTCCTCACAGCTGGGAGACTAATGAGAGACTGGAATGTTATGGCTAATGGCTTAAATATCATTATAAAGGACTTTCTGCCCATTGTGACAAAACTCTATAAAGAAGCTGCGACCACCCAAGCCCACCCTTCCCTGAAAATGCCTCCTGACTGGAACTTGGCACTGTGAGTTAAGCTGCCTAAGGGTACTTGAGACAAGATCAAGGTGACACTATTGTCCCATTAGCTCAGGTCTGGGGAGAAGTAAACAAGGCTGAGGAGAAAAACCTATCCACAACAAAGCCAAACCCAGCAGCTGTCCTGAAAATCAGCTCTGTCTGCGTTCAGGCTGGGGAAGTCACAGCCACAGACTCTTCTGCTGAGGCCAGCTTTGCACACAAACCTCCCAGCAAAGACCTCCGCAGTGCCTCCAGACCCATTCCTGAGGCCTCGCACCAGACGACTGCAGGGCATGCAAGCTAACAGAACAAATCTGAAAATCCAGAACCCAACTCATGGCAGACTCAAAGGATATACGGGTGCTACAGATTTTATATGATTTGAAAGTAGCAAGAGACAGAGTCCAACTTGCCCCACTCCTGGGAGGTACCTGGGCAAGGTATCACCTTGCCCAAATCTGCATTAATCCATTGGAGTCTTACATTTTGCCAGACCTCACCACAGAGAAGACCAGAAGAGGATCTAATGGTAGGCCAATGGGATCCATGGAATGGTGATATTTTCTACTAAATCTCTCTCTGTCACTCTCTTTCTCCTCCCCCCCTTCCCAACCTCCATCCCCCTCCCACTTTTTCTTTTCATTCTCTCTCTTTCTCACTCACATTTACTGTTCCATAAAATCCAGACCATTGACTTTGGCATATGCTCTCCTTTGCACCTCAATACAGAGGCATCTCCCCCTAAAAGTTTTAAAACCCAGATGATAAAAACCCACTGAAACTTGAACAGAACTCATTCACCTTTAAGCAGTTTAAGCACTTACCATAGGAAAAAAATGTATAGACTACTATCTTTAGAAAATGTTGCATTTCTTCAGTAAAAAAAGCACAATCAGTAGTCCATTTATTGTTCATCCTCTCAGGCGTACATGTCAGTGAACTACTGCGCCTAAGACTGGCATGATCACATCCTCTATTTCCCTTTGGCATTCTCTTTCAGAGCACAGATGAAACAAAACCAAAAAGTTCAACATTAGTTGCTCTTTACCTTCAAATGAAATTCAGGACTCCCTAGCAGACACCAGTGTTCTGCATGCTGCGGAGCTTTTCGCAGAGGCCAATGCTCTGCACCTTTAGCAATTCTCTACGCCGACAATTCACCTGGCGAAGGGCCCGGTGCAGCCGCCTGCAGGAGCCCGGGCTGCGCACACCCAGCCAGGGCCGCGCTCTCAGGCAGCTGAGGCCGCGCCGCTGTCACAGGCGCTGAGGGCCCGGCCGCGGTTACCGGGCAACCGCGGCGCCGAGTGCGGGGCCGGGCGGGGCCGGGCCGGGCCGGGCCGGGCCGCAGGGCTTTGCAAAGGACATTGGCACTGCAGCGACTGACTGCAGTTTGGGGCTTCCCAAGAGTCTTTCTGTAACTAATGAAAGGTTAAAATGTGGTGACAAAGGCACCTATGCCAGGGCTGTACATTGCTCTTTGCAGCACTAGTATCCGACCCTGGCTGGAACAGCAGGAGGGGCTGAGGCAGCAGGGAAGGGGGCTCAGCCTGGAGAAAAGGAGGCTCAGGGGGGACCTTCTGGCTCTGCACAACTCCCTGACAGGAGGGGACAAGAGGCTGCTGCAAGTTCAGGCAGCGCCGGAGCCGCCTGGCTCTCCCTCTCCTCCCCCGCTCCGCCTCTTCCTCCCTCCCTCCTCCTTCTCCTCCTCCGCTCCTGCAGCCCTCGCTGTCCCCGGCAGGGGCGGGGATGGAGCGGGGACAGGCCGGAACGCAGAGAGGCCTGGGGGGATGCCAGGACTGGGAGTGACTGGGCTGTACTGGGATCATCCTGGGAGCAGCTCCTGGTTGACTCAGTTCTACTGGGATCATCCTGGGATCACACTGGCAGTGAGGAGGAGCAGCGCGATGGCTCCAGCGCTGGGGCTGAGGGCGCTCCTGGGCGGCCAGGGGCGAGTGGGACCCCCGGCACCGGGACCCTGAACCGCCCCTGCCAGCACCGGAACCCCCCTGCTCCCCTTAGCCTGCACAGGGACCCCCTGAATCGCCCTGTTCTGGACATCAGGTCCCGCTGCTCCCCTTTTCCCGGCCATCCCATGGCTCCCAGCCTCCAGACTTGGCGTAGGCCTGACTCTGGGACAACCTGGAATGCCTTGGTCTCCCATTCCTGCCTTTCCCAGGCACACCTTTCTGCAAAACCAGAGACAGCCTGAACTCCCCCTTTCCGAACATCCCGGGTGTCCCCACTCTGGTCCCCCCTTTCTGGGAAACCCTGGACTCCCCTTTCCTGGGCTCAAGGACCCCCTGGAACTCCCTTCTACCTCTCCACGTCCCTGCCAACCCCCCCCATTCCCATGACCTTGAGACCCCCCTGGCACCCCCATTCCTGAGAACCCAGACCCCCCGGCATCTCTTCATCCAGCACCAACGCAACCTTTTCCCAGCCCCCGCCTCTCCCAGCCCCCAGCCCCACCCTTTTCTCTGGCCTGGGACCAGAAGTGCAACTGACTGAAAACAAATGTGACAGAAAGAAATAATTTTGCGCCTTTTATTTACTATTGAAATACAATTTCCTCCCTTTCTCACAAATCTCCTCCCAGTGTCATTCAGCAGGGCTGTCAGAAAGTCCTTAATTCTGAGTGGGTGTTCCAAGCTGCAGCCACAAGGAAACAGGGAATGGGGATTTTCCTGCTCCTGGGAAATTTGACATCCTCAGCTGAGGAGAGGAGGAAGCACCAGAAGGAAAGGGCAGCTGGGCTTCATCTTTCCACAGGGAAGAGGGGGGGAAATCTCTCATCCTGTCTGCAGCTGCTCCCACAGGGATGTGAGGGCTGATCCCAGAGCCCTAAGGGTCACAGTCAGGGCTGCCCTCAGGGAATGCTCGCCTGGTATTGAGGGGCAGCGTGAGAGCACCTGGATCTTGGGGCACCCAGCTGCCCCTCATGTTTGGAGGTGCCTGAGGAGGGCTGGGATGATGCCAAGGACATCCTGCAGTGACATCCCCTCTGTCCCGCTCTGGGTGAGCTCAGTCCCAAACCTGACCTTGATCCTGGTCTCAATCTCACTCCACGTTTAGACACACTCACAGTTCTGTATTTAATCACATCCCAGTTCCAAACTTGTCTAGCCCCAGACCACAACCCAACCCCAGCCCAAAGCCAATCCCATGTCTAGCCTTAACCCCAATCCCAGCTCTAATCCAAATCTCAGCCCCAACTGCAAGCCAGCCCCAATTCCAGCCCCTTCCTAAATCCTCAGCCCCAAACCAAATCCCAGGTTCTGCCGTTCTGGGGGTTTGCGGGTGTCTCTGTCCCTCTGACCCCGATGATGGTGGGGTCACACCAGGGCTGAGAGGGACAGAGACTGCCCCGACCTGCGCAGGTGTGAGAAGGTCGGAGAGCCCCTCCAGCCCCAAGCACCCTCATCCGTGAGCAGCACCCCTGCCGTGTCCTTTCTCCGGTGAAAGCACAGACATTGCTTTGTGCCCGGGTCTGTGCCAGCCCCGCACATAGCATTGTTCTGCGGCAACGGGGACACGGGAAACGGCGCCCGTCGTGGGTCCCCTTTGTGTTGCTGTGTGTTCTCCCATGTCCGGCTGTGTTCCCCCGGCCAGGGAGCTGCTCTGGCCCGGGATGGCCGGGCCCAGCCGCTGGGCCTCGCTGGCAGCGGGCAAGAGCCGGCCCGGGCTGCGGGACACGGCGGGGCTGCCCGGCTGGAAAGCAGCTCTGGCTCCCGCCAGGGAGCTGTGGGCCGGGGGCTGCCGGCTGTGTGGGAGGAAAGCCGCTGGGCCGGCCCCTAACGCTGCCCCGCAGAAAGGAAGGGGAGGAGGGAGCTGACAAATGAGCTCAGAATGTGGCAGTGCAGAGATGATGGGACAAGTGCCCTTGGGGGCCGCGGGTCGGTGCCAGCCCTCGGGGACGGCTCCGAGCGGCTCCTGAGCCGGCATGAAGGCTGCCTGTAAGGATTGCAGGCGGCAGCCGAGAGCAGCAGCGCCGGCATTGCCAGCCAGGCCCCATGGCCATCTGCCCGTGCCTTCGCAGCCCGTGAGGGCCGCGGGCTCTGCAGCATCGCTCCTGCTCCCACAGCTGGCCCCGAACCTCAGGGCTGCCCCGCAAGTGCCGCGGGAGCAGCAGCGGCCTCAGGGCCTGGCCCGGGGCTCGATCTGTCAGCCCGGGGGCTGAGACACAGCAGGGGGGAAGGAGCTGAAAGTGCACCAGGTGAAATAAACAGGGCCAGGAGCCTTCTTCTCCTTTTTAAATGCCTTTATTAAAAGTATCAGCTCACGATTGGACGGCTCGACGGGCGGGTCTGCAGCGTCCCGTCGTCTGCCAGGGCGACCCAGAGGAGGAGGATATGCACAGCTCTGTCCACTAGGAGCAGAGCTGGGGGAATCCGGTCCTCGTGGGAGCCTTTAGGGCGTGGTATCTCTGTCAGATGTTAGTTCGGTCCGAGTCTCCCTCCCCTCCCAGACCTGGCCTGGGGGATCTCGAAGACAGGGTGAGGAACGATGAAGGTTTCCAGCATCTCTTGCAGGCCCAGCACTCTGCTCCTCACATCCAGACATCACTCTAGTCTCTCAACTCTTAGGTGGCTCGTTGTTTTTGGGGTTTCTCCGTGAGTTTGGAGTCGGGGGTCCCACAAAGCATTCTGGTCTTGGGAGTCACTTTGCATAAGCCCCCCCACCTTCTCAGGTGTCTTCCCTATTCTGAGAAAGGTAAAACTTAGCCTCGGGCAAGGCTCTGCTAATACAAAAGGAGCAATTAGCCACAACGACCCGTGATTACAATACCAAAAACACACAGAACTTGGGCAGGGCCAGTGATCTGGCTGCCTCTTTGTAACTTTTTCTCACAAAAAAATATTAACCGAATTTTTGTTCATAACACCAGGGAGCCCGGGGAGAGACAGGCTGTGAGACAAGGCTCTGCCCGTAATTTTAACAGTTTTTATTAACCTAATAACTATATACAACTAACTTAGTTCTTATATACAAGTAAAAAGTCAAGTTCCTTATGACAGTTGTCACAGGTGTTTCTTGCTTCGAACAAGATGTCCCAGGCCGAGCATTGGGCGCTGAGTCCTTTCCAGCTGGCCGGGGGCTGTTGATGTCTGGCGGGGCTGGAGAGGCTGCTCGAGCCCTGGGGCCCATGAGACCTGTCAAGGAGCTGTGCCTGGCCGGTGCTCTCCTGAGGCGGCAGGGCCTGGGCAGTGAAGGACAAGGGTGAGCTGCCACAGGTGCTGGCCCCAGCGCACCAGGACTCAAGGTCTTGTCCCACACTGGGCATGGCCATTCTCCCACGTAACTCCGGCTCCAAGCTCAGTTGCCCCATGTGCCAGTCCTCCTGCTCCATTCTGCCCCTTCCTTCTTACCCCAGACGCAAAATACCCATGCCACATTACCCAGCTCACTACACAGAGCCCCACTCATCCCCCAGCTAGCACCCTGCAGATAATCAGCCCCCTGTCGTCACTGACCCCCTTGCCCCGACAGGGCCGTGTCTGACGCATCCTGTGTCCTGATCGCCGTGCGATGCTGGTCATTACGGCCCCTCGAGATGTGTCCATCACCGTGCAGCAGGGTCACACGAGGCTGAGGAGGAGAGGCCAGCTGGCTGCAATGCAGGGCCCAATCCAGCACCCGCCAATAATCCTCCTAACCCAGGTCTCCCTGGGGACTGAAGGCACAGATTCCTCCTGGATAGTCAGCAATGCTTAAAGCCTCAGTCACCATTCTGTGTCTCTACCTTCATCACACCTACCTTGTTGTGGTGTACCAGGAGACGCTGCAGCTGTGCACTTGTATGTGGGGAAGCCTTGATGTTCTGCATCGTGAAACTGCTGCTTTGATGGTCCCCAGAGATCTGAGGCATACGGGGGACACTGGCACAGACCAGCGGCCTCCTGTGGGATGGGACACAGGAGGCTCAGTGCCCAGCCCTGTGGCATGCAGGGCATCACCCTGCTGTGCCAGGGAGGGCACTAGCAGTGCTGCTTGCAGGGGCATGTCCCTGCCAGCTCCTGTCCACCTGCTGCAGGAGCCCCAAGCCCATCCCACCAGGCTTGATCTGCTGGCTCTGTCCCCACAGCAAGGTGTGCTGGCCATGGCCATGGCAGGTCCCTGTGCATAGGACACCAGCTGGCAGGAGCTGCGCTGTCCCAGCTGCAGGGATTGGTTTTGGGAACTCCTTTCACAGGAGGCACACAACTCCCCACCAAGCCTGAGCTCAGACTGAAAACAGACACAGCTCATCAGATGTGCTTTCAGCAGCCTTGGGACAGAGAGGTGGGCCAGACAGGGCAGTGCAAGGCAAGGAATGCAAAAGCCCCCAGCCCTGGGGCAAGCACTGGCCCTCCACAGCTGCCTTCTGCTCCCCTACCCTGCCCCGTCCCCCCAGGCTCCTCTGCCCCAGCCCAGGTGCAGAGCCCTCCTTGCTGTGTCAGGGCTACCCTGCACCCCAGGCGCGGGGAATGTGTCCTCAGAGCCCTTACCTTTGGCTGGGCGGTGGCTCCTTGCTAGGGGACATCGGCTGCAAATACGGGAGTTTTTTGGGGTACCTGGGGAGGGCAGGAGTCACAGGTGTGTGGCAGGGGACAACGAACCTGTTCCTGTTGGAGGCAGCCCCCCCAAAGCCATGGGATTGTAGCCCATGGCATCTCGCTGCCTGTAGCTCTTGGGATGAGCCCCCACAGGCCCTGCTGATGGGCAGGGCCGCAGAGGGGGCTCCCCACATCAGCCCCTCCCAAGCCGACACTGTCACCCCTGTGCCCAGCACAGCGGGTCACCGCTGGCACCCATCTCCCCCCATGCCAGCCCCGCTGCCCCCCATGCACGGGAGCTACTCACTGGCCAGGAACCTGCACGCTGAGCATGCGGTCACAGGACAGGCATGTGAAAGGGACTGGCAGCTGCCTAAGGAGGGTGAGGGAAGAGGGCCGGCTGAGCTCCTGGGGCCACAGGCCTGCAGCACACAGGCAGCAGCTCCCTGCAGCAGCCAGCTGCTGGGCAGGTCACTGCACAGGGTCACGGCCATTGCAGGGTGAACCGTGGGCTGTTGAGCCTGTTTCTCCCCATCCCCAAGGTGCTGGCTGATGCCAGGTGAAGGGCACAGGCACCCATGCCACCATCTCAAGCAGCCCCTGCAGCGCTTTCAGCCCCTCTCTGGCACCAAAGTCCCCCCGTGTGCACGGCCAGAAGGCAGGGCACGGCCCAGCTCAGGGACATAGTGTGTGACAGCCCTGCCTGGGAGGAGCAGTTGCCGTCTCTGTTCCCAAAGCCATCAGAATCTCCATCGCACTCACTTCTTAATCCCAGCGGCGTTTTCATGCAACAGCCTATCCTCGACTTCCTCCATGTTCCTGTTCCAGGAATCCTCCAGGTGTTTACAGAAAGTCTTCAGCTCCAGGCGATCCAGCTGTGAACAGGTGCACAGCCTCAGCCAGCTGCTCCAGGATGTGACATGGAGCTCTCCAGGGAAAAGCCTGGAGGGGGATCCTCAGAGGGATGCTGCCGCAGGCTGTCAAGTCCCAAAGGTGCCAGTTCCTCATGGTGGGGTCGAAATACCCCTCACCTTGTCTTCAATTGCATTGCTGAACTGCTGCTGCATATTGTTCCAGTGCTGCTCCTGGCCTGAAATCTGGCTCTGCAACTCCTGCATTCTCTCATCCAGCTCCTCCATGTTCTCTTCAAACTGGCTGCAATTGACTTTGCTGTCCAAGGCAGCTTTGTCCGCCTTCTAGCAGAGGGGAACGGCAGGAGAGTGGCGGGGAAAGGGATGAGGAATGCCAGTGTCCTGGTTTAGGACAAATTAGGGAAAATATCCAAAAGGGAGCCTATTGGAAAAAAAAAGGCTCCCAATATTACCAGTTAGATTGTGCCTGGGCCAGTCTGACCCTCGCTGCTGGGCCAAAGGCAGCAACTGCGGTGTATCACCCCAGTGATGCCTCGGCTTGCTCGTGGTTGCAGCTGGGCACTGAACAAGTCCAGGCTTGTAAGGGACCCCGTTACCTCAGGAGGGATAGCTTCAGGCGATGGTGAAGAGAAAAAGGAGATGGATTCTGCTGGAGGGTTTAATGTCCAGAGGTTTATTCCATGGTTACAGAGGTCTGAACGTGAGGACCTGCTCCAACAGAACCCAGACCGCATGCTCTGATCACCTTTTAAGCTCAGGGACAGGGGGAGGGGAGGTGCAGGTGAGCCACCAACCAGGTGAGAGGGGCAGGGTCTCAGGGGAAGATGACACCCAGACAGGCCAATGACCTCTGGGCATAGGGGCATTCTTTAAACTTGACCAACCACACGACGCCTTGCTGGAACTTTTAGCCTGATTGACAGGACTCACTCAGCATGGGGGCAAGGGGGAAGGGATAGACGTATAGGCACACCTGGGAAAGTGACCTGGAAGGCCAAAATGGGACATCACAGCACACCACAACATCTCCCCCTAGTTTTGTTTAAAAAGAAGAGGGCTGTGTTTGTGGTGCAGAATGATTGCCAAACCATGGTTGGTAAATCAGTTCTTCCTCTACAGGAGGGTCAGTGTTTTCCACTGAGGCTTCTAGGTCATCCATTGGAGCACTGAGGGCTTCCAAATGGTAGACCTCAGGAGGGGGAGATGAGCTTGAAACTAACTTGAGAACCATGCGTTTGATTAGTCCAAAAACAATGCTAAAAACTACAATAACTATAACTAAAATAAACAGCACTAAAAACACAGTTTTCAGAATAGATCCCAACCAGCCCGAGAGTCCCCAGCCTTTGAACAGTCCATTCAGCCAGTTGTCAGTTTCTCTGTTGATGTCCGAGAGCCTTTGTCAAGGTAGTCCATATGTGGTTTGGGCTGCGGCACTATGAAGGAGATCGCAGGTGGGATGATCACGAGTAGGACGAGAAGCAGGCTCGGTCTCATGGCGTCTCAAGGCTACGCATGAACAGCGGGATCTAAACTGGCACAAAAACTTGAAACAAGCATATATTATAAACTATTCCAGATAGGAGGCTTAAATGGAATTTCCTCCAGAGAACGCGTGCGGCGTTTTCTTCTCCAGGCAGCATGAGCAACCTGGGGTGCTTCTGTAGATTTCTCTGAGACCTTGGGAACATAGGGCTTTACCCATTTGGAAGGAACCCACCTTAAACCAGAGGGGGTGGACACACAGGCATATCCACATCCCCAAGTAACCAATTTGTAGGGTCCCACCATTTTCCAAGTCTCAGGGTCCTTTACTAAAACTGGAGGTTTTTCCTTAATTAACCTATGATTGCTCCCCCCAAAGTGGCGTAGGATGGGTGGGTTCAGGCTGTCAAAAGAACAATTCAGAAAATTTATTGTGAATAGTGCCCTGGATAACCGGATGTGGGGAAGTTCTACCTTCAGAACCTGTTATGCTGGTCCAGGACCCTTTTAATATCACGGTGAGTTCTTTCTACAATGGCTTGACCTGTAGGGGAGTAGGGGATGCCAGTTTTGTGCTCTACTCCCCATTGCTGCAGGAAGCTCCCGAATTCCTTGGATTTGTAAGCAGGCCCATTATCAGTTTTCAGCTCCTTGGGGATGCCCATGAAAGAAAAAGCCTGTAAGAGGTGCTTAATAGCATCAATAGATGATTCTCCTGTGTGGGCAGAAGCATAGACCGCTCCAGAAAAGGTATCTACACTAACATGAACATATTTCTGCCGTCCAAAAGACTGTATGTGTGTTACATCTGTTTGCCACAGTTCACAACTGTTCAGTGATGCCAAATTTTGCCCCAAACAGGCAGAGTGACTGCCTAATCAAACTCAGCTTAAGTCAATTAAGCAGGAGGTATTTTTATTAGCGACGCGTCGGAGAAATCACAAAATGGATTTCTGAGTTCACATAGCAAAAGCAAGCCTTATATACAATTTTGGGTATAGGATTACATCAGATCAGATACATAATCATGCATATTCATATGGGGCGTGATGTAGGCGGGGCGTGGGCGGAGCGTAGGTGGAGACATCTCTTTTGGGGAATCTTCAGGTGGTCATTCCTGTTGCCTTCATCCTAGACGGGGTCTTTCCGATGAGTCTTCCTCTTTAAACTTTTGAACTCCTTTCCTAATTTGGTCAATTCCCGGTGTATTTGGCTTAGATCCCGTGGCTTGGCAAAACCCTTAGGGTCGTTTCAACATTGCTGGCTCTAAACCTGCTTAGCCCATTAGTTTCTCCTATACCTATCTCTTCCCCTGTCATGATGCTCTACCTCTTATCTAATTTGTTGCTCTGTTTTCCTAGTGCTGTGCTTTCTCCGTGTGTTCTAGTGCTAGGCCCTTCTTTACATGCCTCTCATTCCATGTTTTAACCCATTATTTCTGGAAGGCTATCTGCTTTAGGGCTTCATTTCCCCCCTTTTCTTGTAACTTACGAATTCTTTCGTCAAGTTCTGGTCCCACAGGACGCTGATAGGCTCGTACCATTGCCCAAATCATTTGGGTCCTTTTCATTATGCTCCTTAGTCTCCACCACAAACAAATGTTTGTAAGGGTTAGTAATAACAAAGCTACAATTACTATTAGCATTGGGTGCACTAGGTAATGGAAGACCTGTGTAGCTGTTGGGGAATATCCTGTAAAGATGTCCCACCAGTGATGCTGGCCTACTTGTTCTACTTCAGTCAGGACATTCTTTATTCTTTCGGAATTGTGTTCTATCTGCCATACCATTCGTTTAGTTGTTTGATTCACCTTTTGCACCAATTTCTTTACTTCAGGGTGTGCAAGCATTGCTTTGAGAATCTTGACGTCCATCCCTATTTGTAATTTCGGTATTTCTTGATATAGGTTGAAATTTGCGTTAATTAGCTGTTGGGTAGGTTTTGGGACAGTGTAATGAAAATCACAACCTACGATCTTGGTAAAGTTACATACACAAAAGTTAGTATTGTTAGTCTCTTCTTGGCAATTATCTATAGTGACGTTGTCACAAGCTGTCCTTACGCAAGCACACCCATTTCCTATATAGTAAGCTTGTGATTGTGTTCTATCCTGCGGAAGCATTTCTAAGGTACATACACTATTTTCAGCATCTAAGCATAAATCTTCGGCTTCTACCACAGCATTTTCGCAAACATAGCCTAATTGTCCTCTAGGGATACATGCTTCTGTGCTAACCGATTGCCACCTATTTTTGGTGTAATCATAACTGGCCCAGACGTTATGGTTTATCGGCCTGACAATGACATCTTGGTGCATTGTCCCTAGAGTGAGGATGGGAAAGATAGCTCTTTCTTCAGCCGCACTAATGGTGAGGACATAAGCTTCAATGTGTTTTTGTTGAGGCTCATAAGTGAAGTTCACTAACTGCCACCAAGCCTGATGGTCCCTCTCAAATTGTGTAGTATGATTGTCCTTTAATATCGTTTCCCTTATTTCTTGAGGTAATATACCTGACGTTCCTTCTCTCATTATTCCTGCCGCTACTGATTGCACCCATTGTTGCGTCTGAGAGCATTGGATAGCGAGTGCAATGTCTCTGCTAAGTTCCCCTGTGTAGTTAGTGAGTTTTACAAAATCCTCTGCAGTATGGTTTGCTACCATGGTTAGTAATTTCACCACTAGCGATTGTGTTTCAGCTAATGTAAGCATGGATGAACTGAGGGGCATCTTAAGCTTTCCTAAATTCGATGTGACGGTACTTAATTTGTTTACTAATACCTCTTGATCTATTGTGTTTACTATGCCAAATCCGGTGCCAATCCACCCACTTAGATCTCTTTTTGTTCTTCTGTGATGAGACCTTGTCGCTAGCCATGCATTCCATCCCTTAAGGCTTTGCTGTATAAATGGTCGGCAATCCTTTTGCAAATAAGTAATATCGGTGTGAATGTTCATTTGCACCTTTTTCAGGGAATAAGTGGGGTCTAACAATAATTTTAGTTCGTTAGATTTTCTTATCACCTGAGGCCCTATAAAGGTTAGGTTATGTACTGCTTTACATTCCACTGGTAGGGTGGTTTCTTGGGGCAAGTCTAGATCTGGATACAATGGGATCACGTCTCCTGGTAATTCTATCCTATATTCGACAGCACGCCCGGGGAAGCTAAAACCCTGTCCCAGTGTTTTCAACTCCCTTTCACATGTGAACGTCATTGACTGATCCAATCTAAATGCCATCTCACACTGTGCTTTTCCTTCCTCAGGACCACTAGATGCTACAATTTCTCCCGGAGAATGGAGAAGGGGGTGAGGGTTATAGGTTATGTTTTGAGGGTGTAGCTCCCCAAGTGAATCTTCTCTATAAATCACCGAGTTTCGCGGTTGTGATCCAGGTGGATCTTCCCTGAAATCGCTCCACTGACATGAAATTGGGCCCTTTTGCTGAGTCCAGGCAATAGGCTTGCCCATTTTCACTAGACTAAAGGTAATTAGGTTATGTTCAGAGGCTGGCATCGAGGGTTGAATTGTTAATACCAGCCGCCTTGTTTTTCCTTCTCTTCCTTCTGCTGGGTCAAGTTCTCGGCACCCAATTTGGATTTGGTCTCCCTTGTATGCTATCATGGAGGGCTGATCCCATACTTCACTTGCATATGGCTGATTATTACGTAAGGCATAAACCTCGAAATAGGGTCCGCTCATTCCCAATTCTGGGTGGATACACTGATGTGCATGAGACCATGGGTCTATTGGGGAAGAGTCTTGGGGAAGAGCTATACTTATCGAGAGTCCAATGATCAGAGTTGTAAAGGTTTGAGGTGGAGTCGGGGTCATGATGTCTGGCTGTCAATTTTGTTTCTTTTGGCGCTCTCGTTGCTTGATGTGAATTTGTTCTACCCGCAAAATAACCTTTTCTAGTTCAGTGTCTAAATCTCTTTGTTTTTTAAAGGGTCCAATTTGGTCACTTGTTAGTGGATGTCGTGGGACAGAAGAATAGCAACGGGTCGATAAAACCTTAGAATGACTAAGTTTCAAACAATATTGTAACCAGCGGTGTACTTTCCAATGGCACCACCCTAATACAATTTGTTCGGGAGCTTCAAACAATTCCCTAGCCTCTAAAATGGGTCTGTTGGCGAATTTCTCTAAGGCCAAATAGTCGTCATTTTCCCTTGCTTCTTTGCAGCTACACTCATAACATTGGAGGTCCAGTAAACAACTTTGTACGTTCCAAAATTTTCTATCACAACCTCCACAAAGAAATCCAATTAGTCCCACACAATTTCTTTCCCCACACCCAAAACACGGCTGATCGTGAATAGGGTCCTGTGGATCAGGTCCTTGTTGACTGTATGTTTCAACCCACCCTATCCACTGTATTGGCGTGCTACGCAATGCAGCTCTAGCTTCGGCATTAAATTCAGCTATGAGAGATAAAGGTTTTGGCAAAGTCAATGTTAGTTTATGTTGGATTCTCACGTGATCCTGCGGAGACAGCTGACTCAGAAGTCTGTACATCTAGGGCAGGTTTAAGCTCCTCTTGTTTGTTTTCCGGAGCTCTCTTGACCCGTGAATAGTGGATCCATGTAGGTCGCTCCTTGATCCGAACCGCGGTGAAGGTAGTCAGCAGCACTTGGAAAGGTCCCTCCCACTTTTCTTGTAGGGGTTTTCCTAAAAGATTCTTAACATACACCCAATCACCGGGGTTAAACGGATGCAATTTACAATCAGGTTGTTTAGGTTGGTGCTCGAT
The DNA here is from genome assembly GCF_028018845.1 of Melospiza georgiana. Taxonomy (NCBI): domain Eukaryota; kingdom Metazoa; phylum Chordata; class Aves; order Passeriformes; family Passerellidae; genus Melospiza; species Melospiza georgiana. The sequence goes on from NC_080451.1 coordinate 2,326,651, forward strand.
CATCACAGTAGCATTCTTATCAAACTGTTTCCCCACCGCAATTACATAATCGTAAATGTATTGATTACCGATCTGGTCTATGACATCCCCATTTACAACTTGCATAGCATAAGGTCTTCCATACAAAATTTCAAAAGGACTTAACTTTTCCTTCGATCTTGGCTTGACTCTCAGTCTCAGCAGAGCAATAGGCAAAGCTTGATACCACTGCAAATTAGTCTCTTGGCATATTTTAGCAATTTGCTGTTTGATAAGATGATTCATCTTTTCCACTTGCCCACTGGCCTGTGGACGGTAGGGTGTGTGCAATTGCCATTTGATTTGTAATGCTTTGCTTATTGCTCTCACTACTTTTGCACAGAAATGTGTACCTCTATCCGAAGAAATGCTCTTCGGTACCCCAAACCGTGGAATAATTTCATTCAACAGTACTCTAGTTACCTCTCTTTCCTTATTTGTCCTACAGGGGAATGCTTCAGGCCACCCAGAAAATGTGTCAGTTAATACCAACAAGTACCGAAACCCCCCTTTTCTTGGGAGTTCAGAAAAATCAATTTGCCATACCTCACCTGGGAATTTACCTCGGCTTATGGCTCCTTGGTGTACTTTGGTTCCTGTATTCGGGTTGTTCTTCAGACACCGTTCACACTGGGACGTAACGTGTTTTATAGTAGTAAATAATTTTGGTCCTGCTATTCTGGTCTGCAAATATTGGTAAAGCGAATCTAGGCCCCAATGGGCCTTCTCATGTTCTGCCTTCACAAACTGCCACATCACGTTTCCTGGTATCACTAACTGTCCTGTTTCTAATTGACCCCAACCATTTTCTAGTATTTTGCCCTTATTCCTTTGAATCCATCTATAATCTGATTCTTGGTAATCTGGCTGGATATTGATATCCAGCTCCCCTGGTATTAGGGCCGCTATTTCCGCTTCCTTATTTCTTGCGGCCGCCAATTTAGCTTCTGTATCTGCCTTCCTGTTCCCTATTTCTGGAATAGTATTGCCTTTCAAATGCCCCTTGCAATGCATTATGGCCACCTGTGTTGGGAGTTGGACCGCCTCCAGCAGTCGCAGAACCTCTTCTGCATGTTTGACTGTTTTTCCTTGTGTAGTCAGCAGTCCTCTTTCTTTCCAGATGGCTCCATGAGCATGTACGACAGAAAAGGCATATTTAGAGTCTGTCCATATATTAATTTGCATGTTCTCTGCTAATTCCAGGGCTCGGGTCAGAGCTATCAGCTCTGCCTTTTGAGCTGAAGTCCCTGCAGGCAGGGGGTTTGACTCAATTACCCTTTCTGTAGTGGTGACTGCATAGCCAGCCATTCTTACCCCTTGCTTCACGAAGCTGCTGCCATCCGAAAACCAGTTGTCCGCGCCTTCGAACGGCTCTTCTTTGAGATCTGGGCGACTGGAGTAGACGGCTTCAATTGTTTCCAGGCAGTCATGCTCGATGGGTTCTGCCGGTGCTCTTCCTTCTAAGAATGAAGCTGGGTTCACAATATTAGTTACCTGAATGGTTACATCATCTGATTCAGCTAGGATGGCCTGGTACTTTAAGAATCTGGAAGGCGACAACCAATGGTTGCCTTTCTGTTCCAGCACGGCTGACACAGTGTGGGATACTAACACAGTCACCTTTTGGCCCAGCGTGAGCTTCCTGGCCTCTTCTATGTTAATTATCACTGCGGCCACTGCCCTCAGACAGCCTGGCCATCCTTTACTTACTTCATCCAATCGCTTGGAGAAGTAGGCCACAGCCCTCTTGTGTGGTCCCAACTGCTGGGCTAGGACTCCTAGGGCCATCCCTTGCCGCTCATGGGAAAATAGCCAGAATGGTTTTGACACATCTGGGAGACCTAAGGCTGGTGCTCTCATCAGCTCCCGCTTCAGCCTCTTGAAGGCCCCTTCCGCCTCGGGAGTCCAAACTAGGACATTCTTGGTTTCCTTCAGCAAATCATACAGTGGTTTAGCGAGTATCCCATACTGATAGATCCATAGCCGACACCAACCTGTCATCCCCAGAAAGGCGCGCAGGTCTCTCACCGTCTCTGGTTTGGGCATCTGGCAGATGGCCTCTTTCCTGGCTGCTCCCAGGGATCGCTGTCCTCTGGAGATTTCGTATCCCAGGTACACCACTTCCTTTTGCACCAGTTGTGCTTTCTGTTGAGAGACTCGATATCCACTTAAACCCAGGAAATTCAACAAGGAAATAGTCCATTCAATGCATTCTTCCTCCGTCACTGTCGCTATTAGGAGGTCGTCTACGTACTGCAGGAGGGCGCCATCTCCCGGTGGCCCTTCCCATTGTTCTAATTCTTTGGCTAACTGATTCCCAAAGATCGTGGGCGAGTTAGACCAGCCTTGGGGCAACCGTGTCCAGGTAAGTTGGGTCTTTCTCCCCCTATCTACTGATTCCCACTCAAAGGCAAAAATCCTTTGACTCTCGGGGGCTAAGGGAAGGCAGAAGAATGCGTCTTTCAAATCTAATACGGTGAACCAGGCCAGGCTATCCTTTAGCCTAGTTAAAAGCGTATATGGATTAGCAACCACCGGGTGTAATGTCTTGGTTATTTCGTTTACTGCCCTCAGATCCTGAACGAGCCTATATGTTCCATTAGGTTTCTTTACTGGCAAGATCGGTGTATTAAAATCCGATTCACATTCTACCAATAACCCCAGTTCTAGAAACCTTTTGATTATGGGCTCAATTCCCTTTCTGTCTTCTATCCTCAGAGGGTATTGTTTTCTTACCACCGGTCTTGCCCCGACCTTAAGTTCGACAACAATCGGTGTCGCTCGTTTTGATTTTCCAGGTATATCCGTAGCCCATACTAATGGATAAGTCTTGCTCAGGATTCGCTCGAAGTTGTGGTTCTCAGATTTGGGTTCCACACAACTGATTGTTAGGCTTAGGGCTGTAATCAGTTGTTCATCGTTTACTTGAAATTCCAATCTGTCTTTATTGAATTTTATTGTGGCTCCCAAGTTCTCCAATAAATCTCTCCCTAATAGAGGCTTTGGTGAATTTGGCAAATACAGGAACTGGTGAATTCCCATTTGTTTCCCAATTTTGTATTTGATAGGTTTCAAAAAGTAAGCTTTTTCTGGTTGGCCTGTTGCTCCCACAACTTGTACAAATTCATCACTTTTAGGTACCAGTTGTTGATTTAAAACCGAAAAAGTCGCTCCCGTATCAATCAAAAAGTCCAATTCCTGTTTACCTTCCCCTAGCTCCATTTTAACCAGTGGGTCTGCTAGGGTATGGCCCACCGGTCCCCCTCATTCACTTTCTTGCCGTGTGGTGGTAGTAGTGGCCATTAGCCTTTTCTTTAACTGGGGGCATTCTTGTTTCCAGTGCCCAGTCTGTAGGCAGTATGCACATTGATCTGGCCCCACTCTAGCTGGGTGGGGTTGGAACCTCCCTCCCCCTCTCACTGGGTAACCTCTACCCCTACCCCTGGCTCCAGGTTCCGGGTAACCTGTCTTCTGAGCTGCTACTGCCACAGCCACTACTCGAGCTATCCTCCTGTCCTCTCTTTTCTTCTCCTCAACTTCTCTATTATTATATACCTTCCATGCCTCATTCAGCAAGGCCTCCAGGTTTTTATTTTCTGGATGCTCAAGTTTTTGCAATTTCTTCCTAATGTCTGGGTTACTTTGTCCCATCATTAATCCCAACAGGTGTTGTTTTCCTTCTTCCGTTGCTGGGTCCAGGGCTGTGTATTGTCTCATGGCTGCCCTAAGTCTATCCAAAAACTCTGACGGGGTCTTATCCTTTCCCTGCCTAATGTCATATAGCATCGACCAATTGATAGCCTTAGGGATCGCATTACGCAGGCCCATCGCGATCAGCTTTCTATACTGCACCAGTCGTCGATAGTGTTCTTCGTTGCCCGGGTCCCATTCTGGTTTACTGCTGGGGAAATTATCCTCTAGTCTCCCTGACAATACTTGGGCATGTCGTTTTCCTGTTTCCAATACGAGTTCCCTTTCTGTATCTGTCAGTTCTGACAGCATCACCTCTATATCTTCCCAGTCAATATCTAAATTCTTCGCCATTAGCTCAAACCTCTTTGCTACTCCCTCTGGATTCCTCCTGAAGTTTCTTGCTTCATCTCTCCAATTGTTCAAATCACTTGTCGAGAACGGCACCTTTACTCTAGTCTTTTCCCCTACCATTGGCATAATTTGTCGGAGAGGAGCTATCGTATGGTTCCCTTCCTCTCTTCGCTTTGCCTCCCCTCGTGCCACAGATCTGGTATAATACGAGTGACTGGTCCTTGCCCCGGGGTCCTCTTCCTGTGCCTCTATGTCCAGTTCCTCATTTTCACCTCCTATCTCTATTACACAGTCCGTCCGACTCCCGTCCTGGGTCTGTCGTCCCCCTAATATCTGTCGGCTCCTATCCTGCCCCGGGCTACTACCCCTCTCGTCCTCTGCTGCTTTCCCATCTCTTTTATCCTCTATCTGTATTATTATACTCAGTCTCTGCAAGTTGTTCTCTGTCTCCTTTTCGCATTTCACATTACCACTCCCCTTACTATATTTTAATTCAGAGACGTCGCCCCCCAATGAACCGCTCTTGTCCCCAGCCTTTGGCGTGCTGGTTTCCATTCTGCAAACACCAGTCCTTGGTGTGCTAGTTTCTATTCTACAGTCACCCCCATTTCTGGATGTGTTACTATCCCCATATGGACTAAGCTCGGGCGGGCTGCGTGTCTCCCCCCGCCTCTCTACTCCCGACGGACTGCCTTCTTCCCTTTCGAGTTCCAGTCTGGGTGGGCTGTCAGCATAGCTCCCCGACCCCTGTGGGCTACCTGGTTCCTGAGGGCTGCCTTTCCCCTCGCTAATCCCCGATTTTGATGGGCTACCCTCCTCCCAGCCGTTGTCTAGCTTCTGAGGGCTGCATCCAAACTTAGATTTCCACCACTGCTCCAATTCCTTTAATGGGCTAGGATCCCCTTGTTCCTCTTTTGGTCTGGGAAGGGGTCCTTCCCGCCCTGGAGCGAATGGATGGTATTCCCACAAGCTTATTTCGCTCTCCTTTCCACTATCTCTCCTTGTTAACTTGAGACACTGCTGTCCAATACTGCATGCATCACAGCAACGGTCCTTTGACTTCGGACCCTTCTTATCTCTTTCCAAAGCCAATACTAGGGGGTCCTGTGGGGCTACATTAATTCCACATTCCTTTTGCCACTCAGGTTTATTCCTTAGGGTGAAAAACATGTCTGCGTATATTACCTCATCCCATTTATTGAGCCGCCGGAGGAAGAGCATAAGTTGTAAAATGGTATTATAGTTAGTTGTCCCCTCCGGTGGCCATTTTTCTCCGTCATCAAGACGGTACAGGGGCCACCATTGTGTGCAATACTTAAGAAGTGTCTTTTTACTTATGTTTCCCCCTGGAATCCCTCCCAGGTCCTTCCAGTGTTTTAGGATACATCCTAAAGGGGTTTTCATATTTATATCTTTACTCTGTTGGCTTCCCATGGCTATTCTCTGTATTCGTGCTCTTTTCCACAAGTACTATATGCCAATATACCTTAACACTTCATTCACACAATTTCCATTCACTTCGTCCAGAAAATGCGGATCGAGACTCCGCTCTCGTTTCGCAGCAATGCTGCGTCTCACTCACTCCACACACACACCCGTACAGTGAAAGGCTCCTACCTTATGGTCTTATGTCAGAACAGACTGTTTTACCAGGTTTGGTCACGAGAGGTCGCCTACTGACCGCGAGATACCGGTTTGCCAGACTCATGCAATCACAACTGTAGACAGTATAACAACTGCAGGGGGTGACAAATTTCTTGCCGGACGTCTATCAACTTAGTCTTTTCTAAAAGATTACAGAGAGAGCGACAAGATATTTCCTGTAAGATTTTGCAACAGGCACATAGAACAGACACAAAAGGATCTCTGGCTGATAGACCTCTCAGAAAGCAATCCACAGTGTTATAACGCAGTGCACAATGTTTAAAACAGTTCCCACACAGTAAAAACAGATCGAAGATACCAAGATAAACAAATACTCCCTCCGGCAGGACTTTAGCCTGTGTTTTTTTGGGGTTTTTTTTTTTTTTTTTTTTTCAATTAATTTTAACCGAAGCTGGGATTTTTAACCCCAGCAAAACCAATGCTAGCCAACCAATGCTAGCTAACCAATGCTAGCAAACCAATGCTAGCTGACCAATGCTAGCAAACGCAAACCAATGCTAGGATTTCAACCCAGCGGGGATTCTTTACTGGGGCGTCCCCCAGCTTTCCCTTCGGGCGGTCACGTCTGACCCCCGTTTCCCAATAAAAGCGCTTTATTCTAAAACCAATAAAGAATTTGAATACCTCTTAATTGGAGCAGGAGATGCAGGGTACTCTTCGTCCACCGAGAGCACTGGTCCGGGGGGGGAGTCTCTTCTGACAAACGTTAGTCAGGGGCGCCCGAGGGTCCCGACACCGGACCCGGCTCAGGGAGGACCCCTCAAGTCCTGGATCTCCTGTCTGGTCCCATCTGGGTCGCCAGAAATTATGCCAAATTTTGCCCCAAACAGGCAGAGTGACTGCCTAATCAAACTCAGCTTAAGTCAATTAAGCAGGAGGTATTTTTATTAGCGACGCGTCGGAGAAATCACAAAATGGATTTCTGAGTTCACATAGCAAAAGCAAGCCTTATATACAATTTTGGGTATAGGATTACATCAGATCAGATACATAATCATGCATATTCATATGGGGCGTGATGTAGGCGGGGCGTGGGCGGAGCGTAGGTGGAGACATCTCTTTTGGGGAATCTTCAGGTGGTCGTTCCTGTTGCCTTCATCCTAGACGGGGTCTTTCCGATGAGTCTTCCTCTTTAAACTTTTGAACTCCTTTCCTAATTTGGTCAATTCCCGGTGTATTTGGCTTAGATCCCGTGGCTTGGCAAAACCCTTAGGGTCGTTTCAACATTGCTGGCTCTAAACCTGCTTAGCCCATTAGTTTCTCCTATACCTATCTCTTCCCCTGTCATGATGCTCTACCTCTTATCTAATTTGTTGCTCTGTTTTCCTAGTGCTGTGCTTTCTCCGTGTGTTCTAGTGCTAGGCCCTTCTTTACATGCCTCTCATTCCATGTTTTAACCCATTATTTCTGGAAGGCTATCTGCTTTAGGGCTTCATCAGTCCCCTTGGGTTTGCTCCCGTACTCACTGTAGGGAGTGCATGTTGTTGGCAATTTGGGCATGTGGCCACAATCGCTTTGGCCTGTTCTCGAGTGATGTTAAACTGACGAACCAGGCCAGGTGCATTTTGGTGGAAAAGCTGGTGGCTGATTTTTGCCTGTTCAAAAACATTTGGGAGAGTGGCCATCACTGCAGGTGCAGCAAGAGCATCTGCCCTTCTGTTGCCTTCAGCGATAAACCCTGGCAAGTCAGTGTGCGATCTGACATGCATCACATAAAATGGGTGCTCTCGGTGAGTGACTAACTTCACCAGTTTTGAGAGCAATTCGAAAAGTGCGATGTTAGACACATCTTGCAGTATTGCTTGATCTGCCCTGGATACTACTCCTGCCACGTATGCAGAGTCTGTAATCAGATTAAATGGTTCTGAGAACCTTTCAAAGGCCCTAACAACCGCAGCCAATTCAGCAACCTGAGGTGAACCTTCCACCTCAGCAATGTCTGTCTGCCACTGCTGGGTTTGAGAATCCTTCCAAGTCATAACGGACTTGTGGGACCTCCCGGATGCATCTGTGAAGACAGTTAGAGCCCTTTTTAAAGGTCTCCTACTTAGAGCACTTCTCAGTTTTAAGGTAAATTGAACATCTTGTTCGAACAATTTGTGAGCGGGCCGCGCTACCGAAATTTGTCCTGAGTAGGAATCCAGAGCAAACTGCAACACTTCATTTTCTTGAAACAATTGTTCCAGTATTTTCATAGTATTTTGACCTGATTTTAACTCAACTGGAATGTGAATGCACTTAAAATCACATCCTGCTAACTCCCTGATCCGGGTCCTTGCCTTTCGGATCAGTTCTGCTACCAGCTCCTGAGGCTTTGTCAGTCTCTTGGACCTTTTGTGACTGAGGAAAACCCATTCTATGATCAAGAGAGGGTCCCTCTGGTCCCAGTCCTTTTTTGGTGTGTTCTTTGCCTTAGGTGTTTGTTTTTCCTCCCACTGGAAAATAATTCCATGGAGGTGTGGCAACTTACCTAGGATGATAAATTTGAATGGTAGGTCAGGCCGGCACCGGTTGGCCTGTCTTGTGGACATTGCAATCTGAACCTTTTCTAGAGCTTTCCGTGCCTCTGGGGTAACAGACCTAGGAGCACCTGGGTCCTCTCCCCCTTTCAATAAATTGAAAAGAGGGGCAAGGTCTTCATTAGTCAGACCGAGCCATGGTCTTACCCAATTCAAAGACCCACACAACCTGTGGACATCCGCAAGGGTCTTGATCTTTGGATTGATTTCTAATTTTTGAGGAACAATGGTCCTATTTCCAATTTCTAAGCCCAAATACTTCCAAGGTGGCATCTTTTGAATTTTCTTTTCCTGGAGCTCGAACCCTGCAACAATCAATGCATCGATCGTTAGGTCAAGCGCATGTGTGAGTAAATCATCATTGGGGGCACACACAAGGATATCATCCATATAATGATAGATAATGGCCTTCTCTGCGGCTGCACGTACTGGGGAAAGCAGGGAAGACACATACCACTGGCAGATAGCTGGAGAGACCTTTAATCCCTGAGGAAGAACGGTCCAATGGTACCTTTTCATAGGTGATTCCATATTAATAGAAGGAACTGAAAATGCAAAACACGGTGCATCGTCAGGGTGCAAGGGGATTTGGAAAAAACAATCCTTAATATCAATAACAGCTAATTTCCAATCTTGGGGAAGCATTGTTGGGGATGGCATACCAGGTTGGGGAGAACCCATATCTTCAATTACATTATTAATTTGTCGGAGATCACAGAGGAGCCGCCATCTCTTTTTGTCAGCTTTTTGGATGACAAACACTGGAGAGTTCCATGGGGACATGGTCTCCACAATGTGGCCCTTTGTTAGTTGCTCTTCCACTAGTTCTTCAAGCACCTTTATTTTTTGTTTACTGAGCGGCCACTGTTTCACCTGAACTGGTTTGTCTGTTATCCACTTCAGTTTTTGGGTGGGGCGCTGTTGTTCAATGGCTGCTGTACAAATATGCTGTGGAGAGTCTGGAATATCAATTGTGACACCCCACTGGGCCATTAAATCTCTCCCTAACAAAGGTTCTGAATAATCCAACACAAATGGACGGATATTAGCCAATTGTCCGTTTGGTCCCTCAAATTGAATAATGCTTTTGGATTGTCTTGCCAATTGTAGACCTCCTACACCTTGAAGGTGACCGGCAACATTTTGCAAAGGCCAATGTGCTGGCCAGTCTTGTACTGGAATCACTGTGCAGTCTGCACCTGTGTCTACAAGCATCTCAATGCGTTTAGACTCCCCACCCCCACTGACATTACACCATAATTTGGGTTTGTCTTTTCCAATAACTTGGACCTGGGCGACTGTGGGCCCTTGTTTTTTGATATTTTCAGGTAAAGATGGCACAGGGATAGCTTGTGCAACAATTTGTCCCTTGGGAAGAAACAGGGGTGGGTGGAAACAATGCAGGCCGAGAACGAATTGCTCAGGATCTGATGTTGTCATTCCCGGAGCAATTTCGATCTCTTGTGGTGTGTGTTTGGTGTCCCCAATGACGATGTACTTACAACGAATCCGGTTCCAAGTACCTTTCTGTTCAGGATTTACAGACACAAAATGCCAATCAGTGTCCTCCAGATGGAGTGACTCAGTCAGCTGCAACCTGTAAGGCTCATTGACAGAAGATGTGGTTAACACAGGATCACTTAAATCGTACACAGTCTTTGAAGCACCTGCTTCACTTACACAATCATTAATATTATCGCGCGTTTGATTTGTTTTGCTACCCTTATTCCCTTGGCCTGCTCTTTTTGTGTCTATGCGCCTGGCAGGCCGGCGCTGGCTTATCAGTTTTTTTGTTGTTGTTGACTCCCAGGGAGGGCTTGTAGTTCTCCTCTCCTGCCATTTCTAAATTCATCAAATTCCCTTTTCAGGGGGCACTGGTTACTCCAGTGTCCTAGGTTGTTACAAAGCAGGCATGGTTTTGTGGGCTCAGCCAGTGCTGGTCTCCGCTGCTGCCCAGGGTACTGCTGTGATGAGGGGAAAGGCGCAGGGCTGGCAACGGCGACACGCTGAGGTGGTCTTGGCAGCAGCCTTGGTCTGGTGTCTTCAGCTACACTCATCAGAGGCACTTTCCTGTTACACACTAGAAGCATGTCCTTTAACGTAGGGGTAGGTTCGAGAGGAAGTCTGAGGATTGTCGCTTGACACTGTTTATTAGCATTTGTAAATGCCATTTCTTCTAAAATTGCTTCTCTAGCATTCTCTTTTTAAACTTGTATTTCAATAGCTCTAGTTAACCTTTCTACAAATTTCAAAAAAGGCTCTGATGGTAGCTGTTTAATTTTACTATAGGGCTCAAAAGGCCCCTCAGGTTGTAGGGAAAAGAACGCTTTTTCAGCTGCTTCCTTTACTTTTTCGAGTGTTTCTGCAGGAATTGCAGTAGCTTGGATCAAGGGAGAAGACCATTGGCCCTCACCACAGAGGTGCTCAATGGTGATAGGGTTACCACTGTTGTCTTTGGCTGTGTTTGGATCAGCATGCAAGCCTGGGAGAGCATCATTCAGCATTTGTTTCCATGCTATTTCCCATAATTTAAATTCCGTGGAGGTCATGAGACAGGAAAAAAGCTGTTTTAAATCATGTGGAATCACTACAGTCCTACTCAATTCAGAATTTAAAAGGCCACGGAAATGTGGACTGTGTGGACCATATTCTTTATGAGACTTACAGATCTCTTTAATCAATTGCCGTCCAAAAGAACTCCAATTAGCAGTTGGAGCTGCTCCCCCCTGAGCTGCAGGCTGAAAGGTAACAGGAGCCAGTGACAACATGGGACTATGCATTGGGTCTGCTGTTTCCTGCTCTGTATCCCTTGAAACAGAAGCATTGGGATCACAGATACAGGTTTGGGGGATGGCAGTGGGTGTGTCCCCACCTTGGGAACCCGGGGAGGGGGTGGGGACAGGGGGCCGGCAAGGGGCGGGGATACCGTGGGAACAAGGGGCGGGGTCAAGGGGCAGGCAGGGGGCGGGGACACCTGGTGACATCACATCAGCAGACGCCCCCTGGGAGGAGTAGAGGGGCGGAGCTGAGGGTACTGCAGGAAATGGAGGGGGAGGGGGGAAGGTGTCACGAGGAACAGGAGGAGAGGGGGATGGGGCTGGAGTTTCAGGATGCTTAAGGGGATTTTGGGAAGAAGACCAGGTTTGGGAAGATGCCACGTGGCATCCACCATCTTGTGAACCCCCTAGGGGCTGGGGGCCATTTTGGGTAACACTACTCTCTGCAAAGCTAACACGTGCTGTGGGTTTCTGAGGATGGGACACAGGGGATTGGGAAAGGTTCCATGCAGCCTGGCCAGGGCCTTGTGGACAGGGCAACTCAGGCATTTCAACAGACTTTGGGCGTCGACTTCCCAATGAGTTTGATCTGTTTAAAATACTAAGTTTTGGGGAAAGAGGTTTAGGGGTTTTAGAATTAGGAGAGGGAGAAACAGGGAGAGCAGAGGTACATGGCTTTACATTTGGCTTTTTCTCCATTTCCTTTTGTTTGAGCAATGCTGTACGAATTTGTAAACTCCAAAACACAAATTTAGCTGAGGGGGCATTGCCAGATTGTCCTAAGATTATCAATTCATTTCCAACTTTATCCCAGAATTGAATATTGTGGATTTCTTCAGGGGAGATTTGTGGGAAGTGGAGGAAAAGCCATCTTATAAACTGTTTCAATTTTCCCTTTGAGAACTTCACATTACCACTATTTAAAATGCTAACAATATTATAATACACTCCTTTTTGTACAATGCTGAGTTTCAAACCCATGTTAGATGTAAAAAGCAAAGTACTAAATCCCACCTGACCAAAAACAAAGCCAAAATCAGCTACCGATTTCTAAAAAAAACCACAGATGGAAAGGGATAACGAGCCGACAAAAGCTTCACAATGCAGCTGTATATACTGCTTTTAAAATTCCCGGGCAGCAGCAGCAGGGCACGCCCTGCCGAGCAAAGGCAGAAACAAAGCCTCCCCCCCCCCGCCGTGGAATGCACCCCTCCGCGGAGCAGAGAGAGCAGCCACGCCACGTGGCAAGCCGAAACCGGGCCCCCCTGCGCCGCGTCTGCAGAGAACCCCCCTTCCTCCACAGAGAGAGAGAAAGAGAGTCCCCCGCGGCAAGAGAGCCGAGAACCCCCCCTCCCCCGCACAGAGAGAGAGAGAAAGATCTCCCGACCACGTGGAGAGAGCCGAGCACGCTGCGCTGCAGAGCCTGGGGGAAGGGCAGAGAGCACTCCCACTCCGGCGCGAATTCCAAAAGACAGCAAAACACGCGGCAGAAAGCTAATAGCTAGAAATCAATGAATTCCCGTCTGTGGGGCTGCGCAGCCAAAAATGCAAATGCAAAAAGGAACAGAACTCACGGCAGAGTCTGTTTTTGAGCTCCTGCCCTTCCGAGAGCAGAGATACTCACCCGAAATGGAAGCTGTAGCTGGCTGGGTACAGGCAGGTCTCTTCACCGGAACAGGACCTCTCTTGGGCGAGAGAGGCTCCCCTGTCCTCCCTCTGGAAAATCCGCTCACCAGAAAGGAGCTGGGCTTTCCAGAGGCGCCGAACAGTCCACGAAACTTCTTCTGGGAATATTCCCTAAGTCTCTAGCCGAGGGCGTTGCAACCAAAGCCCCTTTCAGCTGGATGCACGGCTGCCAGAAGCTTCTCCAAGGTACTGCAGGTCCGTCTCAGGCTGCAGAGTCACTTTGCCCGCCTCAGGGACGCCAAATATTGGAAAAAAAAAGGCTCCCAATATTACCAGTTAGATTGTGCCTGGGCCAGTCTGACCCTCGCTGCTGGGCCAAAGGCAGCAACTGCGGTGTATCACCGCAGAGATACCTCGGCTTGCTGGTGGTTGCAGCTGGGCACTGAACAAGTCCAGGCTTGTAAGGGACCCCGTTACCTCAGGAGGGATAGCTTCAGGTGATGGTGAAGAGAAAAAGGAGATGGATTCTGCTGGAGGGTTTAATGTCCAGAGGTTTATTCCATGGTTACAGAGGTCTGAACGTGAGGACCTGCTCCAACAGAACCCAGACCGCATGCTCTGATCACCTTTTTAAGCTCAGGGACAGGGGGAGGGGAGGTACAGGTGAGCCACCAACCAGGTGAGAGGGGCAGGGTCTCAGGGGAAGATGACACCCAGACAGGCCAATGACCTCTGGGCATAGGGGGATCCTTTAAACTTGACCAACCACACGACACCTTGCTGGAACTTTTAGCCTGATTGACAGGACTCACTCAGCATGGGGGCAAGGGGGAAGGGATAGACGTATAGGCACACCTGGGAAAGTGACCTGGAAGGCCAAAATGGGACATTACAGCACACCACAACAGGAGCCCCCCAAACAAAACAAACCTCCAACCACCCGTCCCCCAACACCGGGTTTGGGAAGGAATTTCTCGGAGGAGCAAAGTGGAAAACAAAACCTATTTATTTACAAGTAACAAAAGAACACTCCCCAACACAAGAAAAGAAGAGAAAACAGACTGTGTTGTGAGGGCGCCAAGCTTCTCTCAAAAGCTCCGGGTGTCCTGGACGTCTCAGGTCAGGTCCGGAGCCGGTCCAGTATCTTCAGGGGAGGGTAAGAAAGAGGGAAGAAAAGAAAAGGAAAAAAAAACAGCGCAAAAAGCAGAAAGCAAGCAAGCAAAGCGGCCAGCCAAGCCAAGCAGCCAAAAGCCAAAAGCAAAAAAAAAGGACCTGGTCAAACACTCCGCCCCTCTCTTCCCCGCCCCGCCGCAGCAAGACGGCCGGGGGCGGGGGGGGGGGAAGAGAGAAAAGGCACAGCTGCCAGACACAACACAGGATATTGGGATAAAGGCTGTCAACCCACGACAGCCAGGCAGGGCCAGCGTGTGAGGGGCAGAGGGAGGAGTGCTTCCTCCAGGCCATCATGCCCCTTTCAGGCTGCTGTGGCCCCATTTGCCCCATCACCCTGGTGAGCTTGGTCCCACCATGTGAAGGGTGAGGGACCCCATGAGCTCAGGAAATTCCCTCTCCCAAGGGGACAATTTCTGCCACCCAGCCCCCAAGGGACAAGGGGCATTTGTCACCCTGCCTGGGAAGCCCTGGGCTGGCACGGAGGCCCCTTAGACTGTACCATGTCCATGGCAGCCATCATGTCCTGCTGATCTGCTTTGTCCTTCTGCAGCTTCTCCAGGAACTGGGACAGCATCTTTCAGCACAGAAAGGAACCCATGACACCACAGCAAGGTTGGGGCACACCCCAGGATGTAGGAGCACACTCCTCTCCCCCTGTCTGCACACACTCTGTCCCTGATTTGTCACAAGCCTTCTGCCCAGTTGGGTCTGTCAGAGACGAGCAAAATGGACGACAAACAGGGTGAACAAAAGGGTGATAGAAGCAATGAGCAAAGCAATGATAAAAAGGACGAGCAGCCCGCAGGCTCCTTCTCCTTCCACATCCCTTGCAGGACTGAGGCCCTCCTCAACACAACTCCTGTTGCCAGGAAACGCACCCCACTCCACTCCTGGGAGCCAGTGGGGCCCATGAAGTCATAGATTAATGGAGCCTTGGAATGGCATGGGCTGGAAGAGACCTAAAAGATCATCTTGTTTCACCCCCTGTCAGGGACAGGTAAAGGAACATTTTCCACTAGACCTGGTTGCGGCAAGATCCCATCTAAGCTGGTCTTAGACACTTCCAGGAATGGGGCAGGCTCTGTTAAGGCATCACCATGCTCACAAGGAAGAATTTCTTCCCAATATCCCACCTATCGCTCCCCTCTGTCATTGTGACGCCATTTCCATGCCAAGCCCTTGTACAAAGTCCACCTCCAGCCCTTTGATAGTCCTTTTAATTCCCATAAAGTGCTCAAAGTTCTCCCAGGAGAGTACAGCCTCATTGTTTTTCTTTTGATCAGTTTAAGATGTGCGTCACATCTGAGCCAGTTCCCCCACTGCTTCAAACCCTCAGCCTGGTTTGGAGAATCCATTGGGATCAGCCTTTGCCAGGGGGGCTGTGCATGAGCCCCTGGCTGAGCTATGGGGTTGTTGGGGCTCAGAATCCTTTCTTCTCAGGAGTTCGGGCAAAAAGTCTCTGTGGGTGAAGCCTTTGGACATTTTCCTTCAAGTCAGGTTTTATGTCAGCTTGACAGTCCATAAAGAAGACAATGACATCATTTCTCCTGCCAATGTCCCCAAGACTGTTGGGGAAGACAGATCAAGTTCTTCCCTTCAATACCTGCCATTTACTAAACGTTCTACTTTAGGTGTCCACAGAGCCCCAGAATTACCTTGGGCCGCCTTGATTTGTTACTGAGCTCTCAAGGTAGCGCTGACTGTTCCATTAACTGCCACTTTTGCAAAATTTGCTCAACTTCAGCGAGGTGTTATTGTCCCCTGGGGAATGGCCTGGGGTGACAGGGACAGGGACAACCCTCCCAAGCCCCTCCCAAGCATCCCCCAGGGCCAGAGGCACAGAGACCCCTTGAGCATCTCCTGGGCACTGGACAAAATAAACTTGGCAGAAATCAAACTTAACTCTGCATAAATCACTTTGAAGAATATTTGCTCTTCCCACAAGTAACTTGTGATGGAAATGCAAACAAATCCCAAATATGAATAAACCGACAATCCAAGCAGTCGTGGCAATTCCAAGTTTCATTGGTTCCTGCACAGCTCCAGCTCAGCTGCTGGCAGGTTCTGATAGAAGAAAAGAGAAAAACTGGCCCAATACAGATTATTAAAAGGAAGGGGAAGCTCTGTGTAGCTGTCACAAAGGTGACAGGGATCAAGAGAAAAATGATTCTCACATTTGGCAAAGAACCCAAGCCTGGGAATTCAGGAGATATTCAGGAATTTAGGTACTTGAGCTGGGCTTCTTGTAGGAAGGACTTTCAGCAGCCTTATGTTCCTCACCGTGGGGTGAATGAACCTTGTCAGTCTCGCTGGTAACATTTGCTCCCTTTCCTCCAATGATTTTAACACACTTTTCAAGGAAGGACAACAAAATATTTTCTTTTCACTGGCCACCCACAACAGCCATTTTCCTCATCAGTTCTCCCATAAGTTGCTCAGAGGAAGCTGTGTCCAAGTTTCCAAGAGTTCCTCCAGAGAGAACCACAACCTCCTCAGAGGACGGGAACCATGCTGTTGTCAAAGGCAGCTGGGGACAGACAACAGTGCCCTGAACTCACTGTGCCAAAATCATGTGGCAATCTGGTTAAGAAAATTGTTAGAGAGATGCCTCAGCCCCAATTAAGGCGCTAATGAGACCAAATCCAAAGTGGATTTTATTGAACAGTAAATGTGGGGTAGAGAGAGAGCTGGAAAGAAAGAGAAAAGGGGGGGAGAGCAAGGGAGTGACAGGGACAGAGACCTCCCCTTGAGCAGGTGTAAGAGTCTGTCCGAATTTTCCCTCATCTGCCTCATGATCATCATTTGAGGACCACTGAAGAGAAGATCCCCCCCCGTCTCCTCTGTAGGAGAAAGTCATATGCCACAAGGCCCTGAGACCTGAGAGCATTGCTAAGCTACTGTTTCCACAAGTGTTGTTTGCTGTATGCTACACTGAGCCCAATGAGAAGAAGGGGGCACCGTGCCCTTTTTGCAACAACAGCCTTGGAAGCTGCCCCACCTCTCGGTCTGGCTGGACTTCTCCTGAGTGGTGGAACCCTGCAGAAGACCCCTCTCACTCGTTTGCAACCACCGTGACACACAGACTGAGATGTAAGAAGCCTCTTCATCAAGAGACCGAGACATCAAACCCCCATGTGAGAAGTCCCCCTCTTATACTTTCCAAGGACTGGGACTGAGACCCCCAACCCGGGGGAGGTGTGTGGGGAGAGGCAAGCTGACCAAAGCGAGATGGATGTTGCAGGTGTGAGCATTGGGCCACAAAAACAATGGCTCACGCCCACTGCTGAACATGGACTGTGTGTACCCTTTGGAAGCACCATTCTTTCCCCAAAACTACCTTTTGATTCGGTTGCAAAATTCATTCTCCCTTCCCCCATTGGAAAAGAGTACAATTGGGGTCCAGATGAACTGCGCCTCTGAGATCTCCCCGACGTAACAGGCGGATCCTCAAGTGGACTGGACCAAAGGACTTCATCTTTACGTTTGGTAGCTATATCCCTCTCTCTCTCTCTCTTTTCTCTCTCTTTCTCTGTATTTTTCTCTCCCTTAATCCCTCTATCGCATTTTGTTGTGGTCATTCAATAAAGGTGCGTTTGTTTTGATTATTACTGCAAATAATAATCAATCCTGATTATTATTTGCAGTAATAATCAATCCATGAGATCAATCCTAAGGACGGATCGTGACGCTGGGGTTACTGGGAGCTACCAGGCCCATGCTGGGAGCTCTCTGTGCACACACTGGGAGCAACTGGGAATGACAGGATGCATGCTAGTGACAATTGGGATGTCCTGGCAGTGACTGGGATAAAACTGGGGGCAGCTGAACCATGCTGAGGTAACTGGGAGTACCTGGCGATGACTACGAGAATGTTCAGGACAGCTGGGATATATTGGGAGTGCCTGAGACCATGCAGGCGATGACTGGGACTGGACTGGGAGCCACTGGGAGCCACTGGGAGCGTGCTGCGGGGAACTGGGACCATGCTGGGGGCAACTGGGGGCAAGTGTGAATGACTGCAGCCCTGCTGGGAGAGACTGGCATCATACTGGGAGTTACTTGGGGCTACGCTAGGGGTAACTGGGAGAACTGGGAACACACTGGATCAAAGGGGGAGCAACTGAGACCAACTGGAACTGTGCCAGAGGCAAATTGTATCATAATAAAGAATGACTGGGAGCAACCGGGATCATACTAGGAGCAGCTCCTGGGTGACTCAGTTCTACTGGGATCATCCTGGGATCATCCTGGGAGTGAGGAGGAGCAGTGCGATGGCTCCAGCGCTGGGGCTGGGGGCGCTCCTGGGCGGCCAGGGGGGAGTGGGACCCCCGGCACCGGGACGCCCCTGCTCCTCTTATCCTGCACAGGGACCCCCTGAATCCCCCATTCTGGACATCAGGACCCCCTGCTCCCCTTTTCCTGGCCTTCCCATGGCTCCCAGCCTCCAGACTTGCCATGGCGTCACCCTAGGATGCTCTGGAGAACCTTGGATCCCCATTCTTGCCTTTCCCAGCCCCCAGCCCCACTTTCTGCAAAAACAGAGACCCCCTGAACTCCCCCTTACCGAACATCCCGAGTGTTCCCACCCTTGTCTCCCCTTTTTGGGAAACCCTGGACTCCCCTTTCCTGGGCTCAAGGACCCCCTGGAACTCCCTTCTACCTCTCCACGTCCCTGCCCCTGTCTCCTGTCCCTCAGCTGTCCCCTGTCCCTCGGCTCTGTGGGGCCAAGGACAGCAGCAGGACCCAGGGCAGCCCTGGGGGAGAACAACCCTGAGCCCCAGCTGGGCCAGTTCCCCCCAGGTCACTCCCAGCATGGGCCCTGTGGCTCCCAGTCACCCCCAGGATGGTCCCAGTCACTTCCAGTTACACTCAGTGTGATCCCAGTATCATCCCAGTCACTCCCAGTATGATCCCAGCATGGTCCCAGCACAGTCCCAGCTCTTCCCATTCACCCCTACCATAGTTCCAGGCACTCCCAGTATGGTTCCAGTCCTTCCCAGTATGATTCCAATATGAACCCAGTCACTCTCAGTACAGTGCCATTTGCCCCCAGTATGATTCCAGTCACTCCCAGATACTCCCAGTATCATTCCAGTAACTTTAAGCTTCCTCTGTGGTCCCAGTCACTCCTGGTCTCCCCCAGTATATCCCAGCTGTCCTTAACGTGTTTCCACTCACTCCCAGTTGCTCCCAGTAGTTTCTAGCATTATTCCAGTTGCTCATAACCACTCCCAGTCACCTCCAACATGATTCCTGTCACTTCCTGTATATCCCAGTTGCCCCACCATGGTCCCAGTTGCCCTCAGCCTGCTCCCAATCACTTCCAGTATGATTCCAGAAGGATCCCAGTCACCCTCAGTATGGTGCCAGTTGCTCCCAGTATGATCCCATTTGTCCCCAGCATGTCCCCATTTCCTCCCAGTGTGATCCCAGTTGCCTCTAGCACAGACCCAGTCCCTCTCAGTATGATCCTACTCTGATGCCATGATAATGCCAGTTGCTCCTAGTATGGTCCTGGTTGCTCCCAGTTGCTCCCAGTCTGATCCCAGTTGCTCCCAGCGGCCCTGTGTTATGCTTTGGAGTGGGAGGAAATTTAGGGAAGTGATGCAAAGTTTTTTGTGTATCTGACAGTCTGTTGAGCTACTGAAAAGCTAGACACGCTTTTGTGAAACACACATGGTAAAGATGAAAAAATTCAGAAACTTTTTTTCTTTGTTGGTCGGCAGGGAGCTGCTGGGTTTGGCTTCTGCTCTGTGTCTGGGCTGGGCTGGCAGTCTTGCTGCAGGCTGGGCTTCTTTTCTATTTCCTGGGCTGCTTGCTGGCTTCTCTCTCCATGGGCTCTGGTTTGGCCGGGCTGGGCTTCAGCAGCTGCCGGGCAAGGAGACAGGGGAGGCTGCAGAGCTTTAGCCAGAGCAGGGCTGGCTGTGGCTGTGAAGATCTCGCTGTCAGGCTGCTGCTTCTTCTTCTTCTTAGCATGGCTGAGACCAGAGACTTCTGTGGCTGGTGTAGAAAACTAAACACTAACTATAAAGCTGATCTGAACACAACTGAGCCACAGCTTTCTGTTACAAGTTATTGGTGGGTTAGGTAGGCCTCATGCGTGATGTTAAGTTTTTCAGTACTTCAGTCTTCTTCTGAGTGAGAGAAAAGAACAAAATGCAAGGATGTAAAAAACAATATGAAGACGCTAAAGGCAATAAAGAAGAAGTTAAGTCCTAGATGAGAGGGCTGAGAAGATGCTTTGTTTTTAGAGCTGAAATCTTCTTGTAAGCTGTAAAGGAGAGGAATAGTGGATTTGGTTTTACTAAAAATCTGTGGGTCTGCTCGTAGATAAAACTAGCTCTGGAAGATAAAAGAAACAATGGGAAGGATTCCACTGATCGATGAAGGGAAAAAGATATTTGCTTTTACAAATACACTTTAGGTTTGCAGATAAACAAAATAAGCCATTGAGAAAAGAAAGAAACAATGGGGAAGAAAAACCCCTAAACTCCGTAAGAATTAAAAACTAAAAGGGAGGGTTATACATTAGAGGGAAATCTTTGGGAAATCTTCGGTGTCAGGCGTATCAGGGCATCTGTACCTCTCAAGCACCTCAGCCAAGGGGAAAGAGAGAAGGGAAATGTGGCCAGGAAATTAGGATAAAAAGAAGGCTGCATCCTGCAAAAATTCAAAGATCCCAGGGGAATGCCCCATGGCCTCTCCCTTTATTGGAATAAAGCCAGAAAGGACTCCTCTGTCTTCTTTCTGAACAAAAACTTCTGGTGTTTCTGGATTAATTTTCCTAACAACAAGAAAATACTCTTTTTCTTCATAACGCATAAAACTATAAGGAGATTAAATGTTCAAATTGATATCAAATAAAGGCTTCTATGTTAAAGTAAGCAGATGTTAAAATAGCGGTAATTCCATGAGAAGTTCGAACAGAGAAAGAGTAGTCTTGTGCTTCAAAAAACGAAGAAGGGGCTGGGAAAAGGTTGACTTGGTGCCGGATAAAGGGGTGTAGGGGGGTCTCAGTACTGCGCAAAGGGGTAAAATGGTATCTGGGTTCTCAGGCATGGGGGTGCCAGGGGGGTCTCAGAATCATGGGAGTGGGGGGGTGGGCAGGGACGTGGAGAGGTAGAAGGGAGTTCCAGGGGGTCCTTGAGCCCAGGAAAGGGGAGTCCAGGTTTTCCCAGAAAGGGGGGACCAGAGTGGGGACACCCGGGATGTTCGGAAAGGGGGAGTTCAGGCTGTCTCTGGTTTTGCAGAAAGGTGTGCCTGGGAAAGGCAGGAATGGGAGACCAAGGCGTTCCAGGTTGTCCCAGAGTCAGGCCTATGCCAAGTCTGGAGGCTGGGAGCCACGGGATGGCCGGGAAAAGGGGAGCAGCGGGACCTGATGTCCAGAACAGGGCGATTCAGGGGGTCCCTGTGCAGGCTAAGGGGAGCAGGGGGGTTCCGGTGCTGGCAGTAGCGGTTCAGGGTCCCGGTGCCGGGGGTCCCACTCGCCCCTGGCCGCCCAGGAGCGCCCTCAGCCCCAGCGCTGGAGCCATCGCGCTGCTCCTCCTCACTGCCAGTGTGATCCCAGGATGATCCCAGTAGAACTGAGTCACCCAGGAGCTGCTCCCAGGATGATCCCAGTACAGCCCAGTCACTCCCAGTCCTGGCATCCCCCCAGGCCTCTCTGCTTTCCGGCCTGTCCCGGCTCCATCCCCGCCCCTGCCGGGGACTGCGAGGGCTGCGGGAGCGGAGGAGGAGGAGGAGGAGGGAGGGAGGAAGAGGCGGAGCGGGGGAGGAGAGGGGGAGCCAGGCGGCTCCGGCGCTGCCTGAACTTGCAGCAGCCTCTTGTCCCCTCCTGTCAGGGAGTTGTGCAGAGCCAGAAGGTCCCCCCTGAGCCTCCTTTTCTCCAGGCTGAGCCCCCTTCCCTGCTGCCTCAGCCCCTCCTGCTGTTCCAGCCAGGGTCGGATACTAGTGCTGCAAAGAGCAATGTACAGCCCTGGCATAGGTGCCTTTGTCACCACATTTTAACCTTTCATTAGTTACAGAAAGACTCTTGGGAAGCCCCAAACTGCAGTCAGTCGCTGCAGTGCCAATGTCCTTTGCAAAGCCCTGCGGCCCGGCCCCGGCCCCGCCCGGCCCCGCACTCGGCGCCGCGGTTGCCCGGTAACCGCGGCCGGGCCCTCAGCGCCTGTGACAGCGGCGCGGCCTCAGCTGCCTGAGAGCGCGGCCCTGGCTGGTGTGCGCAGCCCGGGCTCCTGCAGGCGGCTGCACCGGGCCCTTCGCCGGGTGAATTGTCGGCGTAGAGAATTGCTAAAGGTGCAGAGCATTGGCCTCTGCGAAAAGCTCCGCAGCGTGCAGAACACTGGTGTCTTCTAGGGAGTCCTGAATTTCATTTGAAGGTAAAGAGCGACTAAAGTTGAACTTTTTGGTTTTGTTTCATCTGTGCTCTGAAAGAGAATGCCAAAGGGAAATAGAGGATGTGATCATGCCAGTCTTCTGGCGCAGTAGTTCACTGACATGTACGCCTGAGAGGATGAACAATAAATGGACTACTGATTGTGCTTTTTTTACTGAAGAAATGCAACATTTTCTAAAGATAGTAGTCTATACATTTTTTTCCTATGGTAAGTGCTTGAACTGCTTAAAGGTGAATGAGTTCTGTTCAAGTTTCAGTGGGTTTTTATCATCTGGGTTTTAAAATTTTTAGGGAGATGCCTCTGTATTGAGGTGCAAAGGAGAGCATATGCCAAAGTCAATGGTCTGGATTTTATGGAACAGTAAATGTGAGGGAGAAAGAGAGAGAATGAAAAGAAAAAGTGGGAGGGGGATGGAGGTTGGGAAGGGGGGGAGGAGAAAGAGAGTGACAGAGAGAGACTTAGTAAAAGATATCACCATTCCATGGATCCCATTGGCCTACCATTAAATCCTCTTCTGGTCTTCTCTGTGGTGAGGTCTGGCAAAATGTAAGACTCCAATGGATTAATGCAGATTTGGGCAAGGTGATACCTTGCCCAGGTACCTCCCAGGAGTGGGGCAAGTTGGACTCTGTCTCTTGCTACTTTCAAATCATATAAAATCTTTAGCACCCGTATATCCTTTGAGTCTGCCATGAGTTGGGTTCTGGATTTTCAGATTTGTTCTGTTAGCTTGCATGCCCTGCAGTCGTCTGGTGCGAGGCCTCAGGAATGGGTCTGGAGGCACTGCGGAGGTCTTTGCTGGGAGGTTTGTGTGCAAAGCTGGCCTCAGCAGAAGAGTCTGTGGCTGTGACTTCCCCAGGCTGAACGCAGACAGAGCTGATTTTCAGGACAGCTGCTGGGTTTGGCTTTGTTGTGGATAGGTTTTTCTCCTCAGCCTTGTTTACTTCTCCCCAGACCTGAGCTAATGGGACAATAGTGTCACCTTGATCTTGTCTCAAGTTCCCTTAGGCAGCTTAACTCACAGTGCCAAGTTCCAGTCAGGAGGCATTTTCAGGGAAGGGTGGGCTTGGGTGGTTGCAGCTTCTTTATAGAGTTTTGTCACAATGGGCAGAAAGTCCTTTATAATGATATTTAAGCCATTAGCCATAACATTCCAGTCTCTCATTAGTCTCCCAGCTGTGAGGAGCAGCTGAGAGAGCAAGGGTGCTTTAGCCGAAAGAAGAGGAGGCCCACTCTAGCTATTTTTCAGTAATATTCAAGCTACAGCTCTGTCTGTTTGAACTGTTATTAATGTTCAGATTTTTAGCTCCAGGTTTCAGTATGATCTAACTTTGAATTGCACAAGGTAGCCATCGAGTTCAAATAAAGTCCAACTAGAGGCCTAACTGTACTAGCTGCTTACACCAAACAAGCACTTAGCTACTTTCAAGTAATGTAACATTTTTAGCACCAGAATATGCCTTGAATCTGCCATGAATTGGGTTGTGGATTTTCAGAGTTCCATTGTTGCTCCTTCCAGTTTTGTTGAGGCATTGTCGCTCACCTGCGCACCGTCCCTTGGAAATGGCGTCTGGATTGCCAAAGAAGACACCGACACCTCGTCTTTTGTCCAGGGAAGGGCTGAAGCCTAATGCTGTGAGTACCCACTGGGGCTGTGTTCAGGCTGGCACTGCCCTGGTGTGCCTGCTCTCCCTGCCCCTGTTGTCCAGCAGTGCTGTGAAGCTGCAGAGCCCGTGCCCAGCCCTTTGTGCTGTGCTGCTGTTGCTGGGGCTGTCCTGGTGCAATAGGGAACACTGTGGGATGCTTCAGCTGTGTCTTGCCTGGCTGTGCCAGCAGAGCCAAGTGAAACCAATGTACAGCTGAAGCCCTGAGCATGTGTTCTGTCCCTTTCCCTGTGCCACAGGAATTCCTTCTGTCAGGCTGGGCACCACTCACCTGTGCTGCTCTGACCATGCTGCCCTTGGGCACCTGGGCGTGTTGGGGGGGGGGGGGAGCTCAAACTCTGCCCAAAGCCTTGAGAGCCACGGCTGGTCCCAGCTGGAAGAGCTTCCAAAGCAGCTGTTCTCTCCCAGCTCCTGTGTGGGCACAGCTGCAGCCCTGCAGGCAGCGCTGGAGCCAGGGCCACAAAGGTCCCTTGCTGTCTGCAGCTCACTTGGCTGAAGATGCCCCACTGCTGAGGCTCTGTCAAGGAGATGCCTCTGTTTTCTTCTGTGGAGGGCTCTGTCAGCCCAGACAGAGAAAACAATTCACAGGGAGAACTAAAACCTAGAGACATTCCTGTGCACCTCACTCTTGGTACAGTGTTCCTTTCTTGCATCTCTTGGACTCATCCAGCAGCGATATCTCCTTGCTGTGAGTTCTGAGCGTTGTGCAGGGATGGAGTTCAGGCAGTTCTGAGAGCCCCTCCCCATTCTCTGGAAAGGTCACTGCCTCAATCCAATGAAACGTAAGAGGAAACAAATGCCCAAAGAGCAGAAATGCCCAACCATGTCCCATCCAGTCATGGAGAAGCCAATGGGACCGAGCCATATGGCTGGAGTATGTGTGTTCCACTCTGTATTATTAATTCCCTGATGCTAAGTATTTCAGCAGGAAACTCCCAGGGCTTCCAGGGATGTCCTAGTGGCTGTGATCACAAGTTATTCACCAGTGTCACTTGTTGAAGAAAAGCCTTTCTGAACAAGCACAACTCTGAGGCTCTAGCTGGTTTACTTTTGCCTTTCAGCTGCTTCCCTGTAAGTTCCAGAGGGAGAAGTTTCTCAGCAGGAAGAAGGAGGCCAGCACTGGGGGGAGTATTCTGCCCAGACTTGGCCCATTTCTAGACAGGAGTGAGACTCGCCCAAAGGTAGCCTTTTCCTGCTCTTTTCCTTTCTGTTTCACATGAAGTTTGAAGAGGGTGTGTGTTTGTGACAGGCTTGCCTCCAGCAAAATGCCTCAGTGTCCAGGTCCTGCTGTCTTTGCAAGGTACTGGGAGTCCTGATCTGCACTAAGCCAACACAAATACCCTCTGCTGAAGCTGCTGGGGTGTGCTGGAGTGCAGCTGCCATTGCTAAAACAATGGGAGGAAGGCTGGGGACACAGAGGCCCAAAATTGCCCTTTGCCATTCTCCTGCTGAAGGAGCCACCTCTTGCTTTGGTGTGGTCACCATCAAATGCTCGGGGTCCCAGGATTCCCTGCAGAGTGGCAGCCTTGGCCTTTGAAGGCCAAGGATCTGCAGGAATTACTTCAGATTGAACAAAACAAATGTCATTATTGCTTTGGGCTGGAACAATGTGTTGGACCCTGACGGGGTGTTAGATTTTGCAGGCTGCCAGATGTACAGGGGACTGGCCCTGGGCAGAGGGGAATGGATGTTCTTTGTCTGGATCAGTGCCTACTCAGAGGTGTGTTTAAAGCTGCTTTTCTGGCAGGACTAGCTCAGTAGAAAGCACAGTCCAAACGGGTAGGTGACTGAGGTGGGCTGTTGAGCAGGAAATTGGCAGCAAGAGACACGGAACACAATCCAGGTTTAGGATTGTCCTGGAGAGGGGCCTTGGGAACACCTCAGGGAAGGGCACAGCTAAGGGACAGTGTGCTGCAGCCACTCCCTTCAGCAGAATGTGTCTGCTGTGAAGTCACAGAGGAGACCTGCTTGTGTCTCTGCAGTGACAGCAGTGTGGCTGGAGAAGGCAGACAAAGCAGGGCAGAGTTTTCTCCAAGCAATGTCTCTGCTCCAGAAGCATTTGCTGTTGTTGTGTCATTCCAGACGTGCCTCTACAATGGCATGAAATAAGGTGTCAGTAATGACAAGAAAGCACCCATTTAAAGGCCATTGAAAAAGGAGATACCAACTCTGCTTTTACCCAAGTTGCTGAGAAAATAACTGAAACTTATCCTCATTCAGCATTCACCTCACTTGTCTTTTTCTTTTCATCTCATTTGTCTATTTATTTTTGCCTTTTCCTCTCTTTGGAACACACTAACTTTTAAATACAATGAAAAGGAACAAAATCATCAAAGCAAAAGGAAAGTGTTTCTTAGTCCCTGTGACCTTTGCCATTGGATGGGTACTCAGGAGCTTCCATTCTCTGCTGAGCACCAACTTTTCTGTCCGCTCCCTTCTCGTCCTCCTTCCTTTTGGTCAGGTCTTCAACCCTGTCCCTCTCACTCAACAAACCAACCTGAACAAATCCAAACCACAAAAAACACACAGAACCAACAAATTCCATTCTTTTGCTTAATAACCTTCTGGCTTCAGCCAAATGTCACCTCATCTCTCACACCTGCTCTGGTCCTGTGCTCTTCTTACTGATGTCTAAGTTCTAGAGCAAAAAAAGATATTTGCAGTTGTGTGGGCCTCGGTTTCCCTGTCTCAGAGTAAAAGACATCCCAAATCCTTTCCCATGGAGTCTCCTGTAAATTCATGGGTTTTACTTACTCCATGAGTGCTCAGTCAGTGCCCCAGAGCTCTGTGACCGCATGGGCACAGGGCTGTGTTTTAGGAAAGTGCTGCCTGGCATTCTGGAGAGAGAAACCTGGAGAAATCCATGCCGAAAGAGCAGCTTGGCTTGAGCCTGCTCTGTGTGGCCCAGCAGCTGTGGATGAGCTCAGAGCAGAGGTGGGTGAGCCACTGTTTGCCCAGTGTGGGCTGGGCAGACGTGCTCCCTCAGAGTCTGTACTTCACTGGGGATCAGAGGAAGATTCTCCTGCATGAACCTTCCTCCCAGCAGCTGAAGCTCTCCCTGCTCTCTCTCCTCTCCAGCTGCCGTCAGCTGCCCCAAAACAGAGCTGGTTTGGGGTTTCCCCACCAGAGCTGGTATTTCGGAACTTTGTTGCTCGGGAGGTCTCGGAAATGCTGCTGTCTCTCATGAATAAGGACAAGGTAAGTGCTGGCACCCAGAGCTTTAACGCTGTGCTGGAAGAGGAGAGTGCTCTCATTCCCTCAGTGTACAGCAAAGCAAGTTATCTGCTGCAGCACATGCAGAAGAAAATGTCTCAGCACCTTCTTCTGCAAGATGGTGGAAATCTTCCTGTGCTGGGAATTGTCCCCAGATTTTGGCCAGGCGTTGATGGTGTCTATCCCAAAGGAGTTTCCTTCTCTTGAAAGCTCTGGATTGACTGGAATGTTGAGGGCTGTACAGTTCTTAGCTGCTCTCATGCTTTGCCTTGGGTCTATAGCACACCCTGTGTCTCCTTGGTTCATCTTGGCTCCTGGTAGGAATCTCTGCCTCTCTCAGCCAGTTTGGCTCCCTTTGTGCAGCTCACAGCCTAAGCTCAGGGGCTGACCCTTCTGCACTTTATGCTGGAATCACTTCTCATTAATGGCATTGGCCCTGCAGGAACCGTGTTCTGCAAGAGCCCTGCAATCAGAGAAATGGAGCAGAAGCAGTGAGAGGCCTTTAGGTGCCACTTGAGGCTCCTGCTCAGCTTCATCCAGCTCTGCTCAGCTTTTCCAAAAGCAACACGGTGCTCTGCTTTCCCTTTGCAGAAGCACAGCACATCCAAAGGCATGTGCTCCTGGAGGTTTCCACCTTCACCTGAAGAAATTGGCATTGTTTTGCAGTTTCCCAAGAGAGCTGAGAGGGAAAAAGTTGAAAAATGTCAATTGTGTTCCACTGTAAAGAGGAAAACTTGAGACCATTTGAATTTCAGTCCGGGAAACATTTTCTCAAGTGAGGCTTGTGCCAAGAGTGGGCTGGTGGGAGGAGACAGGAGGGAGTCCAAATCACCTGGTTTAGACTTTTGGAGAGCATTTTGGTGCTCAGGGGTTGATGAGATCAGTGTGCAAGAAAATGCATGTGTGCTGTGCATGGAGTACCCCAGAGGGCCGAACCTGGCCTGCTGGCTGCAGGCAGGAATGCCCAGCAGCCCAGCTTGCCTGCACAGGCAGCAGGAAGCCCTGGAGAGCCAAGATTGGCTTTTCATACTGGAACCACACTGTCAGTCAGTGCTGGTCCTGTTTCTCCAGGCAGAAAATGCCTCTGAAGCCCCATGGTCAATAGACACCGCCTGTCTGTGTTTCTGTCACTTTTGGCAAGCTGGTTGCTCTCATGGTTTTATGATTCTTGCTTGCTGCTTTACTGCCCATTTAAATTCTCTTTGCCATCTCCTTGTTTTAGGGATTGTCTTGCTGTGTTCATTCCTTCTTTTGCTTTTCAGGTTTGCTTTTATTCCCAGTGAGACCACAGTGTTTGGTCTCCTGTCTTGCTGCTCTGCCTGCCTGACTGTATCCCCAGAAGGTCCCTACCCAAAGCTGATCTGCTAGAAGGGAATTTCTTCCTTCCCCCACAGAAATGGGCTGGTTTGCTTTTAGGTAGCACATTCCCCCTCTGGAACATGACCACTTCGTGGCTGTGTGCAGGCAGAAGCCAGCAGGTTTTTTGGCCTTGTTGAATATGCAGGTGACTTGGTTCAGGTGCTGTGTCTCCATGCTGCTGGTGCTGACCTGCTCGGCCCTTCCTTCCCAGCAGGCACTGCCCTACTGCCCCTGGCCAAAATGCTGGAGCCAGAGAGAAGGGATTCAAGTTCAGCCTTGTGAATGATGTGCCTGTGCCTGCTCAGCTGAAAGTGCTTTGGAAAAGGGGCAGGGGAGGGATGTTAGCAGGCCATGGACAGGTCTCCTCTCGTCCTGTTTCCACAAGTGGCAAAATCATAATTTCATGTCTTTGCTGCAGTTTCTTCACGTGGTGAAGGTCTCCATGGAGAGCTCACCTTACTTCCAGCTGGTGAGCTCCAGCGATGCGTACCGTGCCGTGCCGCCGGGCGCCTCTGTCCCTGTGCGCATCCGCTTCACCCCCAGCAAGAACAAGGTGAGGCTGGAGGAGCCAAAGCACACAATGATCTCCACAGCCATTGTTTTCCCTGCACTCTGGCTGCAGCCCATTGCATGCTGTGAGCTGGGCTCCAGGCGTGGGCAGGCAGCCTGCAGCCAGTCACACCTTGGCACTGCTGGCAGGCACTGCAGCCAGGCCTGACAGGCTCTGCTTCCCCTCCCTGCACATTGCTGAGCATTGCCAAGGGAAGATGCGCGGGAAAGAGGATGAAAATGACAGAGGGCTGTTGATAGATGTTGGGCCATCTCTAGGTCCAGTGGAAGGGGTTTCATTCTGATGGAAAACACCAGAGGAACAAAGAGGTCAGAGAGCTTTCCTCCTTCCTGGACTGCCAACAGCTTCCCTGCCTGCCCCTGGGCTGGAGCAAAGCCGGTGCTTTTTCACCCCCTCTGTTGTGCAGCCTTGCAGCTGTGCTGTCCCAGAGCACAAGTGAGCATGGCACAGCTGCAGGGCCAGGGCAGAGGATGTGCTGTGCCCGTGAGCCCAGCCTGGCACAGGCACGCTGGGCCCTGGGCGCCCTTGGTCAGCAGGAGGTTGCTGAGCTGCAGGGCACTTGGACACCTGCCTGAAGGAGCTGGTGTAGGGCAGGTACAAGCTGCAGGCAGAGCTGTGAGCCCAGAGCCCGTGGCAGTGACACTGCTGGGGCTCTGTCTTCATGCCTGTCCCTGTGCTTGCTCTGTCAGCAGTGCTGAGGCCCTGGCAAGTCTGATCTCAGTGCTGGGATCTGGAGGGTTCATGTTCTGATCTGGAGGCTTGTTCATACAGAAGGGTTGAGGGCATGGCATGGAAGGGAGGAAGCCTTGCAGGGAAACAAAGAGAGGCCCTTTCCAACAGCATCCTGCTACCTCTTAGCACCGTTCTTCTCCTGACTTGGTTGGACAGGCAAAGTTAGAGGGGAGTTGTGAGCCAACTGATGTTTCTGCACCAGGCCAGAGGTGCAGGATGTCTTTGGGTGCAGCTGTTTTCTCCTCTTCCTTTTGCTGCTTCGAGTCAGTTGAACACTTTGTCCTATTCTCAGACAGTGGGAATATAGAAGCCTAAGGAGCAATGTCCTGTGTTCCCCAGCTCCATGTTGCTTAGAAGGGGCTTAGGAATTCTTTAACATCATTAAAGTTTAGAGTAAAAATGATGGTGGCCTAGGGCTGTTATCTGTATGAGCCAAGTGACACAAGAGCTGAATGCCACTGAGACAGATTTTGCAAAGTGCGCTGGTGCCTTTAAAATGTGACATAGTAGTAGAACTTAGTGTTCATTTGAGGGTGCAATAGGTAAATTGATGCCCTTGGAGGGGTATAGGAAATGGTTTTTCTTCTGCCATGGGGATGGCACTAAATGTGCTGTGCTGAGCCAGTTTCTTTTCCTGCAGGATTATTGCCACGAGCTGGTGTGCCTCACTGGAAGGGAAAGGATCGTTGTGCCAATTCGGGCCATTGGTGCCCGAGCTGTGCTGGACTTCCCTGCCCAGCTGGACTTCTCCAAGTGTCCAGTCAAGGTCAGCACCCAGCAGACTCTGCTGGTGCGCAATGTCGGTGCCCGGGCAGCTCGGTACCAGCTGGGCACCCAGAGGTGAGGCAGCTCATCTGTCCCTGTGCAAACACCTTTGGGTGAGAGCGGAGTTGGGAAAGAGCTACAGAAGGAACCAAGCACCGGATCTGCTGCCCTGCAGCCTGGCTGGAAGTGAGCAGGATGGAAGGCATCTGCTCTTGCTTTCAGTGGCCTTGGAGCTTTCTGTGTCCCAGATTTCCTGGAGGCTGCTGGAACATGTTGGGAGCTGGCTTGCACCCTGCTGAGCACAAGCAGCTTCTGAAATGCTTCCTCAGCACTGTCAGGGCTACCTGCTGCCCTGTGTGGTAGGCGGGAGCCGGAATGACTCCTCCCTGCAGGGATCTCCCTGTGCCTTGGGCCATGGCAGGCAGTGGGATGGATCAGCTTTGGGCAGCAGCTGCTCTGGGATGTCCCACCTGAACACCCAGTAAGGCCCTCAGGGCTTTGCAGATGGGCCAGCCTGGCTGATTCTGCAGCTGCAGCAGTGTTTGTAAAACCTGTGTGAATAATCCATGCCAGATGGGCAGCAGCAGCCTCAGCTCACCTCTCATGGCCATGCTGTGGGGCACAAGCTGTGCCCCCAGCTCCTGTGCACAGAGGGCTCTGGTGCCTCCTCTGCACAGCCAGCAAAGCGCTGATGTGGGAGTCAGGAACTGTGCCAAGGACTTGGGCACCGTCCCGTGGGCTGGTGCCATGGCAAGAGACAATCCTGGCCCAGGCACAGGGAGAAGGGTGGATCATAGGGGAGGCAGAGCTCAGGGCTCAGCACCACAGCAGCGTGAGGCCTTGTCCCTGCCAGCCTGAGCCATGTGCTGCAGGATAATGGAGTGGAAGCAGGAGAGCTGATGCTGGCTGCTCTGCAGCTTTGGAGCTGGGCTGCTGCTCCTGGGCGGCACTGGCTCAAGGCAGTGAAGAAATGAAAGCAATCTGCACTGGATGATAGCAAAGAGATAAGGGAGATGGGTAAAGAAGAACAAGGGAGTTATTCCTTAGCAAGAGAAAAGTGGTGAGCAGGTGCGCCCATAGTGGAGAAACAATGATGCTGCCTTTGTTTTTGGAGGAAAAGTGCTGCTTTTTTCATTTGGAAATCAAGAGGGAACCTTTCACCATCAAATAATTGATTCTCCTCTGTCCCTCCCCCAAAATGGCCATGGGGTGTTTCTGCATAAGCAGCTTTCTCCTTGAGCAGGGGCAGGTGTCTCTTGTTGAGATGTGCAGAGCAGAGCCAGGGGCAGTCCTGTGAGTACAATAGAGGACACAGCTCACTGGTTCTTGATTTTGAACCAAAAGGCAGAGTGGGCACTGATTGGCATCAACCATGAAATCAACTGGTGAATGTTGTGCAGCTTCAAGTGCTGATTTCAGTGGATGTTGGTGGCTTTTGGAGTGTGTCTGCTGAGTTCAAGGGCAGGTGAGGTGCTGTGCTAGATTCAGGACAGCCAAGTTTGGTTGTTGAAGCTCTTGCTCTTGGCTGTGCCAGCTGGTGCACTGCTGACAAGCTGGTCCTTTCCTCTAGGATTCATCTGTGCCCTGGGTAGAACTGTTGCTGCTCTTTTCAGAGGATGTTTGGGAATGCCCTGGATTGGTGTCTCAGAACAGTGTCTGTAATGATTGTGTGGGTCAAACTCTCTTGAGAAAGCTCCTCCATGGGAACAGCAGTTGCAGCTCAGAAGGAGCAAAGCAGGGAAGCTGTGGCTGGAAGGGCTGCTTTCAGAAGTTAGTGGGGACACCTTGATGTCCATGCCATTGCAGATGGGGAAACTGAGGCACGGAGCCATGTCTGGGTGTGTGTTCAGGGTCCTTCATGGGACCCGCAGCAACCCGGGGGCTTCTCCTGCCTGCCCTGTGCCCAGAGCCCATCAGGGGCTGTTGGCTGCTGCCCCTTGGCTGGAGCTGCCTCCTGTGCCCAGGGCCCTGTGCTGAGCACACGGGGCTGTGTTGGTTGGAAACCCAGGGTGCCCTGAGCCCGGGTTTTGTGCCCCCGAGCCACGACAGCCGGACCTGTGCAATGCCTTTAACCGAGCCATTGCCTGCTCTGTCCTCGGCCTGCAGGGGCAGCGTCACTGCACCGAGTTTACACTTCGACCTCGCTGAGCTCGACTTCGGGGACATCTCCTTTGGTGAGTGTTCCCTGGGCTGGGACACAGCCTCAGGGATCTGTGCCTTCCAACAGAAAAGCATCCCTCACTCCTGCTCTGCCCCAGCAGCCTCCTCAGGCTGTGAACTGCAGGGCTGCTGCTGCTGCTGCTGCTGCCGCCTCAGGGGGCATCTTGCCATTGTGAGATCCAATGGAAGCAAGGAATAGAAAGGCAGAATTTTCTGGTGTCTCTGTGCTGCTTTAAAAGACAGATGTGTGCCAAGGAAGGTGGGAATCTTGCTGCAATGGAAAGATGAGCCCCTCCCTCCAAATGATTATCCCTTTGAAATGACAGGGCTCCCAGGCAAAACTGTGGGAAAAGGAATAACAGTTCTTTGCTAGACTGTCTCAGGAGAGCAGAGACAAGAAGGCAAGAACAGACATTTCCCAGATGCCAAGTCCTGTTTTTCCCCTTTGGTGGAGGTCTGGTGACAGCAGGAGGAGCTGTGGGCTCTGGCAGAGCAGGGATCCCCCCCAGCCGGTGCGGGAAGGGAAGGGAAGGAGGAAATGCTCCTTTTGCAGAGCCCCAGAGGGCAGGGGAATGTGGGCAGTGCCCAGCAGCAGCAGCAGCAGCAGCGGGGCAGGCAGGCAGGGTCGGTGCCAGCGCTGAGCTGCAGCCAGGGCAGCCCCGGGCCAAGCACAAACCCTCCCGCAGCAGCAGCGGCCGAGCTGCGAGCCCCGAGCGGGAGGAAGGGAAGCTCCGCTCCCTGCCCAGCCTCAGCTCCCACTGCACAGCCGCCCACGGCATCACGCCACAACTCCCAAAAACCCCCCAGGGAAAAGCCCAGCCCAGGGCCAAAACCGTCCAAAACCCCCCAGAACCCCTGTCCCCCTTCCCAGAGCCAGGGCAACGTTCACGGCCAAGCCTAAAGCCACAACAATGAAGTTCATGAACTTCTGAAGGAAACTCATTGCCTTTCTCGAGCTGCTTCTTCCCCAGCCTGCATCACCACGGAGGCGCTTGTCAAGTTGACTTTGGAAGGAATGAAACAAGAAAGGCAACAGATGGAAATATGGGTCTGAAGCAGGAGACCGATCCTGCTGAACCCAATTTCATGCCTAAGGGCTCTTCGGCTGAAGGCAGCTGTTGTATCTTTGCTTCTTTGTAACTGTTGACTGTTGTCTGCCTGTGCTGGCCTCAGTGTCCTTGGAGGTTTTGACATCTGGGTTTGTCCTTTTTGTGCCTCTCTTGCCTCCCTGCTGGAGTCCCTGCTGGAGCTGGCAGTGGTCACTTGGATGGGCACAGAGAAGCTCTGGGCTGCAGCTGCAGTTGTTTTTCCTCCCCATCTGTGTCCCAGTGACTCTTGGTGAGCAGGCCTGGGGAGAAGTCTCCTCCCCGCAGAGCTGGCCAGCCCAGCCAGATGTGCAGTGCAGAGCAGGCTGTGGCTGCTCTGCGCGCTCTGCAGGACATCCCCTCCATGAGTGGCTGTATCTCTGGCTTTGCAGGATGGAAAGCAAATCTCAGAGCCAAAGTGGGGTAAACCCTTGCAGGCAGCACTCTCAGTGCGCAGCACGGCTGTGATGTCCCTGTGTGTGGGTGAGGTGGGACCTGGTTCCTGATTGCTAATCTCAAAGCAAGGCTGGGCTGTGCCCTCAGCTGAGTGGGCTCTGAGCTGTCACGTGCTCAGTCTGTTTGGCCCAAAGCAAGAGATGCCTTAAGGTTCCTGCAGAGAGAAGCTGCATTAGGGTGCTTTGCATCACGTTCTAGTTCCTGATCCCATCCTCACTTTCTTTGGCTGTAGCTTCTTCTCACTGACAACTCACTCTTTATATGTGTTGAAAAAGGTGGGAGTGTTGGCAGGCTGAGCAGGGAATTGGACAGCTTGAATTCTCAGAGTAAATGCTGGGTCTGGGTGCACACTCATCACTGAGCGAGAACTGGTGCTGGTTTGGGGCAGGTGAGGGAGCTCGTCCCCATCACAAAGAGAGAAGCTTGCAGTGTTCAGCAGGGCTAGGAGTGGGCATTTTCAAGGCTGCAGTCTGGAATCTGTGTCAAAGGGAACTAAGTGACAATTAATTCCTCACGCAGCTTCTGGGTGAGCTGTAGTTCAGATCATAAAGAGCTCAACTCCAATCCCACTTTGATCCTGCCAGGATCTTGCCCCCAGGATCATGCCCTGCTGGGTGCCTGAATGGCTGTTTGTGTCCTTGCCCAGGCTTTCCCTACACGCAGCGCTGCCGCCTCACCAACAGCTCCGCGGTGCCCCTGACGTTCCAGCTCCGCATGTCGGACGATGGCACGCAGCCGGCTGTGGACAGCGTGGATCAGATCCGCAGGGACAGCGACCCGGCCTGGAGCAAGGGAATCCATTTCCATGTGGAGCCCAGGGAGTTCACCATCAATCCCAGCAGAGGCACCATCCTCCCCCAGGGACACCAGGACATCGAGGTACGGCAAGAGCCCAGCCACAGCCGCTGCAGCACCAGGGCTGGAGCTGCACTGCAGGGTGGGAGGGCTTTAGCTCTGGTGCCAGCTTGGAGCATCCTGGCACGGAGAGATCTGCACTGCTGGGAGGCCTCTGCTGGCTGGCTTAGTCGGGATGTTCCTCAAGGAGCACTGTTTGCTTTCCAAAATCATATGCTGAGCTCACAGACCTTATGGTCAAGGCGTGAAACCATTCTTGTGTTTTTGAGAGCGATGGATTTGATTGCAACGGGGCAGAGCAAGGATGAGGGCAGAAGGTGGCTGTTAGAGAGATGTCATTGTATCAAGCAGTGAGCTTTTCTTCTTGGTGTCATTTCCCCCCTCCTGGGGAGCAGAATGATTTGTGTTCACTGCAGGAAGCTCCAGTGGAGACAAAAAAATCTGCAGCCATGTGTAGCGGTTCAAATTTATTGTAATGATTCCTTGTTAAGTGGTTTGTTCTGTTGTACCCCGTGTTGTCCCCGAGTTAGTTTACCCCTGGGTTTTACCCTCCCTCAAAGCTGTCCCTTATGCCATTCCCTGCCCTTTGTTCCAGCTCTTTCCCTGCCTGTCAAACCCAGCCCCTTTTGTTCCCCAACTTTCTTTGCCAATTTAACCTGGAGCCAATCCCTGTCTGCAACGCCCCTTTGGAATTCCCCTGTTCCTGGAGGCCCCATTGGCCCAAGTGAGCCATCCTCCCCACCCTCCAACCCAAAGTGGCCCCAGACACTTAATGTAATCCCCTCAGTGCTCCCCTGAGGATTCCCTTTTGGTTTGCTGTTCTTATCCACCTCCTGATTTGTGTCTGTACAAAAGCCCTTGCACAGGAGTGTCTAGGACTCTTTTGGCTCTGATCCTTTTGCTTGGAATAAACCCTTTCTTGTGTAATTTCAAGACACAGATCCTCCTCCTTTCTCCTCTGCCTGGTCCCGTTGGTGGCTTGTCTCTTCCAGTGTAGAGCAAGAGGCTCTGAGGGTTCTGCCTGTGGTCAATGCCCACCCTGGGGCAGTTCTGAGGGTTCTGCCTGTGGTCAATGCCCACCCTGGGGCAGTTCTGAGGGTTCTGCCTGTGGTCAGTGCCCACCCTGGGGCAGTTCTGAGGGTTCTGCCTGTGGTCATTCCCCACCCTGGGGCAGTTCTGAGGGTTCTCCCTGTGGTCAGTGCCCACCCTGGGGCAGTTCTGAGGGTTCTGCCTGTGGTCATTGCCCAGCCTGGGGCAGTTCCCCACTCCTGGCGTGGGGCCGGAGTTCTCAGAGCCAGCCCGGGCTCGGGGTCCCAGGGCAGCCATGAACTGCCCAGCACCTGCTGGGCCACACTTTGCCCTCAGCCTCCTGCTGTAAAGCTGAACTCGTTGTGGTCAAGTCAGATTTCCTCTGCATGGATGTCTTTGTAGTCAGATGAGAAACTGGCCCCTTCATTTGAATGCAGTGGTGCATGGAGCTGTAGTCTAATGTTTTAATGTAGCTGACCTGTGCCCTGATAGCAAGGTGTGTTTAACAAATGTGGTATTGCCAGAAGGCTTTTGTTACTCTGAGACTGTGCTCTACACATGGAGCAGCCGAAGAATGAAGGGCAAATCCTCCCTCAGGAACTGGAGGATATCACCCGTGGGTAATGAGCTTTTGGAAGGAAGCATTGACTGTTCTTCTCTTCCACCAGGTGACCCTGTGCTCCAACACGGTGATGGAGTTCTACCGGAGGTTGCTGGTGGACCTGGAGGGTGTTGGCAAGGGAGTGGCAGCCCTGATCATCACAGCCAGGTAGCAGCCCTTGCCTGGCCTCCCCCAGGCACTGCCTTGCCCAGGCTGTGCTGGCTGCAGCTGCCAAGGAGAAGTGCTGCTGAATGCCCTCATGTTGTGCCAGCTGGACACGAGAACAGCAGTGCTTGGGCAGCAGCCTGTAGTGAAAAGCACGTTTGCTGCCAGCCCAGCACGGTCCTGGGCCCTCTTCTAAAGGCACCAGGAATGATATCATTGATTGGCCTTCTTTTTGGTGCTTGAGGTGGAACAAATTTCCTGAGGGCCTCCTCTCCTTCAGGCTGCAAGAGGTGGAGTTGTGCTGGCTGTGAGCACTGTGCACTGGTTTGGGCCACACCAAGCAGCTGCTGAGAGTCAGGCTCTGGCTCTGTCCATGAGGGCACATGGCAGGGGGGAAGTGGCTCCCAGCAAGAGTGGGGAGGGCAAGGTCTGACAAGGGGAAAGCAGCCCTTGATGTGGCAGGTCAGCTGCAGTTGTTGTCCTTCCCTCTGCTTCCCATTTTGAGCTTTAATGTTGTCAGAGTTGAGAGCAAAAGTCGTTGTTGCTGCAGCAGAATTCCATGCTGCTGTGCTGCTGTGGGTGTCAGTGTGATGCCCAGAGGGATGCAGCTCCCTGGTGCTGTTCCCTGTGCCAGGCAGAGCCATGCAGGCAGTGCCTGGGCTGCCACTGTGTACAGCAGGTGGAGCTGGGGCCAGGCAGTGCCTGGAGCTGTGCAGTGAAGGAGCCAGGGAGCTGCAGGGCCTGGCAGGGGCTGATCAGCCCCTCTGTGGGGCAGCTGCTGTCTCGTGCCCTCCAGGGCTGGGGCAAAGAGCTGAGTTCTCAGGCAGGGCAACAGCACCATGGCAGAGAAGGGCGTCATTTTTACTGAGACCCTGGAGCTGTGTGTTCCTTGAGCCTTAGGGAGCACTGATCCTTGTTGGGAAGGCTTCCCCAGAGCTCGTGGGTCACTGGCACTGTTGCAGGAGTCCTTGCAAGCCTTCTTGGGTAAAGGAGGGGCTGAGGCAGCTGTGGGGCAAAGTGCTCTGCCTGGGGCACTTGGCAGCCTCTGGGTGCTGCCTCTCAGGGTTTGCCCCTCCTTGACAAGACATGTTGGAGTGGGAAGAGGTAGAAGGCAATTTATCCCTGTAGGGCTCTTCAGTGTGCATTTGACAGTGACCAATGTGTTCTGCTCCATTTCACAATCTTTGCGGGTAGGCATTCTCCATTCTCTCAGGATCTCTGATTGTCCTGGGCTCATCTCTTTGCCCAGGTGTCTCGTTCCTGAGCTCCAAGTGTCCTCCCCAGTGCTGCTGTGTGATGAGTGCCACCTGAAGGTGCCCTATGAGAGGAAGATCCTCATTAGGAATCCCAGCCACCTTCCTGGCTGCTACGGGCTTATTCCCCAGGTTTGGCACCACATCCACCTCCTCCTGTCAAATCTTCCTGAGGAGATTATTAGGGGAACAAAGGGTTTGGATAAGACCTTGCTGGTTTCTATTCAGTCTTAAAGATCTGCTGAGAACAGGATCCTACCCAACTGTAAACTTGAGGAGGCAGTTTAAGCTCCTGAGGAAACAGTTGATGCTCTAGTCCTCAGGCTGTTTTCCTGTGGGAGATCTTAGAGGGTTGTGAAAAGCTGCTGCACCCACAGACACCAGTGCCTGTGCTGGCAGCCTCCTTGCAGGATGCCCTGGGAGTGCTAAGCCTACAATTCTTGCATCTTGTTTGGGCCTTTGACCTTTGTCCTGGGGAGCTTTAAAGGTGTGTGTAAGTTGCTGTTGTGGTGGATGTTAAGGAGCCTAAAGTTTCTTGAGAGGTCCCTCTGAATCTGCGTTTCATTGTGTCCCTTCCAGAAGCGCAAGGAGGACTCTGCTGTGCTCTACTCCAGCCCCAAGCCCTGTGGGATTGTGCAGCCCCAGAGCACAGCAGAGATCCCAGTTGTGGTGGCAGTGCAGGCCCTGGGCACTCATCGCACCGACATTCTCATCGGCGTGTTCGGGGATGAGAGGAACCCCCTGGTGAGGGCAAGGGGAGCTGTGAGCCTGTGTGCAGCTGCTCCTGGCAGGGTGCACGGGGACAGGGATTCTGCCGGGGAAAACAGGCACAGGCTGCTGGGGAGAAGGACAGGAGGGATGGGGGCACAAACAGCTCCTGCCTTAGAGGTGGGAATCTCAGTGTCTGACACAGAATGGAGTTGGGCTAAGCAGGAATCCAGGGGGATTTGAGGTCATTTTTCTTTCAAATGCTGTTAACATTGGAAACATCTGTTTGAAAATGTCATCTCTCTGAGCGCAAGAGAGGATGTCAGAAGTCTTCTGGGAACCTTGAGCTTTCTGTAAAAGAAAGGAAAGCTGGCATTTGAAGAGTGGTTGCAAGGACTGAAACTTCGATTAAAACATATGGAAATGGCAATGCCAAATTCCCTGGATGGCACCAAACATCTGAACCCGGGCCATCGTGGCACTGCCTGTAAATCAGTGAACAGGAAGGAAAGGCAATGCAGGCTGTGCCAGGGAGCCTGAAGTTTGACCAAACAGTTGCTTTTAACTATCAGGCTGCTTCCCTTAAAGAGGAGGGTTTCTCCCCACCAGAAGAACCAGTTGTTTAACTGTCAGGCTGGTCTTACCTAGAGATTTCTTGCAAAGATAAAAGCTTTCGGACAGTAATTTTTAGTTTGAAAGGTTCTCTTACCTTAATCCTTTTCAATTTGGAGGTGAACATGTAATTTTCTTTTTCCCCAAAAGCCCAGCATTTCAGCTGGAGAGTGGTAGCTGTCCCTAAAGAAATAACTAGAGCAGGGTTGAGTTGTTGAAGATTTTTTAGGTTTCTCTGTTGTGGTTTGTTTTGGGTTTTTTAAACTCTTTCTTGCTTGCTTCCTGGAACAGAGAGCACAATTACGGAGCTCAGGACGGCTGGCAGAAATCTCCCCAAGCCCAAGGCTGGCAGAGCTTGGCAGGATCCCAGCACCACAGCCTGTGTATGTATGGATGGAAGGATGGATGGATGGATGGATGGATGGATGGATGGATGGATGGATGGATGGATGGATGGATGGATGGATGGGGAATGCGACCTGAGTCACCTGGGAGTGTTGTAAAATGTCAACCAAGCCCCCAGCGGTGTCAGGGGAACATTGCTGATAAATCCCTGGTGGAGCTGCAGAGTTTCTGGCCTTGGGCACTGGGTGGGCTGTGCTGGCTGGGCACTGGCTGGGTCTGCCCCTCGGTGTCTCAAATCTCACCTTTTTGCTGCCTTCTCTGTCTTTTCCTCTCCCACTGTGCTTTTTGCATCCCCACCAGGTGTAAATGCCTGTCCTCTGTAATTGCTCAATGCGAGCAGTTGCAGCTGCTGCAGCACCTCAGTGCCATCCCTGGGCTGCCTTTAGAACAGACCTGCCCCAGCCTGGATTGGGAAGGGCTGGATCAAAGCATTTCTCAGTTCAACGAGCCAGCACCCAACCAGGGGCTGCATCCTGGCCAGGAGCTGCTGGTGCAGGTGTCCCTCCCTCCCTCCCTCCCACTGCAGGTCCCTGTTCATAGTTATTTATTTTCCAGAGATGAGCTCCACCCACCTAAATTCAAACCCCAGCCACCAAAGGAGATGAGAACCAGTCTGGATTGCCCGGCAACTCGATGGAGGCACTTCAGGACTGGACAGGAGGAGGCAGCCAGGGCCCTGTCCAGGTTTAGACCAAATTTGGGGAAGAGTCCCCCGAAGCAGCTCCGGTGGGAAAAAAGCAGATCCAATCGGCCCCTCCCCCCAACTGGTGCAGCAGGAAAAAATACCTCCCTGGAGAAAGGTGGAAAACAACCTGTTTGTTAAACAATAAAACCAAAACAATATCAAACAATGAGACCCCTTGCCACTCTACAAGAGATGACAAACTGAGAAAAGCCCGTCCCTGGGTTGCAGCTCACTCAGTCTCTGATCAGTCCCTCCGGTGCTGGAATTGTCTCAGGCCAGGCCCGGCCCGGTGGGCCACAGGTGCAGCTGCAGGTGCTCTCCTGAGTGTTCAGTCCAGAGCAGGTTTCAAGAGGTCCAAAGAAAAGAAAATACACAGTCCAGGGAACTTCTTTGCCTCAGCTAGCTAACACTAACTAAAAAGCCAAAGAAGAGCTCTGTCCTGCTGTCTGTCCACAGACAACAGCAGTCCAGGAGCAGGAATGTGGGGGAGTGGAGTGCAGTGTATGAAAACAAACTGCGCGCTTCTTCTCTCCCCCTTCACTCTCTGGAACACTCTTAAAGGTGCAAAACTTATTATTCAACATAAACAGAATGAGACAACTGGGGATAAAAGCATCATATGGTCAACCCAGGACATTCCATCCCTTATCCCCATATCATCTGCTCACTACTAAAACTAATATAAACTCTAACTCTACAAGTACATACATGAAACATCCATTATACAGCTATACACAGACAATGGTAATAACATTCAGCAAACAGTGATATTTACAGAGGTTTTAGCATACATTCAGATCTCCCTGAGGTACACATCGTGTTCTTCCATCTTTTTGCATTATCCACCATGTGCAACCTGGTCCCTGAGCAAAAACAACCCCACGAATGGGTTTGTCTGTATTCGAGGCAGGATTACTCCAAACTGTCTTCCCTAATAAACCTTTGACATGTACCACTGGGACTTTGTCTCCATCTACTCTCTGCAAAGGCTCAGATTGGGCAGGGCCCACTCGGTTAGTAGAGCTTCGGGTGTGAACTAACTAGGTGGCTTTTGCCAGAAGCTGCTCCCAGTTTTTGAAAGATCCCCCACCTAATGCTTTCAATGTGGTTTTTAACAGTCCGTTGTACCTCTCTCCTTTTCCTGCAGCTGGTGCATGGTAGGGGATATGGTACACCCCCTCAATGCCATGTTCCCTAGCCCAGGTGTTGATAAGGCTGATCTTGAAATGAGTCCCATTGTCTGACTCAATCCTCTCAGGGGTGCCATGTCTCCACAGAACTTGCTTTTCCAGGCCCAGGATGGTGTTCCGGGCTGTAGCATGAGACACAGGGTAGGTTTCCAACCATCCCGTGGTGGCTTCCACCATGGTCAGCACGTAGCGCTTGCCCTGGCGTGTCTGGGGCAGTGTGATGGAGTCAATCTGCCAGGCCTCCCCATACT
Organism: Melospiza georgiana; assembly: GCF_028018845.1. Taxonomy (NCBI): domain Eukaryota; kingdom Metazoa; phylum Chordata; class Aves; order Passeriformes; family Passerellidae; genus Melospiza; species Melospiza georgiana. The sequence continues at coordinate 2,368,628 of NC_080451.1, forward strand.
TGTACTTGGACCACCGCCCACCATACCAGAGGGGCTTCACTCCCTTGGCCTGCTTGATGGCAGCACACATCTCACAGTCATGGATAACCTGAGCAATACTGTCCATGGTTAAATCCACCCCTTGGCCTCGTGCCCACTTATAGGTGGCATCCCTGCCCTGATGGCCTGAGGCATCGTGGGCCCATCGAGCTAGGAATAACTCTCTTTTATGTCGCCAATCTAAGTCTATCTTTGACACCTCTATCTTTGCCGCCTGGTCTACTTGCTCATTGTTTTGGTGCTCCTCATTGGCCCTACTCTTGGGAACGTGAGCATCCACATGGCGGACTTTCACAGGTAGCCTCCCTACCCTGGGAGCAATGTCTTTCCACTCTTCACCAGCCCAAATTGGTTTTCCTCGACGCTGCCAGTTAGCCTGTTTCCACCTCTCCAGCCATCCCCACAGAGCATTGGCTGCCATCCATGAATCAGTGTAGAGGTAGAGCTTTGGCCACTTCTCTCTCTCAGCAATGTCCAGGGCCAGTTGAACAGCTTTGAGTTCAGCAAGTTGGCTTTGATCCACCTTCTCCTTCAGTGGCCTCTGCCACCTGTCGTGTGGGGCTCCATGCGGCTGCTTTCCACTTCCGGTTCATTCTCACAGTGCGGCACCAACCATCAGTAAAGAGAGCGTATCGTGGATCTTCTGCTGGCAGTTGGTTGGATGGTGGAGCTTCCTCAGCCCGTGTCGCTTCTTGTTCCCCTCCATCAGAGAGACCAAAGTTTTCACCCTCTGGCCAGTTTGTAATTATTTCCAGAATCCCAGGGCGATTCAGGTTTCCAATACGGGCGCGCTGTGTGATAACAGCAATGCATTTGCTCCATGTAGCACTGGTTGCATGGTGCGTAGAGGGAACTTTTACTTTGGATATCCACCCCAGTACTGGTAGTCGGGGTGCCAGGAGGAGTTGTGCTTCAGGGCCTATTACCTCTGAGGCAGCCTGGACTCCTTCATAGGCAGCCAAGATTTCCTTCTCTGTGGGAGTGTAGTTGGCTTCAGAGCCTCTGTAGCTTCGACTCCAAAATCCCAGTGTTCGGCCTCGAGTCTCCCCAGGCACCTTCTGCCAAAGGCTCCAGGACAAGCCATGGTTCCCGGCTGCAGAGTAGAGCACGTTCTTCCCCTCTGGTCCAGTCGTGACTGGGCCAAGGGCCACTCCATGAGCGATCTCCTGCTTGATCTGTGCAAAGGCTTGTTGCTGCTCAGGGCCCCAGTGGAAAGTGTTCTTCTTACGGGTGACCAGGTAGAGAGGGCTCACGATCCGACTGTATTCGGGAATGTGCATCCTCCAAAAACCTATGGCACTTAGGAAAGCTTGTGTTTCTTTCTTGCTGGATGGTGGAGACATTGCTGTGATCTTGTTGATGACATCGGTGGGAATCTGACGCCATCCATCTTGCCTCTTCACTCTTAGAAACTGGGTCTCTCAGGCAGGTCCCTTGACTTTGCTCTTCTTGATGGCAAAGCCAGCTTTTAGGAGAATCTGGATGATTTTCTCCCCTTTCTGGAACATATCTGCTGCTGTCTTCCCCCACACAATGATGTCATCAATATATTGCAGGTGTTCTGGAGCCTCACCCTTTTCCAGTGCAGCCTCGATCAGTCCATGGCAGATGGTGGGGCTGTGCTTCCACCCCTGGGGCAGTCGGTTCCAGGTGTACTGCACGCCTCTCCAGGTGAAGGCAAACTGAGGCCTGCATTCTGCTGCCAGGGGAATGGAGAAAAATGCATTGGCAATGTCTATAGTGGCGTAGCACCTTGCTGCCTTGGACTCCAGCTCGTACAGGAGTTCCAGCCTGTCCGGCACAGCAGCGCTCAGGGCTGGAGTCACTTCATTCAATGCACGATAGTCCACTGTCAATCTCCATTCTCCTTCAGGTTTACCCACGGGCCAAATGGGGCTGTTGAAGAGTGAGTGGGTCTTGCTGAGCACCCCTTGGCTCTCCAGCTCACGGATCATTTTATGCATGGGGATCACAGCATCTCGATTCGTTCGGTACTGTCGGCGGTGCACTGTTGAGGTGGCAATTGGTACTCGTTGCTCTTCCACCTTCAGGAGACCTACTGCAGATGGGCTTTCTGACAGTCCAGACAAGTGGTTCACCTGCTTGACACCCTCTGTCTCTACAGCAGCTATTCCAAATGCCCATCTGAGTCCCTTTGGGTCTTTGAAATACCCACTTCGGGGGAAGTCTGTGCCTAAAATGCATGGGGCCTCTGGGCCAGTCACAATAGAGTGTTTCTTCCACTCATTTCCAGTCAGGCTCACCTCAGCTTCCACCAAAGTAAAATCCTGTGATCCCCCTGTCACACCAGCAATAGAAACAGACTCTGTCCCCACATGTCTCGATGGGATTAATGTACATTGCGTACCAGTGTCAACCAAAGCTTTGTATACTTGCAGTTCAGATGTGCCAGGCCAACGAATCCACACAGTCCAAAAAACATGGTTTTCCCCAGCCTCTACTTGGCTAGAGGCAGGGCCCCCCTAAGCCTGGTTATCCTTCTTTCCCTAGGCATATGCCTTGGAGGGTCTTTCAAGGGGGATCAAAAATATTGTCATTATCATCATATGTGACAGTTCGGTTACTGGCCACTGGAGCTGCTTCCCTTTTGGAACTTCCTCTCTGAGTCTTCAGTTCACACAACCATTGTGCCAGAGCAGCAGTCGGTTTTCTGTGCCATCTCCCCATGTCTTCTCCACAATCACGCAGGTAGAACCACAGCTCAGCTCATGGGGTGTTCCTTCTCTCGCCATCTGGGGAACGTCTGCGTTGGGTACCAGAACCTCTGATCTGTACTGCCGAGATTTGGAGAAAGCCCTCTTTAATCTCCTCCCTCAGTTTCTTGTGACCCTCCTCCATCTTGTCTTCTAATTTTTGCAGACATGTTTCCACTGCTGTGATAATGGCATGTGTTGGGCCATGCACAGCACCTGCATATGCTCGGAGCTTCCTTGCCATATCCAGCACAGTCTCCTCACCATCATCCTGCTTCATTATTGCTAACGCAGAAGCGTATTCTCGTGTCCCAAGTCGTACAAGTTTTCTCCACATCAGAGATGTGCATGGTACCAAGTCTGGATTTACAGTGTTTCCATCATCTGAGAAGACAATCTCGGCCACTGCCATTTCCCTCAAGCGTTGAATCCCTTGCTCTATGGTTTTCCACTGGGTTTGCTGCATATAGAGATCGTCTGCGCACAGGTATCTTTGTGCTACACTTCTTAGGACCCGTTGCCCGAGGCTGTGAGGGTTAGCCCCGCTCATCATTCCTTGGTCGATGACAGGATCCTGTGACGGGGATCCCAAATGCTTGGCTTCAGTGCCATCCAGAATTGTAGCCTTGCCTGCAGCATCCCAGAGACGGAGCAGCCAACAAATTATGGATTCATCAGACCTTCGAGTGTAATCCTTCCCTAGGCCACGAAGGTCCTTCCGGGAAAAGGACTCAATATTTGCGTCTGATCTTGCACCTGCTGCTTTGACTCCTGATTTTATGTCAGCAGGCATCAAGGCTTCTTCTCCTGTATCACCATCATCATCATCATCATCCACTGGTTGATTAGTCTTTTCTATGCATTTCCCACTTCTAGTACTGGTAGCAACAGCCATGGGTTTAGATGCTGGCTTAGGCTCACTATCTGGTTTGGCTGCTGGCTTCAAGCCTGGGCTGTTGGCTATAGCTTGAGTGACTGGGATAGCTGATTTATCTCCCTGCCCCCCTGCCTCTGTCTGCTGCCCTACACTATCTCACAGAGTGCGATAAGCATAGGGCAGGGCCCAGCCTCTCCAGGGACTAAGTACAGCAGAAAATTGGAGGCCATGATTGCACAAACCTCTCAGAGACTCCAAGGCAAAAGCCAAACCCAAAAAAGGTCCTTTGAAAAACTTGCAGTCCCTGCAGGGAGCATTCAGGAGCCCCCAGGGCCATTGCTGAGCAAGGCTCCCCAGGGACTCCTTCCAGCAGATCCTTGAGGCCACTGGGATGTGGGCTAGGGGGGGATGCTGAGGGCAGGACAAGGGGCTGACCGTGCCCAGCCTGGCTGGGGCTGTGCCAGGAGGCCCCAGGGCCTCAGGACAAGGTGTGTCCTCACAGCCCTTGGTGGCACAGACCCTGCTGTGCCCCAGGGCACCAAGAACTGGCTTCTCTTTGTCCCCACCTGTCATCACTGCCTCCAGTTCTCTGCTCTGCCTGGGGCCTGGGGACACTTTCTCAGTCGTGTCCCTGACAGGGATCTCTTCAAAGTACAAGGAACTTCAGTGTTTCAATAGAACTGAGTTCTTGAGGGTTTTGTGACATCACTGAGTGGGTGGTGACATCACAGAGCTGGCTGTGACACCCCAGAGTAGGGTGTGAGGCCATAGAGCAGAGTCTGCCATCATAGAGGGTGGCTCTGTGGCATCAGAGAGTGAGTTGTGACATCACCTGGTGGCTGTGGAACATCATAGAGCAGGCTGTGACCTCACAGAACAGATGGTGACATCACAGGGTGACTTTGTGACATCACTCTTGTGTGACATCACAGCACTGCTGTATGACATCACAAGGTGACATAAAGTTGGTTCTGTGACATCACAGGGGGCTGTGTGACATCACAGAGATGGCTGTGGAACATCACAGCAATGGCTGTGTGACATCACAGGGGGCTGTGTGACATCACATGGGCTGTGTGAACTCACAGGGGGCATTGTGACATCACAGGGGCAGTGTGAGGTCCCCCGTTTTGCGGAGAAAAGAAGAAACCTCACAACTTTATAAAAGTTGTAAAGCTCGGTATGTTTATTTAGGGCTCCGGACACATGCAGAGAAAAGTCTCCTCAAAAAGGCCTGCGTACCTCTGAGAACTTCAGATCTCCTTTTATCCCCCTCTCCAATACATATGCATACAGTTTCACAATGGGTTCATACATATTCATTTTTATAGGTTTTGTGCGACTTTTACCACTAGTTCCTTTTTATCAGCAAGAATTCCGAGGTCAGGCTGACTTGCCCTTACAGCAATCCCTGTCTCTCTCTATCATCTTCTGTCTCCTCCCCTTTATCTCTGTCCTTAGCTGAAGTAACTTCACTGAGCTTAGGCCTTGCAGGCTGGCTAAATAACTACGATTTCTAACCACAGACGCAACTCAAAAATGTACATTTCACCTAAATTAAAATGGATTTCTACCCTGGAAAATTTTCACTTTGCTTCATCCCGGGGAGGTCACTCTGCCCCGGCCCCCCTCACAGTTCCTCCCAGAGCAGTCCAACCCTGCTCGTGCACAGTGGGGTCCCCTGTCCCCCCGGGTCCCCCGGCCCCGCAGCCTCCCCCAGAGGATGTTCCACGAGATCGACCCCAGAGCCTGACACGGGGACGGGGGCCGGGGCCCTGGGGGTGGCACAGGGGGACAGGGACCCCCCGGCAGCGTCCCCGTGTGCCCCAGGGCCAGAGCCTGGGCCAGGGCTCCTTCACCCTGGTACGAACAAGGGCTTGAGAGCGCTGAAAAAATCCCCAGCAAGGGAGCAGCACAAACCAGATTGAATATTAAGGGACAGCAGCACAGAGTTCCTTGGCAGAGTCACTCTGCTCCTGACTGGAAACTTCAGGCACACCAGGGAAACAAAGCAACAGCAACGCCAAACAGAATCCAGGCAATCAAACCAGAAATTAACCCAGAACTGTCCCTCTGCGTGTGTGTGTGACACAAGGACAGTGAGCGCAAGGATCAAAGGAATACGGCCTAAAAGCTTAACAGAGCTCAAACTCAACAGGACTTAACTGATACCTTAACCTTAACTGATATTTTCAACTTCACAATTTAGCAAAAGAGCAGAGTCTAACGGCATTTAACCTAACTTAAACCTATGACTTTGCAATTTAACAGAGGAATAACACTTTACAATACTTATCTTATAACTTATATTAAAGGTAACAACTCAGCAACTAAGAACAACTCTTAGCAGCATTTATCTTCACGTAGATCGTGTGATTTAATTTAGCTACAGGCCTGACTGACTCAGCTATCCAAGGCACTCCAACCCCTCAGAGTTCTGTGGCATTTCTGCCACATTTCCCCAGCACAGGCACTCCTGTGTGCACACAGACACAAAGGGTCAATGCAAGGCAGCTGTGAGCAATTCCCCTGAGGGCAGGCAATGCTCACTGCTGATGCTTTGGCATCTCCCCAGCAAAGGGCAAAGGGCTGAGCCTGGAGGAGTGGGGGGATCGGCCCAGGCTCCGTCGTTGTTCGGGATCCCCGAGTGCAGCAAACGGGAGAGTTCCCGGCTGGGAGAGGCCCCACTCAGAGGGAGTCGCTGGCCCAGGAGAGCTCCAAGGGCTCCTTTTGGAGCGCTGCTTGCAGGGCCCCAAGAGAGGGGCTTCAGTCCCAGCAATGGTTCATCCTGGCCGCACTTGGCATCAACAGCTTTCTTTGGCAGTGTGAGAACAGGGATGTTGTGCCACGGAGGGAACAAAAACAGTTCCCAGGGCTGCTGCTAAAGGAACCAGGAGCTGGTTGGGCAGCAGCAGTGCCTGGAGCAGACAGTGTTTGTGATGAGCTGAGCCCAGGGGCTGTTGGCCAAGGCCGAGGCCCAGGGAGCATTTCTCAGCTGGCAGGGGTGGCCTGAGATGGGCAGGGGGGAATGCAGCAGCACAGGGCCATGGAACCAAGGGACCATTGTGACACTGTGGAGCCCTGTGAGACCAAGGGACAATTATGACACTGTGGGGCCCTGTGAGACCAAGGGACCATTGGGACACTGTGGGGCCGTGTGAGACCAAGGGACCAGTGCGACACTGTGGGGCCTCATGGAATCATGGAGAGCACTGTGACATTGCTGGGCCTCATGGAACCAAGGGGACTGTACTGATGCAGTGTGGCTCCATGGAATGTAGGGATCATTGTGACACTGAGAGGCCCCTTCCAACCAAGGGTCCATTGTGGCACCGTGGTGTGGAGAGTATTATTAATAATTGGTTAGCTGAGAAAGGCCATACTGACATAATGCCGCTGGTTAAGCTGAAGGAGAAAAGTCAGCAGTCAGCAAGCTGAAAGGAAAAGTCAGCAGTGACCTTGCTGCAACATGAGGATAGGGAGTAGAGATTAGTCCTGAATATATCCTAAGAATATGTAGAAAGTATCAAAAGTAGAACCATAGGAATGCAGAAGTAGGCGTAGGTGCTGATATGTAACTGACCAATCCTGAGCTCAACTTTTGCAATATGTATGAAGCTCATTATTAACTGTATTTAACCCACCGTACTGATCAATAAAATTGAGCCTGTGATGATCAAACTGATGTCCTGGTTCCCTTCCATCGACAAATGGTGGAGAATGCGGGCAAAGCCGAATCTCTGCCCTTTTTTCTCGGATTAAAAGAAAAAGGGATTACGCCACGGTCGAGGAAGTTGGGTTTGGGTCCTTGCAGCCGGGACGATGCAGGAATTCGAAGCACCCTTGAGGTTCACAACGGTGACTCAAGCCAATATGTGTCCGCTGGAGCCTGGAGAGCTGCAACAGCGCGCGCTGATCAATAGGTATGGATAGGCAAGCGGCATATGATTTACTTACCGCCTATTTAGAGCGGTGTGGGATAAAAGGGATAGATTTAAAAAAGGAGTTACCAGGGTTATTAGCTTATGGCCATGCTAAGGGTATCTTTTCTAACCATCATACAGTTCATGAGCTAGCAGAGTGGAAGAAGTTTGGGGAAATACTGTGGGATACAGTGCTAGACGATGATAAGTCAGCAAAGAAATTCGGGAAGTTATGGCGGGTGGTGTATAACATGTTACTTCAGCAGGTCTCTGAGAGAAAGGCAGCAGAAAGGGCGACAGAAGCTCATAAGAGGAATATAGGGTATGGTCGTGAAGATGATCCCTTGGCACCTTCTGTAACTAAGGTACTTATGCCTAAGAGTCCCCAGCAAAGTGGTGTGGAGGATTTTCCTATAGGCGCAGTGGAACTGTCTGCACCTTTCCTGTCAGAGGGGGAGGGCGAGTCGGATGGTGGGGGTAAGAGCAAACCAGCTTTGCCTCCGCCACCAGCTTCAGGCGGGTCGGATGGTGGGGGTGGGAGCAAGCCAGCTTCGCCTCCGCCGCCAGCTTTGCCTACGCCGCTTCCCCTCAGCGAGCCGGCTCCGGTTACAGCTTCAGCAGGGGAAGGGCCCATTCTGCCGCGCGAGCCGGCTCCAGCGGGGGGGCTGATTCCTCCGCGCGAGCCAGCCCCTGCTTCACTGCCTTCCCCGCGCGAAACCTCGGTGTCTGCACCGAAGCACCAGCAGCATAGCACCCTTAAAGAGTCAGATCCCATCCCAGGGGCACACCGTGATCCATGGGGGGAGATGGCTAAACAAAGGAGGGAAGCTTGGGCTGCTTTGGCAAAGGAAGTAATGCAAATGGGGGATGGTGAAGCGGTGGAAATAGCTTCTAGTCTTGCATGTCCAGTCACATACACACCACAGTATGATGCACAGGGGAACCTTACGCATAATATAGCAGAATATACTCCCTTAGATTGGAAGCTGTTTACTCAGCTACATTCTACGGTTAGTCAGTTTGGAGTAAAAAGTGAACCTGTTAGGCAAATGTTAGATTATCTTTTTAATACTCAGGTTTTATGTCCTAATGATTTAAGAGGAATAGTTCGGTTGATATTCACTCAGCATCAGCAGTTATTGTTTAATGCACATTGGCAGGTATGCCTTGCAAAATAGCAATCCAGCAACTCAAAGAGTGTTAGCTACTTTAGGGGCAAATTAGACTATTGAGGAAGCACTAGAGCGAATGGCATTAATGCCAACAGCTTCACAGGCATTTAAACCAGAAGCCTTAAAGGAATTAGGATTGGGGTTGCAAAAGCAAGCAGAGTCTACTCAGAATCAGGTGTTAGCTGCTCTTGCTCCTCTCCGAAGTGGCTCACTGGCATTCACGCAAGGAGGTTCGAAGCCATTCCTCAAGTGTTACCGATGCGGCAACGAAGGACACACACGCCGAACGTGCCGAGCGACTGGCGTATGGTGTCAACACTGCCGATCCAGCTCCCACAACACTACGGCTTGTAGGCGCCGGTCGGGAAACCATCTGCGGAGCGCGCATCTCGGGGGCCGTGCCCAGACACAAGTTGCCGCCGTGACATCGGAGACACCAGCAGCTGCCGTGACATCGCTGCCACCTCCTGTCTGCAACCCGCAACAACCGGGAGCCTTGGCCTGGACTTATCAGCAGCAGTAGACGTCACACTAATGACAAATCGGCCTGAGAGGATACCCACTGGAGTAAAGGGTCCTCTTATATTAAATGGACAAACATGTGGAGCATTATTGCTGGGACGTTCCTCTATAACTATGTTGGGATTATTTGTTTTGCCTGGTGTTATCGATGCGGACTTTACAGGGGAAATACAAATCATGGCTTACACCCTTTATCCTCTGATTAAAATTACAAAGGGACAATGCATTGCACAATTGGTACCACTATCACAAATGACATCAGGAATACGATCATTTACTGGGCAAACACGGGATGAAAAAGGTTTTGGCTCTACTGGTGTTACACTTTTAACTGCGGATTTACAAAATAGACCAAAGCAAAAGGTTGAAATTACCTATGGGCATCAAAGCATAACCCTTTATGGATTACTGGATACAGGAGCAGATACCAGCATCATTTCTCCAGAAGCATGGCCACAACATTGGCCCCTATTTCCTTCATCAAACATGCTCACAGGAGTGGGAGGATTTACATTGGCAAGCAGATCACCGTCTTTGTCTGTGTGCATTGAGAATCAACAAGTGTCTGCTGTGTTTTCAATTGTTCAACTGCCTCCTACAGTTTCCTGCTTAATTGGAAGGGACATTTTAACACAATTGGGAGTGGTGTTAACTAATCAGCACCCTTTGGGGTAATTGCCATTGCTTGAACTTTCCCCATTCCATTCACCTGGAAAACGGATACACCGGTGTTGATTAAGCAATGGCCATTAAGAGGGGAGAGTCTTATGCATGCCCATGAATTGGTAAAGGAACAATAAACACAGGGATAGCTTACAAACCCTGGAATTGTTAGCAGAAGTATGGGCAGTGTCCAACTTACAGGAACCTTTAAATGTGGTCACAGACTCTATGTATGTTGCAGGAGTAGTCAAACAAATAAAGGAAGCGGCAATTAAGGAAGTGAATAATAAACGATTGTATGAGTTACTGATACAGTTAAGGAAGGCTTTACGAGAGAAAAATGCAGCATATTCTGTGATTCATATTAGGAGTCATAAGTGGTCTGAAGGTTTAGGAGAAGGGAATGAAGGTGCAGATAAATTGGTTACCCTACCCATTGATAATTCTTGTCCTATTGACAAGCACACATTGGCCAGAGAAGCACATAGTAGATATCATCAAAATGCAAGAGGTTTAGCAAAACACTTTGAGCTGAGTTTGTCAGAAGCCAAGGCCATTGTCAGAGCATGTCCAACATGTAGTTATCATAATGGTGGGATAGGTCTAGGCATCAGGGTTAATCCTCGAGGTTTAGAAATAAATGAGAAATGGCAAATGGATGTTACACACATATAGCCAGATTTGGTAAAGTCAAGCATGTGCACGTCACCATAGGTACATATAGTCATTACATATGGGCTACGGCTCAGGGAGGAGAGAAAGCTATACATGTTATCAGACACCTGTTAAGTTGTTTCGCTGTTATGGGAGTTCCAAAGACTATTAAAACGGATAATGGTCCAGCTTATGTAAGTGCTAGGGTTCGGAAATTTTTGAATCAGTGGTCTGTTAAGCACGTGACAGGTATTCCACACTCTCCTACTGGACAGGCAATAGTGGAAAGAGCAAACGGTACCCTTAAGCAGTATATTGAAAAACATCAAGATTTGGCAGATCCACAAGCATGTTTGGCTACGGTTTTGTATGTGATTAATCATTTATGCATTTTTGGGGAAGATGATACCCCTCCTGCAATGAAACATCATCCGAGGTCAGGTCAGGAAAATACTAAGGAAACAGAGGTCTGGGTTAAGTATAAGAACCCAAGTACAGGACTATGGGAAAAACCTGCAAAGGTATTACATTGGGGTCGGGGGTATCTTTGTGTTTCCTCACCTACAGGGCCTTTGTGGGTGCCTGCTAAGAGGACTAAACCTGTTTTTGATGCAGCCTCTGGTGGATCGCCTTATGGAGGAGGACAGGGAGCGACTGGGGAAGAAACTGCTTCTAGTCCTATGACCACTACTGTTACAATTGAAGGGGCACTCGGAAGCGGTGGACAGAGCACTGACACGTCACTATCGGACGGCCCAGGAGTTGATTGGTTTCATTGACTCATTATCAACTTTTCGCTTAACAAATCCAGCGAAACTACATTGCCTTGACTGTCACAATCCACATTGTGCTGCCTGGATAGCTCTACGTTGTGGAGGTCGTGAAAGAACTTTTTGGATAGAACAATCATTATTGTGGGACTTGTGGTGTCACACTTGTGAACACGAGCACACATGGGGCAAAAGCTGGCAAGATGAATTAAGGAGACAAACGGGGCAAAACACATATATAGCTTTAAGTCTTTATGAGTCTCCTGAACAGAAAATTCTTGCTTATTATCGATGGGAAGTACAATGTATTGTAAATAGAATTAAGGTTCAAAGTAAATCACGTATAGTTTCTATAAGGTGTAGGACATCAGTGCCTTTAACACAGCATTCAATTGTAGGAGCCTTCAAAGGGGATCCTGATAGGGCATTATATTGCTGCATTGACAAGTTGCAAAAATTAAGTTTGCAAGAGGCAGGACCAGTAAAATCAGGAGCAGCAAGATTGAAGATAGATAAGAAAAAGAAGGTAAAAAGGGAACGGTCTCATTTGAACAAGGATATCAGTGATTGCTAATTAATTTTCTATGATTAGAACACTTTTACAGTTGTGGGACCCTCAGGAGGATATAGTTGTTGAGGAGGATAACGAACAAGAACTACGATTACGAAATAAGATACGCCTTGTGTTAAAGAAAGACCTTGAGCTGTTAGCCTCATATAGTAAAAAAGCTGAAGAGGCTTTGCGATCACCACCATTGAATTGGTTGCTTTGGATTGAAGAAACAGACTTTTATACTGGTCCTTACTTATATTCACTTCCTTGTTATGTTTGCAAAAGGGATAATGATAAGTGCTATGCATGGGTAGCTTTGCATTGTGCAGATTGTAATCAGGTTTATTGGTATTCACAGAGGTCAGTAGATTATTTATGGTGTGCACCTTGTTCTGGAAGGTGGATTCGAAATTTTTTCTGGGTTAGAGCTCTTGAACAAAGTACTGGCCTGCCAGGACGGACAGGATTACAGCTCTTTGAGAGTGCAGAACAAGTGGTTATAGCATATCTTAGGTGGAAGTTGCAGGAAAACCTTAGAATATTTGAAATTTATAAAGCCTAACGCATCATAGCAGCTCGCTGTAAAGCTGATTTGCCTTCAAACTTACCTCATGCTGTACCTGTGAGCAAGGATGCTGTTTTAGAATTAGATCAGTATATTCAAAAATTGACTCAGCCTTACAATAGACAATCTAGCAAACCAGCGAAAAGACAGCGAAGAAAGGAAAAACAACGCAAGCAGAAGGAAGAAAGGGAGAAGCAAAGCAAGCAGAAAGAAAAATGAGGTTTGTTTTTGTTATAATGCTCAATGCTGTAGCAAGTGAAGCAGTAGGAATAACACACTTTAGTCAACCAAGGGAAAATTTATGAATGACACTTGCTAATCAAACTAACCAATCATCACTTTGTCTTAGTCTTGGAGGAGTCACTAACCCATTTCGAACATGCCTGGTGGGACTTCCGGTGTGGTCTCCTGGAGAATTTTGCAGTTTGATAAACAATCAAACCTCATGCATGTCTAACATGTCAAACATCACATTGCCAGTACAACAAGGGTATACTACAGGTCAGAGTGATGGCTATCGTCAATGCTTACTAATCCAATCACTTAACACCTCTTTGCATTCTCCTCCTGAAGAGTTGGATCTTTTTGGAAGTACAAATGCCAGCATATCTAACACTACAGCTGGTGGATGGTTTAGCTTCAAACTTTCGGGTGCTCAGAATTTAAACCAACCTAAAGAAACATGGGCTACCCTAGATTCATCCCTGAATGTGAGTGAATTCTCTCCACAGCATTACAGTCAATGTAACAGCACAAATATCACAGCACCAATGAAATTACCCACAGGAATATTTTTGATTTGTGGAGACAGGGCGTGGAATGGTATACCAGCTAAACCACAGGGTGGACCCTGTTTTTTGGGAAAATTGTCACTGTTTCACCCTAATGTGTCCTTGCTAATGCAGCTGAGTCAAAATTCAAACAGGAAAAAACGTAGCATACATGACTTAGACTGCAGCCAGATAGGAGATCCACGGTGTTGGGGACATTCAAACAGGTGGTGGTTTCAACTATCTTGCCAGGAGGATCTGCCAATAAAGCTATGAATTTAGCAAAACAATTAGGATGCTGGGCAAGGGATGAGCTGAACAAGACATCACAAATTCTAGACATGTTAACCGCAGATGTGCAAAGTGTTAACCATGCTGTTTTGCAAAATGGAGCTGCTGTAGATTTTTTGCTCTTAGCACAAGGGCATGGATGTGAAGAGTTTGAGGGAATGTGTTGCATGAATCTGTCTGATCATTCGGTGTCCATTCACACTAAGATAAAAGATCTGCAACAGGGACTTCACAAACTTAAGGAAGAAGACGGTTTAGGAATTGACGAATGGCTTAAAGGCTTAGGACTCGGACCGTGGCTGAGGAACCTTGTGATCTATGCTATAGGACTTCTGGGTGTAATTTTACTGTTTTTGCTTATTTTGCCATGTATCTTTAACTGTATTCAAAACATGGTCAGCCATACAATAGCAAAAACATGGCAAACTAATCTCTTTGCACAAGAAGAAAACGGGGGAAATGTGGAGAGTATTATTAATAATTGGTTAGCTGAGAAAGGCCATACTGACATAATGCCGCTGGTTAAGCTGAAGGAGAAAAGTCAGCAGTCAGCAAGCTGAAAGGAAAAGTCAGCAGTGACCTTGCTGCAACATGAGGATAGGGAGTAGAGATTAGTCCTGAATATATCCTAAGAATATGTAGAAAGTATCAAAAGTAGAACCATAGGAATGCAGAAGTAGGCGTAGGTGCTGATATGTAACTGACCAATCCTGAGCTCAACTTTTGCAATATGTATGAAGCTCATTATTAACTGTATTTAACCCACCGTACTGATCAATAAAATCGAGCCTGTGATGATCAGACTGATGTCCTGGTTCCCTTCCATCGACACCGTGGGGCCTTATGGAACCATGGAGACCATTATGACACTGTGGGGTGTTATGGAACCAAGGGGCCATTGTGACACTGCGAGACTCCATGGAACCAAAGGTCCATTGTGACATTGCAAGGCCTCATGGAACCATGCAAAGACAATTAAGACACTTTACAGCCTCATGGAACCAAGGGGCCATTGTGACACTGAGGGGCACCACGGAAACACAGAGACCATTGTGACACTCAGGGGACTCATGGAAACATGCAGACCATTGTGACGCTGTGAGGCCTCATGGAATCAGTGAGACCATTGTGACCCTGGGAGGACCATTGTGATATTGTGGGGCCTTGTGAAACCAAGAGGCCTTTGTGACACTGCAGGGCTGCATGGAACCAAAGGTCCATTGTGGCATTGCAGGGCCTCATGTCATCGGTGGTCCATTGTGACACTGGGCAACCAAAGGAGACCCTTGTGACACTGCAGGGCTACATGGAATCAAAGCTCCAGGGCGACACAGAGTGGCCTCCTGTCATCAATGGTCCATTGTGACACTGGGCAACCAAAGGAGACCATTGAGACACAGCAAACCCCCAGTGTCCAAAGGTCCATTGTGACATTGCAGACCTCATGGAACAGAGTGGGGCCTGGGGGACCGCAGAGACCATTGTGACACTGCAAAGCCTCATGGAATCCTTGGGACCATTGTGACACTGCGGGGCCTTATGACACCTAGGGGCTACTGTGACATTGTGGGACCCCATTGAACCTAGGGGCCAGTGTGACACTGCAGGTCTTCTTGTAATCAAGGGGCCATTGTGACACTGCTGGAACCCATGGAATCAAGTCACCATTATGACACTGCGGGGCCCCATGGATCCAAGGCACCATTGTGACACTATGGAGCCCCATAAAACCAAGGGAACACAGAACAGCTCTGGCTGGTTTGGCCTCCCATGGACTGCCTGACTGGTCCAACTGACCTTTGCATGTTGAGTGTCACTTCTCATGTGCTGCCAAAACACTGGGGCTCTGTGCTTTCCTTCCTATGGAGAAGAACTGTCCTTCTGCTCCAGGCACCCATGGCCAGAAGTGGGATTTCACCTCCAAATTTCCTTTATATCCAGGGATTCTTCCCATAGGAATATTGCCAGGACAAGTCTGGCTGGCAGTGGTTTCACATGGGTCACCTCTCATCCGTCCCCAAAACACTGAGGGAGGCTCCATGCTCTCCTTCCCATGGGAAAGAATTGTCTTGCTTTTCCAGGTGCCCATGGCTGAGATTGGGTTTCCACCTCCAAAATTCCCTAAATCCAAACTGTGCTATTACTGACAAGTCTAGCTGGCCTTGGCCTGCTGAGGCTGTCACCTGCCTTCCAAACCTTGGGGCTCTGTGTTTTCCTTCCCATGGAAAAGAACTGTCCTTCTCAGCCAGGTGCCCATGGCCACAAATGGGATTTCACCTCCAACACTGCCTGTTGTGACAGACTGGAGGAGATTGTTGGCTCTAAACATTTTGTGTGTGGGGGACGAAGGGGCAGGTCCAGCCTTGCCCTGCCCTGTGAGCCCAGCCCTGCCCTGCCCTGTGACCCCAATCCCTCCAGGGGCCTCCAGTGGGTTTACGGTTTCTACCTGAACCGCGGCACACTGAACCCCCAGCACCGCCGTTCCACCCTGGGCACTGGGGCCCTCTTGGCTCTACTCAGTGCTGCTGCTGTACTCGGGGCACCCTAAACCCTGCTAGGGACCCGTGTCCCCCCACTGCAGGGATTGTGCGCGACTCACACTGCCGCGATCCTCCACGCACCCGGAGCGCCATTCGGGGTTTGCGTGCCAGCTCACCAATGCGTCTGCCACCCTCAGCACACCCTGAGGGCACCTACCAAGTCTTAAGGGGAAAGGCCGACCCCTTGTGTGCCACTCACCTTTCTATTCCTCCCCACGCCCAGACGGGGGGCCCACCTCATTCCCCTGGGAGGCGTCTCACTCACTCAGGCTTCTCTTGCTTCCCTCTCTTTCTGGCCGGTCTCCTCGCAGGAGTCCGGAACTGCGGTACTCGGAGGGCCACAGCTGCTTCGGGCTCCGAGCTGCTGAGCCCCGTCTCACACACACTTCTTTCGCTTGCCTCCTACTTCTGCCACCGCCTTTACTCACCGATGCTCCTCCACACTGGTCCTAGGCTGCTGCCGACCGGTCCAGATAGGGCCAGATATCCCGGAGGCCCTCAGTCCTCTTCGGGTGTGGTCTGGCCTGGACCAGTCCCCAAGACTGTTATGAATGGCACATGACCAGCTCTTTAGTGATTTCAGCTTTACTGGAAACAGTCTAGGTAGGGGACCCATGGGGGTGTGCGCACACCACCGCTCCTCCCGAGACGGCGTGGAGGAGGAGGAGGAGGTCAACTCCGTCGTCCAGCAGAGCTGGGTCTTCTTTCCTCATAAGAGTCTCTGAGTAGACGCCTGTTGGTTTCAGGTTCATAATCTTTATACTGCTCTTGGCCCACTCTGGTAAGGGTGACGTAGGCAAAAAGTTCTGACCTGTGTCTTTGATATTGTCTCAAGTTTCTCTCTGTTTAGAGGTGTTATTTTGATTCTTTATTTGCATGGTGCTTCATTGTTCTAGAGGTTTTTGTTATGTAATCCTTTTCTGCTAAGTCTTATGGGAGTTTCATATTTGCTTATTAGGTGACGTAATCATCTTCTTTATGGTCTTGGATGGTTCGCCATTTTAGAGGAGAGTGGGAGCAGCGGCAGTAATACCCAACGGTAAGGGGATTTACATAATTATAAAACCTTTAACAAACAATTAATAACTAACATTGGAACATTACATAACTATAAAACATTAAGCAAACAATCTATAACTATCATTGGAACTTTATATTAACTCCTTTAAAAATGAATTCTCTACAACACTGTGGGAAGTTGCGGAACCAGGGGGATCATCGTGGCACTGTTGGGGCCCATGGAACCAAGGGGCCAGTGTGGAAACAAGAGGCCGTTGTGAGCCTGTGGGGCGCAACAGCCCAGAACACTGAAATGCTGGAGGTAACCAAAGGCTCCTTTACTCGAGTTTGGTGCACAGGAGAAACACCAGCCAGATATTTTCAAGAGGTCAAAATGACACAAAATTCTACTGGCAAAGTGCAAAAAACCAGGAAACTTTGGAAGAGGATTTAATGCAACCTCCAATTACACAGAAAACACTTTTCATAGCAGCAACTTCATTAACTTAGCTCATTTAACCTAAAAACCTTTAAATATGTAAGCTGTTGAGGTACCCAAAAATGTTGCATATAAAGACCATTAGAAGGAGAAGAAAGAGAGAGAGACAGAAAGACAGAAGCTCTATAGAAAGACACGCACATGACTATCAGTTCCTAGGGTTCCAGTGTGGGTGAGACACAAACCCCAGGAGAAGGCAGAGTCTATACCAGGGGCTCACCTTGTGCTCTGTGTTTTTAAGCCCCCGACCCTTGTGGGCCTCCCCCAGGTGGGATTTCTGATCGCTCAGGCAATCAGGGCTGGGTTAGCACTGTCCCCACTGTGTGACTGATTGACAGCTCATCCCAGGCGGTCTCAGGACACTGATCACATCCAGCCTCTGACAGTGACCATGGTGACACTGGGGAACCTCATGGAACCTTGGGTCAGTTGTGACCAGGTGGGTCCAAGGACACCATGGTGACACTCGGGAGCCTCATGGGAACAAGCGGCCATTGTGATGCTCTGGATCCCCATGGAACCAAGGGAACATGGAACAGGCTGATGCCTTCAGTTTTAGCTGGCATATTTCCAGATTCTGTACTGCATTAGTCTCTAACTCTGGACTTCATACAGAGTGTTAGCAAGTTTTCTTCACAGTGTAGTTAGACAAAACAATTCTTTTCCAGACCCAGAACTGGACACTGTTGCAGCTTCAGGCCCAAAAAGCGCCAAAAACAGTGAATTGAGGAGAGCAAACCAGAAGGATGGGATTGCATAACCTGAGGCTGTAATTGGACAATTAATCCCAATATGTAAATGGACCTGTCGTGGTTTGAAAGGAAGTAAGTTTTCTGGGATATGCTGTAGTCAAACTAATAGGTGCTCAGATTTGAATATTGGCATGTGGTGTGGCCACTGAGGACATGGATACGCCTCTGAGAACACAGGGGGTTAAAAGCAAAGAGCTGCCAAGAAAACTGTCTTTTGGTTCCAGTGGGTGAAAGAGGTCAGAGCTCCCCTGCCCAGCTGCGGGCTGGGCGCGTGAGAGGAAGCCATGGAGCCGGGTGAGGTAGGCCGGGGCCTTGTACAGACAGGGGAGGTGAAGGCCCCTGCAGGATGGAAGGGTGGAGGAGCACTGACAAACAGCAGGCAGCCCCCCGGCCCCCGAGACAGAGAGAGAGAGATTGTGCCTATGCTTGTGCCACCTTGAAATTTGATATCATGTGCTGGCAGCGCGGCTGAAGGAGAAGGGGGGCGTGCAGCAAGGGTGCGGCAAGCAGGTGCCCGGTAGGGCCAGCATGGGAGTCCTGGACAGGCAGAGCCTGAGATTTGAACTCTTTCTTGGATGATGAAACCTTACAAATACAGATCCTTCTGGATCTGAATGACAAGAGAGATTGAGATGAAATAGAAGGAAATGGACAAGTGTGATGAAAGTCCGTGCAAGTGAAAGATATCAGAAGAGTTGAGAAAAATCCTAGGTGGGAGGAGATGATGGAGTGGCCTTTGGCTGGCCTTCTCTTGTATAGCCATGGACAGAAGCATTTCTCCTGTGACACAGAGACTGCATTTTGGGGGAGGCAATTTTGGAGCCAAGAGAGTGTGGTGTTGTTATGTGAAGGAGTGGCGTGAACAGGGACGACGGGTGAGGAGGGTGGTGGTGCCCTGTGTCTTCAGGGAAGAAGATCTCTGTTCTCAAGACCCATCGGACCCAGGGGGTGAATTTGGGGCTGACAGGTGTCCTAAAAGTGAGAGACTGTGCTTTTTTTGGAACTGGGCAAAGCATCCTTAAAAGAGGAACGCTGGAAGCAGCTCAGGTCCATGTGCAGTGGTGAGAGCACTGGGCGCGGAAGGAAGATGTCAAGATGGCAAATGATCTCCGGGCGGTGCCACGTGTAACATGGAAACACAAGAGGTCTCAACTGTGTTTCCAGGGGAAGCCTATGGCACAAGAGGGACTCCTCTCTTCTTGATGAATTCAGAACTGATTATCTAAAGGGTGGTGATGGTCTGAGAGTTGGCGATCTGAGGGGTAGTATCTGAATTGAGAATCCAAGGTTTTGCTTACTGTGATGTATTGGGAATTTGGTGGGGGGAGGAGGAATATTTGGAAGGTTTTCGTCCTGAGTTCTGTGTGTTTCTCTTATATATTCTAAGTTAATAAAGTTTTTTTTTTCCTTTTTATTCCTAAGCTGGAGCCTGCTTTGCTCTATTCCTGGTCCCATCTCACAGCAGACACCAGGGAGAATGTATTTTCCTGGGGGCACTGGCATTGTGCCAAAGTGGCATTGTGTCAAACCGTGACACCTTTGTAGCAGATGCCTGGCCTGTCTGTAACTCGGAGCTCCTCTGCACCACAGGTAAGAGACCATACCTGGCAGATACTTGGGACAGGTGGACAAAAATGCTGCCCAATGCTCCAGAGGAATCCCAAGAACTGGACCTGTTGGAGTCATCCAAGGCCACATCTGAGTCAAATTTTACTTGAGACGTCTGAAAAACAATTGGCCAGAAATTGACCAGGCAAAAAACACATACCAAAAAGACATATCAGCAATTAACAAAGCCTGTAACTATCCCTATGGATAAATATCAACTATATTGAGAAGCAGTAAATGCAATGCCTTATTACCTATCAAATTTTAACATGGTCTGATTTCTTTAACAAGAATGCTAACAAATTTGCCATATAAAATGATGCCAGATACAGTCACAAAAAGCTGTTGGGTTGTTCAGCAATATGTCAAATTGCATGTTATTATATTTATTTTCCAGTAACCCTGCACTTTAAAAAGTCTAACTGAATTTCTGTTTCCATGGAATTTGCAGTTACCATGGGTTTTCTCATAACTGATTTATTAATAATTACTTAATAATAATTCTAATATGCTTGTAACACCTTGAATCCCTCTAGTACACCATCATGCTGTTATTTCACTTATGGCTTATTCATCTTGAAGTAGTCTTTTTGTGTTAATAACCTTAGACAAAATTACACCATGTCATACCTATACCTTTTAAGGATGTTCATTTTAACTCTGTTAAATTAAAGCCCAATATTGCAATGCTCAGTTTTGTTCTGTTAAATTAAATAAGGCAAAGTTTTATTTGGTTAATTTTGGTAGATTTTATTTCTGTTAAGTTTCAGTATTACTAAGTTTGAACAATGTTCTATTCCAGGTTTTATGGATCCAGTTATGTTTGGTATTAATAGGAATTAACTTTGAGTTCATTTGAGCGCGCTTTTTGTTCTACTAAGGTGATAATGAAATGATGTTTATTAATTTGAAATCCTTTTAAGGCTGAGTTTAGGTTCCTCTTGTTAAGCTCTAGCGCTGTCCAAATAAATTTCTATCAGGTTTGAGTGTTATTTAATCTGAGGTATCATCAATTTTATAGTGAGGTGTTCAGTGTTTTCCTATGATGCATTTATTCTGTCATAAATATATCAATGTTTGTATTACTGTTTTTATAGCCAGCTTTCCATATGCCTTACCATCTTTTGGTGTAGTTATCTACAAGACACGTGTCATTTCAAGATCCTCCTTTTGTTCCCTAGCTGCTTATGTATCTCTCAGACCAGACTACCCCTCTAGCTGGGCTTCACACTGTGGCTCTGCGGTTTGACCCAGTGCTGTCTCATCATTTTTAAGTATTTTTCACAGTTCCAAGAAATGAGATCTCAGCTTTGTCGGAAGTCTCCTCTAAACTGATGGTATTGTGGCATCTACTCTAAATAATCAGATGCTGCCCCAATTATTATTACAGAACCACTCCAACAGTTTGCTGGGTTTAAAGCATCTCTGTGCTGAGGAAATTTTGGAGGAGACAGCTATTGGATGGTTCATTAGTCTGTCACCCCTAGACCTTTACTCCTAAGTGCTATTCTCAAGAGCCTTGTTTAAAATTACATTTAAGGAATTCTCTCCCACTTAGAGCTTGGGTGGTGACCAGGCCTTAGCTCTACCTGGATGGGAATTTGCCAACAGACCCAGATGTTTTCTGCATCAAAGCTAGATTTGAGTTGCTTTGACTTGGCAATTTGACCCTCTAGACATGACAGTTGAACGATTTTTAAATGGAGCTTGGGAATTATTATCTGGAAATAATTATCCAAGTCCCCATTGAATCGAGGTTTGTCAGCTGTTTGCAGACTCTGAGGTGATGGTACATTATTTCAGAGATTGCTATTTACCTAACTCCACCTATGTTGTTAGCTTTCTCTGCTATTTGAAATATTCCTGATTGTTGTATCCATATTATTCCTAATTGCTGTAAGTTTCTTGTCCACTGCATGTAATATTTTGCTATGGTGTTGTTTCATACTCATAACAAAAGACATGCATCTCATTCTTAAAAAACAAAATAGAAGAGGAATGAACACCTTAAGAACGTTCAAATAAGGCAATGTGTACATGAGAAATCTGGACAACTAATCATTTTGAATAATGCAATATTTACATGAGAAATTTGGAAAAAAGATCATCACATCTAAATCCCAATTGAGTGTACCACAGTGAAGCCTGCTTGATTCATTAACTTCAGGAGAAGATGTGCCTGTGTTTTATCATCAGCAGTTCAAAGCAGTCACCTGCTCATTCCATCAGATACTGATCAGCTCTGAAAACATGAGGCCCAGTGAAAGGAGAAATGACCTCATCACCTTGCAGCCTTTGTGGCCAGAGCAGGAGCAGCAGGAGGACTGCCAAAACATGGCTGTGGCTGGAAACTGACAGAGGCAATTTGCCAACAAAAGCCTCATGGCATCCTCATGGTACAGTGCTCCTATGAACCTTCTGCAGTTATTCCCTGTTCCAGCGCCCAGGAGGACATTCAGTGATGTCAAAGATCAACATTTTCAGCTCATAGACTTTCTCATCCTTCTCAACTCATTGGAAACAATGGTCATTTCTTTCCATTTCCCTAAGAGACATTGGACATTATTCTTTTGTTTTCTCATGCTGCAAAACCCTGTGTCAATGACTTGATAGAATTTGCTAAGTTTTGTTGATTGTAATTGGTCTTTTGTCTATCTTATCCCATATCTAACAGATAACCAGTGACAACTGTGATGAGATAATACCCTCACAAGAGTGAGCTGTTTCAACATCAGAACATAGGAGCCTTTTTAAATGAACAAAAAGGGGGAGATGTCGTAGACAGGTAGAATAATGATAAAAGAAAGGCCTTTTGAAATCAGGCCTTGTTCTGCCTTATTAAAAGCATAATATGGCAGAACATATTCTGAGTGCAGCTAAGCAGTTACAAGTTCCCATGTGAAGCTCTTTTGAGAATGAGACTTTGTGAACAATCTATTCTGAGGGTGAAAAACAAATGCACCTGCATCAGGGGATTTGTCCCATGAGAATCAGTGAAGAGAACAGGTAAACAATACAATAGAGAGGTTTGAGGCACAAGTAAAATCTAATTTATTAACCAATAAAGGAAGAACTGCTAAGAAGTCTATGAACTAACTAATGTTGCACACGAGGTCTGTCAAACTGTGTAAAATGAGTTTTGTGAATAAAGAGTAAAGAGTTCTCCAGCTCAGCTGGGTCTTCTGGGATTGCAGTTCCCCCCTTCTTTAGGGCTTTGGTTTTGCTCTTCTTTAGGGCTTTGGTTTCGCTCTTCTCTGGAGCTTTGGGTTCCTTCTTCTTTAGGCTTTTGGTTTCCTTCTTTTCTGGTGCTTTGGTTTCCCTTCCTCTCTGGGATTTTGGTTTCCTTCCTCTCTGGGATTTTGCTTTCCTTCTTCTCTGGGATTCTGCTTTCCTTTCTCTGATGCTTTCGCATGGGCTTCTTTCTTCTCCCGGGTCTTGGTTTTCCCCTTCGCTGGTTTTGGAGCTTGCTTCCCAACAGAGACACTCTTCTTTTCCTTCTTCTGCCTCTCATCCTCCTTCCTCCTCTCTTCCTCCTCTAAGGCCTTTGCCTCCTCCTCGACATTTTGAGCTGGCTCCTTCAGCTCCCTTGTGCAGACAAAACTGAAAACATGGCTGAGAGTCCCACCAGAACCTTGGGCTCCCTCGTCCTGGCTGGCCCTGCACTTCATTCCTTGACCCTGAGGCCATTTCCGTGAATTCTCCTCAACCCACAGAGGTTGGGAACATCCCAAGTGAGGGCATGGGTGGAAGGGGACCTCCAGGACCAGCCAAACCTGAGCTTTGCCATCATAAGGTGTTGACTGTGCATGCTCCCTCTGAAGGCACAGCCAGACCCCTCAGCTCCTGCCAAAGGCTGATCCAGCAGCTCTCTGCGCTGGTGCCTGGAAACGCCCTTTGTCTCTTGGCTTCCCAGTTTAAAGCAGAGCACAGATTGCTGACATCTGCTTAGCTCTCCTCCAGTTCTTACTCAGCTCATTCAGCCCCCTTCTCCCTGGGCACAGCTGAAGCATGATTTTAAAGAGTTCAGATTTCAGCTGAGGGTTAGAAGCAATTCCCATTGATCAGGATGTAAGTTAGATAGGCAGACCATAGGTTAATGGTTATGAGATGCTTAAGCTGGAGCTGATTGTTCTATTGTTTACCATTAGGAGCTTCTTTCTAGAAGGAAGTGGAGGAAGTGAACTGTGATAAGAACATCTTGAAACCAGGAGAACAATGGTCAGCACCTGGGCTTGATGTCAATCAATCACTAAGCTGGGGACCTTGGATGGTGCCAGAGGGTCACAGAGACCTGATGAAGACATTCCTGACCTCATCCCTTAAGACCACTGACCCAATTTGAGACCACCAACCCAATTCAAGGGAAGAAGTGCACAGGAGTGAAGGACCAATGACCTCATTTGAATACAGAGCAGGCATGGGAGGTGCTGGGGTTGTGCAGATGTATTGTGTGTAAGATCTTGGGAAATAAAGAGAGGGCAAAGAACCATGGACAGCATGGTCACGCCTTTTAGGGACGGCTCTGGTGCCACCCACCGGTGTTAATAAACATCCCACTGTCTAACTTGAATTAGTTAGAGAGTCTCTGCCCGTGATCTTCGGTTTTAACGACTCCTAGCCTGCTCCTTCATGAGAACAATCCTATCAGTCAGAAAGCAAAGGCTGCAGGAACTCCTCTCCTGCAAGACAGGCTCTTGTCAGGCAGATTTCCTGCTGGAACCCAGCTGGGACCAAGCAAACCAGTGCTGGCTGCCATGGAAACCATTGGAAGCAGCCTCGTCCCTCTCCTCCCCATGAAACCAACTTCAGCCTGGCCTGAAGAAGTCCTGATGCACAGGCTGGCTTTAAGCAGCCTCCACTCCCAGCTCCACACTTGGCCTGTGTGTCCTGAGCTGGGCTGCCTTGCTGGAGCTGAGCTTCTCCTGTGCTTGCCTACGGCTGCAGCTGCAGGGGAGCCTAAAGCACAGGAGCTTTTCTGGCTGCTGTGCCACCATAAGGAGAAGCCTGGCAGACCAGCAGTGCAAGGACTTCATCTGTGGCAGGAGCAGGACCCAAAGCAAGGTTTGCTCTGTGCCCCACGCCTGCCCATACCACAATCCCACTGTTCTGGTGAAGAAGGCAGGTGATGAAGAAGATGCCACTCAACACCATGGACTTCAAGACACCTCTAGAGGCGGTGCCAAGGCAAGCCCAGAGCCCAGCTCCCTGCAGGCAGCAGCTAAGCCAGCAGGGCTCAGCACTCAAATAGAGAAGAAGATGTTCTGTCTCAACAGAAGAAGGTCCTTCCTCTCTTGGCAGCCAGGCAGCTCAGAGTGGCCATCCCTGTGTTGCTGCTGGCCTTTGCTCTGCAGCTCCTCTGAGCTCAGAGGCCTTGGAGCAGGGAAGCCCTGCAGGGACAATAACCCATGGCAGAGCAGGAACCCACGGAAGGCTGACTCACCTGTCCCTGAGAGGGGCCTGAGAGCCACAGTTGATCTCCTGGGGGCTCAGGGAGGAGCTGACACGTGAGGCCTCCTCGGGCACCGGCACCTCGGAGGTGGAGCCTCCCTCCATGTGGCACAGCTTGGGACATTGCAGGTGGTGGTGAGGTGGCCAGAGAAGGTGGAGGAGACCTGCTGGCTCTCTCCTGGTTGCAGCACACCTGGCAGTGGCAGGATATTGAAAGCCTGGATGGAAGACAGGAGAGATTGAGGTGTTGAGCATGGCAATGGATGCAGAAGAGCATCTTGGAGCTGTAGCCAGAGGGGCCTATTCGCCCAAACACTGCCAGAATCACCCTCACCTCATCCTGCATCCATGCCATTGACCAGTGCAGGGACCATGGGGAAAATCTTCTCCCATACTGACGGGTCAATGCATTAATTAGTACATCACATGAAAGTGAACTGGGATGGCTCCTGGCAGCAGAAATTCTCTCTGATGCACAACTTGCCATTACAAAGTTTCAAAACTTCCTGCTTTTAGAAAAGGAGGAGACTCAGAGTGAGAGCTCTTGGAGCTGAGGGAAGGAGTCCAGCCCAGCTCATCTGACTCCTGAGGCTCTTCCCCTCTCTCTCTGATTTAAATGCTGCTTTCTCAAGGTGCTACAGCAAAAGCTCCTGCAAAAATTTCCTGTGGTGCTCCTGAGGAGTTGCAGAGGAAGCCGTGCCCTCCACAGGTGCTGCACAGCGTCCTTGGGCAGCCCTGCAACATGCCCTGCACGGCCTCTCCAACAAGCAGCTGCTCCAGCAGCACTTGGTGATGGGCCTGCAGGGATGGGAGGCCCCTCTGTGGCCAATGCTGAGGGCCCCCAGGGGCACTGGCAGCTCCAGCCCTGCTTGCCACACTGACAATGGGCAAGGGAGACAGATTCCCTCTTGCCTTCTCCGCTCCCAGGGCAGTGTGCGCCACGTCCAGGGAGCACCTGAATCCCTCCAAGCCTCGAGGCAGGTGAGGGTGCTCAGGACTTGGTGCTGGCACCCGAAAAACAAGCCATTTTCTATGCTGGGAGGAAGAGACAGCCCCTCTGCAAAGTCTGCCTTTGTCAGACAGCTCCAGGGCCAGCAGTGCAACAGCAGCTCTGGGTGAAAGCAGAGCCCTGCAAACAGGGAGTCTGGCTGCCTTGGGAAGAGGCTCCATGGAGACCAGGATCATCCCAGCTTGCTCTGGGAGGGAAGCTGGAGGTGTTACCATGATGATGCAGAGAAAAGCCTCATCTTACATGGGGAAGGAAACAAGGCAAAAAATCCCACACTCAGCACAGGCCTGTAGGATCTGAGTCAGCTTCTCCAAGGAAAACTCTCCTATTTCTCCCTCCCCTGACCCAGAAGCAGATGCAGGCGTGAAAAATCCTGAGTGCTGTGGACAATGGGAAAATATAAGCCAAACCCTGAAGGAATTTTCTGATGCTGTAGACCGGGATTTTCCATGGGAACAAATTCAGAACCCAGCTGAGGTGGGGAAATACCTAAAAGAGAAGTGCCATGACGATTCTAAGGAGAAAAGGCTCATTGCAATAAGCTGGGCCCTGCCCTCTGCTTATCGCATTCTGTTAGATAGTGTAGGGCAGCAGACAGAGGCAGGGGGGCAGGGAGATAAATCAGCTATCCCAGTCACTCAAGCTGTAGCCAAAAGCCCAGGCTTGAAGCCAGCAGCCAAACCAGATAGTGAGCCTAAGCCAGCATCTAAACCCATGGCTGTTGCTACCAGTACTAGAAGTGGGAAATGCACAGAAAAAACTAATCAACCAGTGGATGATGATGATGATGGTGATACAGGAGAAGAAGCCTTGATGCCTCCTGACATAAAATCAGGAGTCAAAGCAGCAGGTGCAAGATCAGACGCAAATATTGAGTCCTTTTCCCTGAAGGACCTTCGTGGCCTATGGAAGGATTACACTCGAAGGTCTGATGAATCCATAATTTGTTGGCTGCTCCGTCTCTGGGATGCTGCAGGCAAGGCTACAATTCTGGATGGCACTGAAGCCAAGCATTTGGGATCCCCGTCACAGGATCCTGTCATCGACCAAGGAATGATGAGCGGGGCTAACCCTCACAGCCTCGGGCAACGGGTCCTAAGAAGTGTAGCACAAAGATACCTGTGCGCAGACGATCTCTATATGCAGCAAACCCAGTGGAAAACCATAGAGCAAGGGATTCAACGCTTGAGGGAAATGGCAGTGGCCGAGATTGTCTTCTCAGATGATGGAAACACTGTAAATCCAGACTTGGTACCATGCACATCTCTGATGTGGAGAAAACTTGTACGACTTGGGACACGAGAATACGCTTCTGCGTTAGCAATAATGAAGCAGGATGATGGTGAGGAGACTGTGCTGGATATGGCAAGGAAGCTCCGAGCATATGCAGGTGCTGTGCATGGCCCAACACATGCCAGAATCGCAGCAGTGGAAACATGTCTGCAAAAATTAGAAGACAAGATGGAGGAGGGTCACAAGAAACTGAGGGAGGAGATTAAAGAGGGCTTTCTCCAAATCTCGGCAGTACAGATCAGAGGTTCTGGTACCCAACGCAGACGTTCCCCAGATGGCGAGAGAAGGAGCACCCCATGAGCTGAGCTGTGGTTCTACCTGCGTGATTGTGGAGAAGACATGGGGAGATGGCACAGAAAACCTACCGCTGCTCTGGCACAATGGGCGTGTGAACTGAAGACTCAGAGAGGAAGTTCCAAAAGGGAAGCAGCTCCAGTGGCCAGTAACCGAACTGTCACATATGATGATAATGACAATATTTTTGATCCCCTTGAAAGACCCTCCAAGGCATATGCCTAGGGAAAGAAGGATAACCAGGCTTAGGGGGGCCCTGCCTCTAGCCAAGTAGAGGCTGGGGAAAACCGTGTTTTTTGGAGTGTGTGGATTTGTTGGCCTGGCACATCTGAACCACAAGTATACAAAGCTTAGGTTGACACTGGTACGCAATGTACATTAATGCCATCGAGACATGTGGGGCCAGAGTCTGTTTCTATTGCTGGTGTGACAGGGGGACCACAGGATTTTACTTTAGTGGAAGCTGAGGTGAGCCTGACTGGAAATGAGTGGAAGAAACACTCTATTGTGACTGGCCCAGAGGCCCCATGCATTTTAGGCACAGACTTCCCCCGAAGTGGGTATTTCAAAGACCCAAAGGGACTCAGATGGGCATTTGGAATAGCTGCTGTAGAGACAGAGGGTGTCAAGCAGTTGAACCACTTCTCTGGACTGTCAGAAAGCCCATCTGCTGTAGGTCTCCTGAAGGTGGAAGAGCAACGAGTACCAATTGCCACCTCAACAGTGCACCGCCGACAGTACCGAACGAATCGAGATGCTGTGATCCCCATGCACAAAATGATCTGTGAGCTGGAGAGCCAAGGGGTGCTCAGCAAGACCCACTCACCCTTCAACAGCCCCATTTGGCCCGTGGGTAAACCTGAAGGAGAATGGAGACTGACAGTGGACTATCGTGCATTGAATGAAGTGACTCCAGCCCTGAGCGCTGCTGTGCCGGATAGGCTGGAACTCCTGTACGAGCTGGAGTCCAAGGCAGCAAGGTGGTACGCCACTATAGACATTGCCAATGCATTTTTCTCCATTCCCCTGGCAGCAGAATGCAGGCCTCAGTTTGCCTTCACCTGGAGAGGCGTGCAGTACACCTGGAACCGACTGCCCCAGGGGTGGAAGCACAGCCCCACCATCTGCCATGGACTGATCCAGGCTGCACTGGAAAAGGGTGAGGCTCCAGAACACCTGCAATGTATTGATGACATCATTGTGTGGGGGAAGACAGCAGCAGATGTGTTCCAGAAAGAGGAGAAAATCATCCAGATTCTCCTAAAAGCTGGCTTTGCCATCAAGAAGAGCAAAGTCAAGGGACCTGCCGCAGAGACCCAGTTTCTAAGAGTGAAGTGGCAAGATGGATGGTGTCAGATTCCCACCGATGTCATCAACAAGATCACAGCAATGTCTCCACCATCCAGCAAGAAAGAAACACAAGCTTTCCTAGGTGCCATCGGTTTTTGGAGGATGCACATTCCCGAATAGAGTCGGATCGTGAGCCCTCTCTACCTGGTCACCCGTAAGAAGAACACTTTCCACTGGGGCCCTGAGCAGCAACAAGCCTTTGCACAGATCAAGCAGGAGATCGCTCATGGAGTGGCCCTTGGCCCAGTCAGGACAGGACCAGAGGGGAAGAACGTGCTCTACTCTGCAGCCGGGAACCATGGCTTGTCCTGGAGCCTTTGGCAGAAGGTGCCTGGGGAGACTCGAGGCCAACCACTGGGATTTTGGAGTCGAAGCTACAGAGGCTCTGAAGCCAACTACACTCCCACAGAGAAGGAAATCTTGGCTGCCCATGAAGGAGTCCAGGCTGCCTCAGAGGTAATAGGCCCTGAAGCACAACTCCTCCTGGCACCCCGACTACCAGTACTGGGGTGGATGTCCAAAGCAAAAGTTCCCTCTACGCAACATGCCACCAGTGCTACATGTAGCAAATGCATTGCTGTTATCACACAGCGCGCCCGTTTTGGAAACCTGAATCGCCCTGGGATTCTGGAAATAATTACAAACTGGCCGGAGGGTGAAAACTTTGGTCTCGCTGATGGAGGGGAACAAGAAGCGACACGGGCTGAGGAAGCTCCACCATCCAACCAACTGCCAGCAGAAGATCCACGATACGCTCTCTTTACTGATGGTTGGTGCCGCATTGTGGGAATGAACCGGAAGTGGAAAGCAGCCGCATGGAGCCCCACACGACAGGTGGCAGAGGCCACTGAAGGAGAAGGTGGATCAAGCCAACTTGCTGAACTCAAAGCTGTTCAACTGGCCCTGGACATTGCTGAGAGAGAGAAGTGGCCAAAGCTCTACCTCTACACTGATTCATGGATGGCAGCCAATGCTCTGTGGGGATGGCCGGAGAGGTGGAAACAGGCTAACTGGCAGCGTCGAGGAAAACCAATTTGGGATGCTGAAGAGTGGAAAGACATTGCTCCCAGGGTAGGGAGGCTACCTGTGAAAGTCCGCCATGTGGATGCTGACGTTCCCAAGAGTAGGGCCAATGAGGAGCACCAAAACAATGAGCAAGTAGACCAGGCTGCAAAGATAGAGGTGTCAAAGATAGACTTAGATTGGCAACATAAAAGAGAGTTATTCCTAGCTCGATGGGCCCACGATGCCTCAGGCCATCAGGGCAGGGATGCCCCCTATAAGTGGGCACGAGACCGAGGGGTGGATTTAACCATGGACAGTATTGCTGAGGTTATCCATGACTGTGAGACGTGTGCTGCCATCAAGCAGGCCAAGGGAGTGAAGCCCCTCTGGTACGGTGGGCGGTGGTCCAAGTACAAGGATGGGGAGGCCTGGCAGATTGACTCCATCACACTGCCCCAGACACGCCAGGGCAAGCGCTACGTGCTGACCATGGTGGAAGCCACCACGGGATGGTTGGAAACCTACCCTGTGTCTCATGCTACAGCCCGGAACACCATCCTGGGCCTGGAAAAGCAAGTTCTGTGGAGACATGGCACCCCTGAGAGGATTCAGTCAGACAATGGGACTCATTTCAAGAACAGCCTTATCAACACCTGGGCTAGGGAACATGGCATTGAGGGGGTGTACCATATCCCCTACCATGCACCAGCTGCAGGAAAAGGAGAGAGGTACAAAGAACTGTTAAAAACCACATTGAAAGCATTAGGTGGGGGATCTTTCAAAAACTGGGAGCAGCATCTGGCAAAAGCCACCTGGTTAGTTCACACCCGAGTCTCTACTAACCGAGTGGGCCCTGCCCAATCTGAGCCTTTGCAGAGAGTAGATGGAGACAAAGTCCCAGTGGTACATGTCAGAGGTTTATTAGGGAAGACAGTTTGGATTAATCCTGCCTCGAATACAGACAAACCCATTAGTGGGGTTGTTTTTGCTCAGGGACCAGGTTGCACATGGTGGATAATGCAAAAAGATGGAAGAACACGATGAGTACCTCAGGGAGATCTGAATGTTGGATAAAACCTCTGTAAATATCACTGTTTGCTGAATGTTATTACCATTGTCTGTGTATAGCTGTATAATGGATGTATCATGTATGTACTTGTAGAGTTAGAGTTTATATTAGTTTTAGTAGTGAGCAGATGATATGGGGATAAGGGATGGAATGTCCTGGGTTGACCATTTGATGCTTTTATCCCCAGTCGTCTCATTCTGTTTATGTTGGATAATAAGTTTTGCATCTTTAAGAGTGTTCCAGAGAGTGAAGGGGGGAGAGAAGAAGCGTGCAGTTTGTTTTCATACACTGCACTCCACTCCCCCACATTCCTGCTCCTGGACTGCTGTTGTCTGCGGACAGACAGCGGGACAGAGCTCTTCTTTGGCTTTTTAGTTAGTGTTAGCTAGCTGAGGCAAAGAAGTTCCCTGGACTGTGTATTTTCTTTTCTTTGGACCTCTTGAAACCTGCTCTGGACTGAACACCCAGGAGAGCACCTGCAGCTGCACCTGCGGCCCACCGGGCCGGGCCTGGCCTGAGACAATTCCAGCACCGGAGGGACTGATCAGAGACTGAGTGAGCTGCAACCCAGGGACGGGCTTTTCTCAGTTTGTCATCTCTTGTAGAGTGGCAAGGGGTCTCATTGTTTGATATTGTTTTGGTTTTATTGTTTAACAAACAGGTTGTTTTCCACCTTTCTCCAGGGAGGTATTTTTTCCTGCTGGACCAGTTGGGGGGAGGGGCCGATTGGATCTGCTTTTTTCCCACCGGAGCTGCTTCGGGGGATTCTTCCCCAAATTTGGTCTAAACCTGGACAGGGCTCTGGCTGCCTCCTCCTGTCCAGTCCTGAAGTGCCTCCATCGAGTTGCCGAGCAATCCAGACTGGTTCTCATCTCCTTTGGTGGCTGGGGTTTGAATTTAGGTGGGTGGAGCTCATCTCTGGAAAATAAATAACTATCAACAGGGACCTGCAGTGGGAGGGAGGGAGGGAGGGACACCTGCACCAGCAGCTCCTGGCCAGGATGCAGCCCCTGGCTGGGTGCTGGCTCGTTGAACTGAGAAATGCTTTGATCCAGCCCTTCCCAATCCAGGCTGGGGCAGGTCTGTTCTAAAGGCAGCCCAGGGATGGCACTGAGGTGCTGCAGCAGCTGCAACTGCTCGCATTGAGCAATTACAGAGGACAGGCATTTACACCTGGTGGGGATGCAAAAAGCACAGTGGGAGAGGAAAAGACAGAGAAGGCAGCAAAAAGGTGAGATTTGAGACACCGAGGGGCAGACCCAGCCAGTGCCTAGCCAGCACAGCCCACCCAGTGCCCAAGGCCAGAAACTCTGCAGCTCCACCAGGGATTTATCAGCAATGTTCCCCTGACACCGCTGGGGGGTTGGTTGACATTTTACAACACTCCCAGGTGACTCAGGTCGCATTCCCCATCCATCCATCCATCCATCCATCCATCCATCCATCCATCCATCCATCCATCCATCCATCCATCCATCCATCCATCCATCCATCCATCCTTCCATCCTTCCATACATACATACATACACAGGCTGTGGTGCTGGGATCCTGCCAAGCTCTGCCAGCCTTGGGCTTGGGGAGATTTCTGCCAGCCGTCCTGAGCTCCGTAATTGTGCTCTCTGTTCCAGGAAGCAAGCAAGAAAGATTTTAAAAAACCCAAAACAAACCACAACAGAGAAACCTAAAAAACCTTCAACAGCTCAACCCTGCTCAAGTTATTTCTTTAGGGACAGCTACCACTCTCCAGCTGAAATGCTGGGCTTTTGGGAAAAAAGAAAATTACATGTTCACCTCCAAATTGGAAAGGATTAAGGTAAGAGAACCTTTCAAACTAAAAATTACTGTCCGAAAGCTTTCATCTTTGCAAGAAATCTCTAGGTAAGACCAGCCTGACAGTTAAACAACTGGTTCTTCTGGTGGGGAGAAACCCTTCTCTTTAACAGAAGCAGCCTGATAGTTAAAAGCAACTGTTTGGTCAAACTTCAGGCTCCCTGGCACAGCCTGCATTGCCTTTCCTTCCTGTTCACTGATTTACAGGCAGTGCCACGATGGCCCGGGTTCAGATGTTTGGTGCCATCCAGGGAATTTGGCATTGCCATTTCCATATGTTTTAATCGAAGCTTCAGTCCTTGCAACCACTCTTCAAATGCCAGCTTTCCTTTCTTTTACAGAAAGCTCAAGGTTCCCAGAGGACTTCTGACATCCTCTCTTGCGCTCAGAGAGATGACATTTTCAAACAGATGTTTCCAAAGTTAACAGCATTTGAAAGAAAAATGACCTGAAATCCCCCTGGATTCCAGCTTAGCCCAACTCCATTCTGTGTCAGACACTGAGATTGCCACCTCTAAGGCAGGAGCTGTTTGTGCCCCCATCCCTCCTGTCCTTCTCCCCAGCAGCCTGTGCCTGTTTTCCCCGGCAGAATCCCTGTCCCCGTGCACCCTGCCAGGAGCAGCTGCACACAGGCTCACAGCTCCCCTTGCCCTCACCAGGGGGTTCCTCTCATCCCCGAACACGCCGATGAGAACGTCGGTGCGATGAGTGCCCAGGGCCTGCACTGCCACCACAACTGGGATCTCTGCTGTGCTCTGGGGCTGCACAATCCCACAGGGCTTGGGGCTGGAGTAGAGCACAGCAGAGTCCTCCTTGCGCTTCTGGAAGGGACACAATGAAACGCACATTCAGAGGGACCTCTCAAGAAACTTTAGGCTCCTTAACATCCACCACAACAGCAACTTACACACACCTTTAGAGCTCCCCAGGACAAAGGTCAAAGGCACAAACAAGATGCAAGAATTGTAGGCTTAGCACTCCCAGGGCATCCTGCAAGGAGGCTGCCAGCACAGGCACTGGTGTCTGTGGGTGCAGCAGCTTTTCACAACCCTCTAAGATCTCCCACAGGAAAACAGCCTGAGGACTAGAGCATCAACTGTTTCCTCAGGGGCTTAAACTGCCTCCTCAAGTTTACAGTTGGGTAGGATCCTGTTCTCAGCAGATCTTTAAGACTGAATAGAAACCAGCAAGGTCTTATCCAAACCCTTTGTTCCCCTAATAATCTCCTCAGGAAGATTTGACAGGAGGAGGTGGATGTGGTGCCAAACCTGGGGAATAAGCCCCTAGCAGCCAGGAAGGTGGCTGGGATTCCTAATGAGGATCTTCCTCTCATAGGGCACCTTCAGGTGGCACTCATCACACAGCAGCACTGGGGAGGACACTTGGAGCTCAGGAACGAGACACCTGGGCAAAGAGATGAGCCCAGGACAATCAGAGATCCTGAGAGAATGGAGAATGCCTACCCGCAAAGATTGTGAAATGGAGCAGAACACATTGGTCACTGTCAAATGCACACTGAAGAGCCTTACAGGGATAAATTGCCTTCTACCTCTTCCCACTCCAACATGTCTTGTCAAGGAGGGGCAAACCCTGAGAGGCAGCACCCAGAGGCTGCCAAGTGCCCCAGGCAGAGCACTTTGCCCCACAGCTGCCTCAGCCCCTCCTTTACCCAAGAAGGCTTGCAAGGACTCCTGCAACAGTGCCAGTGACCCACGAGCTCTGGGGAAGCCTTCCCAACAAGGATCAGTGCTCCCTAAGGCTCAAGGAACACACAGCTCCAGGGTCTCAGTAAAAATGACTCCCTTCTCTGCCATGGTGCTGTTGCCCTGCCTGAGAACTCAGCTCTTTGCCCCAGCCCTGGAGGGCACGAGACAGCAGCTGCCCCACAGAGGGGCTGATCAGCCCCTGCCAGGCCCTGCAGCTCCCTGGCTCCTTCACTGCACAGCTCCAGGCACTGCCTGGCCCCAGCTCCACCTGCTGTACACAGTGGCAGCCCAGGCACTGCCTGCATGGCTCTGCCTGGCACAGGGAACAGCACCAGGGAGCTGCATCCCTCTGGGCATCACACTGACACCCACAGCAGCACAGCAGCATGGAATTCTGCTGCAGCAACAACGACTTTTGCTCTCAACTCTGACAACATTAAAGCTCAAAATGGGAAGCAGAGGGAAGGACAACAACTGCAGCTGACCTGCCACATCAAGGGCTGCTTTCCCCTTGTCAGACCTTGCCCTCCCCACTCTTGCTGGGAGCCACTTCCCCCCTGCCATGTGCCCTCATGCACAGAGCCAGAGCCTGACTCTCAGCAGCTGCTTGGTGTGGCCCAAACCAGTGCACGGTGCTCACAGCCAGCACAACTCCACCTCTTGCAGCCTGAAGGAGAGGAGGCCCTCAGGAAATTTGTTGCACCTCAAGCACCAAAAACAAGGCCAATCAATGATATCGTTCCTGGTGCCTTTAGAAGAGGGCCCAGGACCATGCTGGGCTGGCAGCAAACGTGCTTTTCACTACAGGCTGCTGCCCAAGCACTGCTGTTCTCGTGTCCAGCTGGCACAACATGAGGGCATTCAGCAGCACTTCTCCTTGGCAGCTGCAGCCAGCACAGCCTGGGCAAGGCAGTGCCTGGGGGAGGCCAGGCAAGGGCTGGTACCTGGCTGTGATGATCAGGGCTGCCACTCCTTTGCCAACACCCTCCAGGTCCACCAGCAATCTCCGGTAGAACTCCATCACCGTGTTGGAGCACAGGGTCACCTGGTGGAAGAGAAGAACAGTCAATGCTTCCTTCCAAAAGCTCATTACCCACAGGTGATATCCTCCAGTTCCTGAGGGAGGATTTGCCCTTCATTCTTCTGCTGCTCCATGTGTAGAGCACAGTCTCAGAGTAACAAAAGCCTTCTGGCAATACCACATTTGTTAAACACACCTTGCTATCAGGGCACAGGTCAGCTACATTAAAACATTAGACTACAGCTCCATGCACCACTGCATTCAAATGAAGGGGCCAATTTCTCATCTGACTACAAAGACATCCATGCAGAGGAAATCTGACTTGACCACAATGAGTTCAGCTTTACAGCAGGATGCTGAGGGCAAAGTGTGGCCCAGCAGGTGCTGGGCAGTTCATGGCTGCCCTGGGACCCCGAGCCCGGGCTGGCTCTGAGAACTCCGGCCCCACGCCAGGAGTGGGGAACTGCCCCAGGCTGGGCAATGACCACAGGCAGAACCCTCAGAACTGCCCCAGGGTGGGCACTGACCACAGGCAGAACCCTCAGAACTGCCCCAGGGTGGGCATTGACCACAGGCAGAACCCTCAGAACTGCCCCAGGCTGGGCAATGACCACAGGCAGAACCCTCAGAACTGGCCCAGGCTGGGCATTGACCACAGGCAGAACCCTCAGAGCCTCTTGCTCTACACTGCAAGAGACAAGCCACCAACGGGACCAGGCAGAGGAGAAAGGAGGAGGATCTGTGTCTTGAAATTACACAAGAAAGGGTTTATTCCAAGCAAAAGGATCAGAGCCAAAAGAGCCCTGGACACTCCTGTGCAAGGGCTTTTGTACAGACACAAATCAGGAGGTGGATAAGAACAGCAAACCAAAAGGGAATCCTCAGGGGAGCACTGAGGGGATTACATCAAGTGTCTGGGGCCACTTTGGGTTGGAGGGTGGGGAGGATGGCTCACTTGGGCCAATGGGGCCTCCAGGAAAAGGGGAATTCCAAAGGGGCGTTGCAGACAGGGATTGGCTCCAGGTTAAATTGGCAAAGAAAGTTGGGGAACAAAAGGGGCTGGGTTTGACAGGCAGGGAAAGAGCTGGAACAAGGGAAAGGGAATGGCATAAGGGACAGCTTTGAGGGAGGGTAAAACCCAGGGGTAAACTAACTCGGGGACAACACGGGGTACAACAGAACAAACCACTTAACAAGGAATCAATACAATAAATTTGAACCGCTACACATGGCTGCAGATTTTTTTGTCTCCACTGGAGCTTCCTGCAGTGAACACAAATCATTCTGCTCCCCAGGAGGGGGGAAATGACACCAAGAAGAAAAGCTCACTGCTTGATACAATGACATCTCTCTAACAGCCACCTTCTGCCCTCATCCTTGCTCTGCCCCGTTGCAATCAAATCCATCGCTCTCAAAAACACAAGAATGGTTTCACGCCTTGACCATAAGGTCTGTGAGCTCAGCATATGATTTTGGAAAGCAAACAGTGCTCCTTGAGGAACATCCCGACTAAGCCAGCCAGCAGAGGCCTCCCAGCAGTGCAGATCTCTCCGTGCCACGATGCTCCAAGCTGGCACCAGAGCTAAAGCCCTCCCACCCTGCAGTGCAGCTCCAGCCCTGGTGCTGCAGCGGCTGTGGCCGGGCTCTTGCCGTACCTCGATGTCCTGGTGTCCCTGGGGGAGGATGGTGCCTCTGCTGGGATTGATGGTGAACTCCCTGGGCTCCACATGGAAATGGATTCCCTTGCTCCAGGCCGGGTCGCTGTCCCTGCGGATCTGATCCACGCTGTCCACAGCCGGCTGCGTGCCATCGTCCGACATGCGGAGCTGGAACGTCAGGGGCACCGCGGAGCTGTTGGTGAGGCGGCAGCGCTGCGTGTAGGGAAAGCCTGGGCCAGGACACAAACAGCCATTCAGGCACCCAGCAGGGCATGATCCTGGGGGCAAGATCCTGGCAGGATCAAAGTGGGATTGGAGTTGAGCTCTTTATGATCTGAACTACAGCTCACCCAGAAGCTGCGTGAGGAATTAATCGTCACTTAGTTCCCTTTGACACAGATTCCAGACTGCAGCCTTGAAAATGCCCACTCCTAGCCCTGCTGAACACTGCAAGCTTCTCTCTTTGTGATGGGGACGAGCTCCCTCACCTGCCCCAAACCAGCATCAGTTCTCTCTCAGTGATGAGTGTGCACCCAGAGCCAGCATTTACTCTGAGAATTCAAGCTGTCCAATTCCCTGCTCAGCCTGCCAACACTCCCACCTTTTTCAACACATATAAAGAGTGAGTTGTCAGTGAGAAGAAGCTACAGCAAAAGAAAGTGAGGATGGGATCAGGAACTAGAACGTGATGCAAAGCACCCTAATGCAGCTTCTCTCTGCAGGATCCTTAAGGCATCTCTTGCTTTGGGCCAAACAGACTGAGCACGTGACAGCTCAGAGCCCACTCAGCTGGAGGCACAGCCCAGCCTTGCTTTGAGATTAGCAATCAGGAACCAGGTCCCACCTCAGCCCACACACAGAGACATCACAGCCGTGCTGCGCACTGAGAGTGCTGCCTGCAAGGGTTTACCCCACTTTGGCTCTGAGATTTGCTTTCCATCCTGCAAAGCCAGAGATACAGCCACTCATGGAGGGGATGTCCTGCAGAGCGCGCAGAGCAGCCACAGCCTGCTCTGCACTGCACATCTGGCTGGGCTGGCCAGCTCTGCGGGGAGGAGATTTCTCCCCAGGCCTGCCCACCAAGAGTCACTGGGACACAGATGGGGAGGAAAAACAACTGCAGCTGCAGCCCAGAGCTTCTCTGTGCCCATCCAAGTGACCACTGCCAGCTCCAGCAGGGACTCCAGCAGGGAGGCAAGAGAGGCACAAAAAGGACAAACCCAGATGTCAAAACCTCCAACGACACTGAGGCCAGCACAGGCAGACAACAGTCAACAGTTACAAAGAAGCAAAGATACAACAGCTGCCTTCAGCCGAAGAGCCCTAGGCATGAAAGTGGATTCAGCAGGATCAGTCTCCTGCTTCAGACCCATATTTCCATCTGTTGCCTTTCTTGTTTCATTCCTTCCAAAGTCAACTTGACAAGCGCCTCCGTGGTGATGCAGGCTGGGGAAGAAGCAGCTCAAGAAAGGCAATGAGTTTCCTTCAGAAGTTCATGAACTTCATTGTTGTGGCTTTAGGCTTGGCCGTGAACGTTGCCCTGGCTCTGGGAAGGGGGACAGGGGTTCTGGGGGGTTTTGGGCGGTTTTGGCCCTGGGCTGGGCTTTTCCCTGGGGGGTTTTTGGGAGTTGTGGCGTGATGCCGTGGGCGGCTGTGCAGTGGGAGCTGAGGCTGGGCAGGGAGCGGAGCTTCCCTTCCTCCCGCTCGGGGCTCGCAGCTCGGCCGCTGCTGCTGCGGGAGGGTTTGTGCTTGGCCCGGGGCTGCCCTGGCTGCAGCTCAGCGCTGGCACCGACCCTGCCTGCCTGCCCCGCTGCTGCTGCTGCTGCTGCTGGGCACTGCCCGCATTCCCCTGCCCTCTGGGGCTCTGCAAAAGGAGCATTTCCTCCTTCCCTTCCCTTCCCGCACCGGCTGGGGGGGATCCCTGCCCTGCCAGAGCCCACAGCTCCTCCTGCTGTCACCAGACCTCCACCAAAGGGGAAAAACAGGACTTGGCATCTGGGAAATGTCTGTTCTTGCCTTCTTGTCTCTGCTCTCCTGAGACAGTCTAGCAAAGAACTGGTATTCCATTTCCCACAGTTTTGCCCGAGAGCCCTGTCATTTCAAAGGGATAATCATTTGGAGGGAGGGGCTCATCTTTCCATTGCAGCAAGATTCCCACCTTTCTTGGCACACATCTGTCTTTTAAAGCAGCACAGAGACACCAGAAAATTCTGCCTTTCTATTCCTTGCTTCCATTGGATCTCACAATGGCAAGATGCCCCCTGAGGCAGCAGCAGCAGCAGCAGCAGCAGCCCTGCAGTTCACAGCCTGAAGAGGCTGCTGGGGCAGAGCAGGAGTGAGGGATGCTTTTCTGTTGGAAGGCACAGATCCCTGAGGCTGTGTCCCAGCCCAGGGAACACTCACCAAAGGAGATGTCCCCGAAGTCGAGCTCAGCGCGGTCGAAGTGTAAACTCGGTGCAGTGACGCTGCCCCTGCAGGCCGAGGACAGAGCAGGCAATGGCTCGGTTAAAGGCATTGCACAGGTCCGGCTGTCGTGGCTCGGGGGCACAAAACCCGGGCTCAGGGCACCCTGGGTTTCCAACCAACACAGCCCCGTGTGCTCAGCACAGGGCCCTGGGCACAGGAGGCAGCTCCAGCCAAGGGGCAGCAGCCAACAGCCCCTGATGGGCTCTGGGCACAGGGCAGGCAGGAGAAGCCCCCGGGTTGCTGCGGGTCCCATGAAGGACCCTGAACACACACCCAGACATGGCTCCGTGCCTCAGTTTCCCCATCTGCAATGGCATGGACATCAAGGTGTCCCCACTAACTTCTGAAAGCAGCCCTTCCAGCCACAGCTTCCCTGCTTTGCTCCTTCTGAGCTGCAACTGCTGTTCCCATGGAGGAGCTTTCTCAAGAGAATTTGACCCACACAATCATTACAGACACTGTTCTGAGACACGAATCCAGGGCATTCCCAAACATCCTCTGAAAAGTGCAGCAACAGTTCTACCCAGGGCACAGATGAATCCTAGAGGAAAGGACCAGCTTGTCAGCAGTGCACCAGCTGGCACAGCCAAGAGCAAGAGCTTCAACAACCAAACTTGGCTGTCCTGAATCTAGCACAGCACCTCACCTGCCCTTGAACTCAGCAGACACACTCCAAAAGCCACCAACATCCACTGAAATCAGCACTTGAAGCTGCACAACATTCACCAGTTGATTTCATGGTTGATGCCAATCAGTGCCCACTCTGCCTTTTGGTTCAAAATCAAGGACCAGTGAGCTGTGTCCTCTATTGTACTCACAGGACTGCCCCTGGCTCTGCTCTGCACATCTCAACAAGAGACACCTGCCCCTGCTCAAGGAGAAAGCTGCTTATGCAGAAACACCCCATGGCCATTTTGGGGGAGGGACAGAGGAGAATCAATTATTTGATGGTGAAAGGTTCCATCTTGATTTCCAAATGAAAAAAGCAGCACTTTTCCTCCAAAAACAAAGGCAGCATCATTGTTTCTCCACTATGGGCGCACCTGCTCACCACTTTTCTCTTGCTAAGGAATAACTCCCTTGTTCTTCTTTACCCATCTCCCTTATCTCTTTGCTATCATCCAGTGCAGATTGCTTTCATTTCTTCACTGCCTTGAGCCAGTGCCGCCCAGGAGCAGCAGCCCAGCTCCAAAGCTGCAGAGCAGCCAGCATCAGCTCTCCTGCTTCCACTCCATTATCCTGCAGCACATGGCTCAGGCTGGCAGGGACAAGGCCTCACGCTGCTGTGGTGCTGAGCACTGAGCTCTGCCTCCCCTATGATCCGCCCTTCTCCCTGTGCCTGGGCCAGGATTGTCTCTTGCCATGGCACCAGCCCACGGGACGGTGCCCAAGTCCTTGGCACAGTTCCTGACTCCCACATCAGCGCTTTGCTGGCTGTGCAGAGGAGGCACCAGAGCCCTCTGTGCACAGGAGCTGGGGGCACAGCTTGTGCCCCACAGCATGGCCATGAGAGGTGAGCTGAGGCTGCTGCTGCCCATCTGGCATGGATTATTCACACAGGTTTTACAAACACTGCTGCAGCTGCAGAATCAGCCAGGCTGGCCCATCTGCAAAGCCCTGAGGGCCTTACTGGGTGTTCAGGTGGGACATCCCAGAGCAGCTGCTGCCCAAAGCTGATCCATCCCACTGCCTGCCATGGCCCAAGGCACAGGGAGATCCCTGCAGGGAGGAGTCATTCCGGCTCCCGGCTACCACACAGGGCAGCAGGCAGCCCTGACAGTGCTGAGGAAGCATTTCAGAAGCTGCTTGTGCTCAGCAGGGTGCAAGCCAGCTCCCAACATGTTCCAGCAGCCTCCAGGAAATCTGGGACACAGAAAGCTCCAAGGCCACTGAAAGCAAGAGCAGATGCCTTCCATCCTGCTCACTTCCAGCCAGGCTGCAGGGCAGCAGATCCGGTGCTTGGTTCCTTCTGTAGCTCTTTCCCAACTCCGCTCTCACCCAAAGGTGTTTGCACAGGGACAGATGAGCTGCCTCACCTCTGGGTGCTCAGCTGGTACCGAGCTGCCCGGGCACCGACATTGCGCACCAGCAGAGTCTGCTGGGTGCTGACC
The DNA here is from genome assembly GCF_028018845.1 of Melospiza georgiana. Lineage (NCBI taxonomy): Eukaryota > Metazoa > Chordata > Aves > Passeriformes > Passerellidae > Melospiza > Melospiza georgiana. Next base: position 2,410,799 of record NC_080451.1, read on the forward strand.
TTGACTGGACACTTGGAGAAGTCCAGCTGGGCAGGGAAGTCCAGCACAGCTCGGGCACCAATGGCCCGAATTGGCACAACGATCCTTTCCCTTCCAGTGAGGCACACCAGCTCGTGGCAATAATCCTGCAGGAAAAGAAACTGGCTCAGCACAGCACATTTAGTGCCATCCCCATGGCAGAAGAAAAACCATTTCCTATACCCCTCCAAGGGCATCAATTTACCTATTGCACCCTCAAATGAACACTAAGTTCTACTACTATGTCACATTTTAAAGGCACCAGCGCACTTTGCAAAATCTGTCTCAGTGGAATTCAGCTCTTGTGTCACTTGGCTCATACAGATAACAGCCCTAGGCCACCATCATTTTTACTCTAAACTTTAATGATGTTAAAGAATTCCTAAGCCCCTTCTAAGCAACATGGAGCTGGGGAACACAGGACATTGCTCTTTAGGCTTCTATATTCCCACTGTCTGAGAATAGGACAAAGTGTCCAACTGACTCTAAGCAGCAAAAGGAAGAGGAGAAAACAGCTGCACCCAAAGACATCCTGCACCTCTGGCCTGGTGCAGAAACATCAGTTGGCTCACAACTCCCCTCTAACTTTGCCTGTCCAACCAAGTCAGGAGAAGAACGGTGCTAAGAGGTAGCAGGATGCTGTTGGAAAGGGCCTCTCTTTGTTTCCCTGCAAGGCTTCCTCCCTTCCATGCCATGCCCTCAACCTTTCTGTGTGAACAAGCCTCCAGATCAGAACATGAACCCTCCAGATCCCAGCACTGAGATCAGACTTGCCAGGGCCTCAGCACTGCTGTTCAAACCTCCCCGCAAAAGCACCTTTGGCACGGAATGGGTGCCAGCTGACAGAGCAAGCACAGGGACAGGCATGAAGACAGAGCCCCAGCAGTGTCACTGCCATGGGCTCTGGGCTCACAGCTCTGCCTGCAGCTTGTATCTGCCCTACACCAGCTCCTTCAGGCAGGTGTCCAAGTGCCCTGCAGCTCAGCAACCTCCTGCTGACCAAGGGCACCCAGGGCCCAGAGTGCCTGTGCCAGGCCGGGCTCACGGGCACAGCACATCCTCTGCCCTGGCCCTGCAGCTGTGCCATGCTCACTTGTGCTCTGGGACAGCACAGCTGCAAGGCTGCACAACAGAGGGGGTGAAAAAGCAGCGGCTTTGCTCCAGCCCAGGGGCAGGCAGGGAAGCTGTTGGCAGTCCAGGAAGGAGGAAAGCTCTCTGACCTCTTTGTTCCTCTGGTGTTTTCCATCAGAATGAAACCCCTTCCACTGGACCTAGAGATGGCCCAACATCTATCAACAGCCCTCTGTCATTTTCATCCTCTTTCCCGCGCATCTTCCCTTGGCAATGCTCAGCAATGTGCAGGGAGGGGAAGCAGAGCCTGTCAGGCCTGGCTGCAGTGCCTGCCAGCAGTGCCAAGGTGTGACTGGCTGCAGGCTGCCTGCCCACGCCTGGAGCCCAGCTCACAGCATGCAATGGGCTGCAGCCAGAGTGCAGGGAAAACAATGGCTGTGGAGATCATTGTGTGCTTTGGCTCCTCCAGCCTCACCTTGTTCTTGCTGGGGGTGAAGCGGATGCGCACAGGGACAGAGGCGCCCGGCGGCACGGCACGGTACGCATCGCTGGAGCTCACCAGCTGGAAGTAAGGTGAGCTCTCCATGGAGACCTTCACCACGTGAAGAAACTGCAGCAAAGACATGAAATTATGATTTTGCCACTTGTGGAAACAGGACGAGAGGAGACCTGTCCATGCCCTGCTAACATCCCTCCCCTGCCCCTTTTCCAAAGCACTTTCAGCTGAGCAGGCACAGGGACATCATTCACAAGGCTGAACTTGAATCCCTTCTCTCTGGCTCCAGCATTTTGGCCAGGGGCAGTAGGGCAGTGCCTGCTGGGAAGGAAGGGCCGAGCAGGTCAGCACCAGCAGCATGGAGACACAGCACCTGAACCAAGTCACCTGCATATTCAACAAGGCCAAAAAACCTGCTGGCTTCTGCCTGCACACAGCCATGAAGTGGTCATGTTCCAGAGGGGGAATGTGCTACCTAAAAGCAAACCAGCCCATTTCTGTGGGGGAAGGAAGAAATTCCCTTCTAGCAGATCAGCTTTGGGTAGGGACCTTCTGGGGATACAGTCAGGCAGGCAGAGCAGCAAGACAGGAGACCAAACACTGTGGTCTTACTGGGAATAAAAGCAAACCTGAAAAGCAAAAGAAGGAATGAACACAGCAAGACAATCCCTAAAACAAGGAGATGGCAAAGAGAATTTAAATGGGCAGTAAAGCAGCAAGCAAGAATCATAAAACCATGAGAGCAACCAGCTTGCCAAAAGTGACAGAAACACAGACAGGCGGTGTCTATTGACCATGGGGCTTCAGAGTCATCTTCTGCCTGGAGAAACAGGACCAGCACTGACTGACAGTGTGGTTCCAGTATGAAAAGCCAATCTTGGCTCTCCAGGGCTTCCTGCTGCCTGTGCAGGCAAGCTGGGCTGCTGGGCATTCCTGCCTGCAGCCAGCAGGCCAGGTTCGGCCCTCTGGGGTACTACATGCACAGCACACATGCATTTTCTAGCACACTGATCTCATCAACCCCTGAGCACCAAAATGCTCTCCAAAAGTCTAAACCAGGTGATTTGGACTCCCTCCTGTCTCCTCCCACCAGCCCACTCTTGGCACAAGCCTCACTTGAGAAAATGTTTCCCAGACTGAAATTCAAATGGTCTCAAGTTTTCCTCTTTACAGTGGAACACAATTGACATTTTTCAACTTTTTCCCTCTCAGCTCTCTTGGGAAACTGCAAAACAATGCCAATTTCTTCAGGTGAAGGTGGAAACCTCCAGGAACACATGCCTTTGGATGTGCTGTGCTTCTGCAAAGGGAAAGCAGAGCACCATGTTGCTTTTGGAAAAGCTGAGCAGAGCTGGATGAAGCTGAGCAGGAGCCTCAAGTGGCACCTAAAGGCCTCTCACTGCTTCTGCTCCATCACTCTGATTGCAGGGCTCTTGCAGAACATGGTTCCTGCAGGGCCAATGCCATTAATGAGAAGTGATTCCAGCATAAAGTGCAGAAGGCTCAGCCCCTGAGCTTAGGCTGTGAGCTGCACAAAGGGAGCCAAACTGGCTGAGAGAGGCAGAGATTCCTACCAGGAGCCAAGATGAACCAAGGAGACACAGGGTGTGCTATAGAGCCAAGGCAAAGCATGAGAGCAGGTAAGAACTGTACAGCCCTCAACATTCCAGTCAATCCAGAGCTTTCAAGAGAAGGAAACTCCTTTGGGATAGACACCATCAACGCCTGGCCAAAATCTGGGGACAATTCCCAGCACAGGAAGATTTCCACCATCTTGCAGAAGAAGGTGCTGAGACATTTTCTTCTGCATGTGCTGCAGCAGATAACTTGCTTTGCTGTACACTGAGGGAATGAGAGCACTCTCCTCTTCCAGCACAGCGTTAAAGCTCTGGGTGCCAGCACTTACCTTGTCCTTATTCCTGAGAGACAGCACCATTTCCGAGACCTCCTGAGCGACAAAGTTCTGAAATACCAGCTCTGGTGGGGAAACCCCAAACCAGCTCTGTTTCGGGGCAGCTGACGGCAGCTGGAGAGGAGAGAGAGCAGGGAGAGCTTCAGCTGCTGGGAGGAAGGTTCATGCAGGAGAATCTTCCTCTGATCCCCAGTGAAGTACAGACTCTGAGGGAGCACGTCTGCCCAGCCCACACTGGGCAAACAGTGGCTCACCCACCTCTGCTCTGAGCTCATCCACAGCTGCTGGGCCACACAGAGCAGGCTCAAGCCAAGCTGCTCTTTCGGCATGGATTTCTCCAGGTTTCTCTCTCCAGAATGCCAGGCAGCACTTTCCTAAAACACAGCCCTGTGCCCATGCGGTCACAGAGCTCTGGGGCACTGACTGAGCACTCATGGAGTAAGTAAAACCCATGAATTTACAGGAGACTCCATGGGAAAGGATTTGGGATGTCTTTTACTCTGAGACAGGGAAACCGAGGCCCACACAATTGCAAATATCTTTTTTTGCTCTAGAACTTAGACATCAGTAAGAAGAGCACAGGACCAGAGCAAGTGTGAGAGATGAGGTGACATTTGGCTGAAGCCAAAAGGTTATTAAGCAAAAGAATGGAATTTGTTGGTTCTTTGTGTTATTTGTGGTTTGGATTTGTTCAGGTTGGTTTGTTGAGTGTCACAGTGAGAGGGACAGGGTTGAAGACCTGAACAAAAGGAAGGAGGACGAGAAGGGAGTGGACAGAAAAGTTGGTGCTCAGCAGAGAATGGAAGCTCCTGAGTACCCATCCAATGGCAAAGGTCACAGGGACTAAGAAACACTTTCCTTTTGCTTTGATGATTTTGTTCCTTTTCATTGTATTTAAAAGTCAGTGTGTTCCAAAGAGAGGAAAAGGCAAAAATAAAAAGACAAATGAGATGAAAAGAAAAAGACAAGTGAGGTGAATGCTGAATGTGGATAAGTTTCAGTTATTTTCTCAGCAACTTGGGTAAAAGCAGAGTTGGTATCTCCTTTTTCAATGGCCTTTAAATGGGTGCTTTCTTGTCATTACTGCAACCTTATTTCATGCCATTGTAGAGGCACATCTGGAATGACACAACAACAGCAAATGCTTCTGGAGCAGAGACATTGCTTGGAGAAAACTCTGCCCTGCTTTGTCTGCCTTCTCCAGCCACACTGCTGTCACTGCAGAGACACAAGCAGGTCTCCTCTGTGACTTCACAGCAGACACATTCCGCTGAAGGGAGTGGCTGCAGCACACTGTCCCTTAGCTGTGCCCTTCCCTGAGGTGTTCCCAAGGCCCCTCTCCAGGACAATCCTTAACCTGGATTGTGTTCCGTGTCTCTTGCTGCCAATTTCCTGCTCAACAGCCCACCTCAGTCACCTACCCGTTTGGACTGTGCTTTATACTGAGCTAGTCCTGCCAGAAAAGCAGCTTTAAACACACCTCTGAGTAGGCACTGATCCAGACAAAGCACATCCATTCCCCTCTGCCCAGGGCCAGTCCCCTGTACATCTGGCAGCCTGCAAAATCTAACACCCCGTCAGGGTCCAACACATTGTTCCAGCCCAAAGCAGTAATGACATTTGTTTTGTTCAATTTGAAGTAATTCCTGCAGATCCTTGGCCTTCAAAGGCCAAGGCTGCCACTCTGCAGGGAATCCTGGGACCCCGAGCATTTGATGGTGACCACACCAAAGCAAGAGGTGGCTCCTTCAGCAGGAGAATGGCAAAGGGCAATTTTGGGCCTCTGTGTCCCCAGCCTTCCTCCCATTGTTTTAGCAATGGCAGCTGCACTCCAGCACACCCCAGCAGCTTCAGCAGAGGGTATTTGTGTTGGCTTAGTGCAGATCAGGACTCCCAGTCCACCACTCCCAGCACCTTGCAATGACAGCAGGACCTGGACACTGAGGCATTTTGCTGGAGGCAAGCCTGTCACAAACACACACCCTCTTCAAACTTCATGTGAAACAGAAAGGAAAAGAGCAGGAAAAGGCTACCTTTGGGCGAGTCTCACTCCTGTCTAGAAATGGGCCAAGTCTGGGCAGAATACTCCCCCCAGTGCTGGCCTCCTTCTTCCTGCTGAGAAACTTCTCCCTCTGGAACTTACAGGGAAGCAGCTGAAAGGCAAAAGTAAACCAGCTAGAGCCTCAGAGTTGTGCTTGTTCAGAAAGGCTTTTCTTCAACAAGTGACACTGGTGAATAACTTGTGATCACAGCCACTAGGACATTCCTGGAAGCCCTGGGAGTTTCCTGCTGAAATACTTAGCATCAGGGAATTAATAATACAGAGTGGAACACACATACTCCAGCCATATGGCTCGGTCCCATTGGCTTCTCCATGACTGGATGGGACATGGTTGGGGATTTCTGCTCTTTGGGCATTTGTTTCCTCCTACGTTTCATTGAATTGAGGCAGTGACCTTTCCAGAGAATGGGGAGGGGCTCTCAGAACTGCCTGAACTCCATCCCTGCACAACGCTCAGAACTCACAGCAAGGAGATATCGCTGCTGGATGAGTCCAAGAGATGCAAGAAAGGATCACTGTACCAAGAGTGAGGTGCACAGGAATGTCTCTAGGTTTTAGTTCTCCCTGTGAATTGTTTTCTCTGTCTGGGCTGACAGAGCCCTCCACAGAAGAAAACAGAGGCATCTCCTTGACAGAGCCTCAGCACTGGGGCATCTTCAGCCAAGTGAGCTGCAGACAGCAAGGGACCTTTGTGGCCCTGGCTCCAGCGTTGCCTGCAGGGCTGCATCTGTGCCCACACAGGAGCTGGGAGAGAACAGCTGCTTTGGAAGCTCTTCCAGCTGGGACCAGCCGTGGCTCTCAAGGCTTTGGGCAGAGTTTGAGCTTCCCCCCCCCAACACGCCCAGGTGCCCAAGGGCAGCATGGTCAGAGCAGCACAGGTGAGTGGTGCCCAGCCTGACAGAAGGAATTCCTGTGGCACAGGGAAAGGGACAGAACACATGCTCAGGGCTTCAGCTGTACATTGGTTTCACTTGGCTCTGCTGGCACAGCCAGGCAAGACACAGCTGAAGCATCCCACAGTGTTCCCTATTGCACCAGGACAGCCCCAGCAACAGCAGCACAGCACAAAGGGCTGGGCAGGGGCTCTGCAGCTTCACAGCACTGCTGGACAACAGGGGCAGGGAGAGCAGGCACACCAGGGCAGTGCCAGCCTTAACACAGCCCCAGGGGGTACTCACAGCATTAGGCTTCAGCCCTTCCCTGGACAAAAGACGAGGTGTCGGTGTCTTCTTTGGCAATCCAGACGCCATTTCCAAGGGACGGTGTCGCAGGTGAGCGACAATGCCTCAACAAAACTGGAAGGAGCAACAATGGAACTCTGAAAATCCACAACCCAATTCATGGCAGATTCAAGGCATATTCTGGTGCTAAAAATGTTACATTACTTGAAAGTAGCTAAGTGCTTGTTTGGTGTAAGCAGCTAGTACAGTTAGGCCTCTAGTTGGACTTTATTTGAACTCGATGGCTACCTTGTGCAATTCAAAGTTAGATCATACTTAAACCTGGAGCTAAAAATCTGAACATTAATAACAGTTCAAACAGACAGAGCTGTAGCTTGAATATTACTGAAAAATAGCTAGAGTGGGCCTCCTCTTCTTTCGGCTAAAGCACCCTTGCTCTCTCAGCTGCTCCTCACAGCTGAGAGACTAATGAGAGACTGGAATGTTATGGCTAATGGCTTAAATATCATTATAAAGGACTTTCTGCCCATTGTGACAAAACTCTATAAAGAAGCTGTGACCACCCAAGCCCACCCTTCCCTGAAAATGCCTCCTGACTGGAACTTGGCACTGTGAGTTAAGCTGCCTAAGGGAACTTGAGACCAGATCAAGGTGACACTATTGTCCCATTAGCTCAGGTCTGGGGAGAAGTAAACAAGGCTGAGGAGAAAAACCTATCCACAACAAAGCCAAACCCAGCAGCTGTCCTGAAAATCAGCTCTGTCTGCGTTCAGGCTGGGGAAGTCACAGCCACAGACTCTTCTGCTGAGGCCAGCTTTGCACACAAACCTCCCAGCAAAGACCTCCGCAGTGCCTCCAGACCCATTCCTGAGGCCTCGCACCAGACGACTGCAGGGCATGCAAGCTAACAGAACAAATCTGAAAATCCAGAACCCAACTCATGGCAGACTCAAAGGATATACGGGTGCTACAGATTTTATATGATTTGAAAGTAGCAAGAGACAGAGTCCAACTTGCCCCACTCCTGGGAGGTACCTGGGCAAGGTATCACCTTGCCCAAATCTGCATTAATCCATTGGAGTCTTACATTTTGCCAGACCTCACCACAGAGAAGACCAGAAGAGGATTTAATGGTAGGCCAATGGGATCCATGGAATGGTGATATTTTCTACTAAATCTCTCTCTGTCACTCTCTTTCTCCTCCCCCCCTTCCCAACCTCCATCCCCCTCCCACTTTTTCTTTTCATTCTCTCTCTTTCTCCCTCACATTTACTGTTCCATAAAATCCAGACCATTGACTTTGGCATATGCTCTCCTTTGCACCTCAATACAGAGGCATCTCCCTCAAAATTTTAAAACCCAGATGATAAAAACCCACTGAAACTTGAACAGAGCTCATTCACCTTTAAGCAGTTCAAGCACTTACCATAGGAAAAAAATGTATAGACTACTATCTTTAGAAAATGTTGCATTTCTTCAGTAAAAAAAGCACAATCAGTAGTCCATTTATTGTTCATCCTCTCAGGCGTACATGTCAGTGAACTACTGCGCCAGAAGACTGGCATGATCACATCCTCTATTTCCCTTTGGCATTCTCTTTCAGAGCACAGATGAAACAAAACCAAAAAGTTCAACTTTAGTCGGTCTTTACCTTCAAATGAAATTCAGGACTCCCTAGCAGACACCAGTCTTCTGCACGCTGCGGAGCTTTTCGCAGAGGCCAATGCTCTGCACCTTTAGCAATTCTCTACGCCAACAATTCACCCGGCGAAGGGCCCGGTGCAGCCGCCTGCAGGAGCCCGGGCTGCGCACACCAGCCAGGGCCGCGCTCTCAGGCAGCTGAGGCCGCGCCGCTGTCACAGGCGCTGAGGGCCCGGCCGCGGTTACCGGGCAACCGCGGCGCCGAGTGCGGGGCCGGGCGGGGCCGGGCCGGGCCGCAAGGCTTTACAAAGGACATTGGCACTGCAGCGACTGACTGCAGTTTGGGGCTTCCCAATAGTCTTTCTGTAACTAATGAAAGGTTAAAATGTGGTGACAAAGGCACCTATGCCAGGGCTGTACATTGCTCTTTGCAGCACTAGTATCCGACCCTGGCTGGAACAGCAGGAGGGGCTGAGGCAGCAGGGAAGGGGGCTCAGCCTGGAGAAAAGGAGGCTCAGGGGGGACCTTCTGGCTCTGCACAACTCCCTGACAGGAGGGGACAAGAGGCTGCTGTAAGTTCAGGCAGCGCCGGAGCCGCCTGGCTCCCCCTCTCCTCCCCCGCTCTGCCTCTTCCTCCCTCCCTCCTCCTCCTCCTCCTCCGCTCCCGCAGCCCTCGCAGCCCCCGGCAGAGGCGGGGATGGAGCCGGGACAGGCCGGAACGCAGAGAGGCCTGGGGGGATGCCAGGACTGGGAGTGACTGGGCTGTACTGGGATCATCCTGGGAGCAGCTCCTGGGTGACTCAGTTCTACTGGGATCATCGTGGGATCACACTGGCAGTGAGGAGGAGCAGCGCGATGGCTCCAGCGCTGGGGCTGGGGGCGATCCTGGGCGGCCAGGCGCGAGTGGGACCCCCGGCACCGGGACCCTGAACCGCCACTGCCAGCACCGGAACCCCCCTGCTCCCCTTAGCCTGCACAGGGACCCCCTGAATCGCCCTGTTCTGGACATCAGGTCCCGCTGCTCCCCTTTTCCCGGCCATCCCATGGCTCCCAGCCTCCAGACTTGGCGTAGGCCTGACTCTGGGACAACCTGGAACGCCTTGGTCTCCCATTCCTGCCTTTCCCAGGCACACCTTTCTGCAAAACCAGAGACAGCCTGAACTCCCCCTTTCCGAACATCCCGGGTGTCCCCACTCTGGTCCCCCCTTTCTGGGAAACCCTGGACTCCCCTTTCCTGGGCTCAAGGACCCCCTGGAACTCCCTTCTACCTCTCCACGTCCCTGCCCACCCCCCCCATTCCCATGACCTTGAGACCCCCCTGGCACCCCCATTCCTGAGAACCCACACCCCCCTGCATCTCTTCATCCAGCACCAACGCAACCTTTTCCCAGCCCCCTGCCTCTCCCAGCCCCCAGCCCCACCCTTTTCTCTGGCCTGGGATCAGAACTGCAACTGACTGAAAACAAATGTGACAGAAAGAAATAATTTTGCACCTTTTATTTACTATTGAAATACAATTTCCTCCTTTTCTCAAAAATCTCCTCCCAGTGTCATTCAGCAGGGCTGTCAGAAAGTCCTTAATTCTGAGTCGGTGTTCCAAGCTGCAGCCACAAGGAAACAGGGAATGGGGATTTGCGCGAGGGCGTATTTGGCCCAAGTGTCCGGCTAGCTGAAGCTGCGGATGGAGGCGGCCGACACCCCCGGCGCATGTAATGCCAGCCCCCTTTGGCGTCTCGGGCCTCAGGCTGGGCTGGATGCGCGGTGTGGACGGAAGCGCAGAGGAACGAAAGACGAGGTGACCACAGGCTGGGGGCTAACTCCGGTTTATTGATCGTCCGATGGTAGGAACAGGAAGGGAGGACGCCAACCAGCTTGTGGCAGGGAATGGAGGGAGAGGTGCAGTTTTAAAACGAAGGGGCGGAGAGAGGAGGGGAGCCCAACTAGCCAATCCGGGAAGGATACCAACACAACTGACATAAGTAACCAACCAATCGATACAACATAAAGGAGGAGCCCCGGGACCACAGCCAACCACAACCCCCAGCGAGGAGAAGATTCCAGAAAGCTAGGAGGAGTGGGGGGTGATTGACTGGGCCCAGGGAGGAGGAAAAACTTACATATAAGGTGTACAGAGGAGGGGAAATTATATAACAAAGGGAGATTGGCAGTTGAGGGGGAAGGGGGTTACCATGGAGATCAACTGGGAAGGGAGGCAGTGGCGGGAAAACCAAGGGGAGGGAGGAACCATCTTGCAGAAACTAGGAGGAGAATACATAGAACAGGGGAATAACTGGGGAAACTGAACAACACACCACAACATCTCCCCGTTTCTTAACAAATAAAATAAAAGAACGCAAAAGTCCATATAAACTTAAACTTCAGGGACCCGCGGCTGGTCCGGCCAATCTTCGCCTTCTCCGAGCTGGGGCTCGTCCGCCCATAGATGTTCCTCGGGCGGCACGGTCGACCCCTCCTCATCTGCAGCTTCTTCAGCCTCCGAGGAGAGGTCCCCCAGCTCGAAGTGCTCTTCTTTGGGCACTGTCGCATGATTGACGCTGGGAGAAGTGGCCCTGGATATCAGTCTCTGGACCAGACCGCGGATCACCATAACGAAAACTGAAAGGACAATCAAACTCAAAACGATCTTAATAATACTTTCAATAATGGAAGTGGCCCACCCGCTCAGGCCCCAACCCTTGAAGAGGTCCCCCAGCCAGTCCGAAGTCTCTTGTTGGACTTTATGGATGAGGTCTTGCAGCTTGCGTATGGATTGTCTGGCGTCCTCGGCTCGAGTGGACAGGTTCAAGCAGCAGAGGCCCTCAAACTCCTCACAGTGATGGTGGTGGAGCAGCAATAGAAAATCTATTGCTGCCCTGTTTTGGAGTGTCGCCTTCCTTGTAATCTCCTCGTCTGACAGGAGGTCGTATAACGCAGCTGATGTAAAATTGGCTTGCTTCGCCACCCAACACTCTAGGCGGCCCAATTCTCCTAGAGCCTTCGCCACCGATACCCACGGCAACAAAATGGTAAAGGCGACGGACTTTGAGTGTGACCAATGAGTAATTTCGGCATCACAATCCTCGGTGAGATCCTTAAGATCTCTTTTAGACCTGCCCAATTCGGATGTGATGTTGGATCTTTTCCAATCAATAATTTGGGACATGTTGGGTGTGAACAGCGTCAGCCGGCCAAAAGTGCACGGCCCTCCCACCAGGCCAGAGGGGATGCCTGCCCACGCTCGGTCTCCGCAAATTAAAAACACACCCCGAGGAAGGGAGTAAGGGGTCCGGCCAGTAGTGGTGGGGCCGAGGATCTTCAGGACAGCCTGACACCACTGTCTGGCCTGATATTCTTTTTTGGTCTGGAGGACCACCTCACTGCCCCTCTCTACGGGGGTGATAGTATAGTCGAACTGAAAACAAATAGAGGCATTGGCGGAGCCGAGTAGATGTAATTCTGTGGGCTCGGAGGTTGCAGGAGCCAGCCTGAACACTCCGTCTCTCCAGGCATTCGAGGAGTCAAAACCGGGGAGGATAGTAAGGCTCCGGGCCAGAACAGGGTAAAAGGAACGTTGGAAAGTGGGAGGGAACTCGCCTGGAGAGAATGGGATCCCCACAAGGCAAGACGACATCGGGTCCTCTGCTGCGCCGGTGTCTAGGCAAATACTGTCCTGTCTGAGGGATTGAGCCAAGGCACGCCAGACGTTGACCTTGGGCTGGGGGACAACCCACGGCTCCGCAGGTGACATCAGGAGCCCGAAGGTGGTCATAAGGATGGTCAGCGCTCCGGGGTTTGGGGCCAGCGGTGTTGCAGCGGGGGCCATTGGGGAGAGGTAACTGAAATGATACAAAACAGTAAAAGTACATCGAACTCATAGAAATGGTTCCTCCCCGAAAAGCCAACTTAAGTAAAGCATGCGGGGTGACATATCCGGGAGTGGGGGAGAACAAGAGGAAACATGAAGGAGGAGGTCCAGTGGTGGAGGAGAGGCTGGAGGGGAAGGCTCTTCCTCCACGGAGGGAAGGTCTGGAGGAGCAGATGGCAGTGGATGGTCTTGCCTCCTCCGCCGCCGCCAACACGCCTGCCGGACTTGTGGTACAGTCCCTGGTTTTGTCCCCTGCTTCGGGACGAAGGGTCTTACCCACTTAGATGGAACCCACTTGGGACCTGAGGGGGTAGACACGCAAGCGTATCCCCTCCCCCAGGTCACCAAGTCGAAGGGGCCCTCCGTCCGCCAGGTCTCCGGATCCTTAACCAGAACCGGAGGCCTGACTTTAGGCTGCAGCTGCTGGTGGCTGCCAAAGTGCCGGACCACTGGAGGATTTTGGCTGTCGAAAGAGCAATTAAGGAAGTTAAGGGTATACAAAGCTCTCGACAGCCGGACGTGGGGGGTCTCCACCTTCATCGCCGGTTGTTGGCGGGACAGGGTCTTCTTAAGGCTCTGGTGGGCCCTCTCCACCATGGCTTGGCCTGTCGGGGAATAGGGGATGCCGGTCTTATGGACTATTCCCCATTGCTGCAGGAAGCTCCGCAGCTCCTTAGAAACATACGCAGGGCCATTATCAGTTTTTAGGGCCCTAGGGATGCCCAAGACAGCGAATGCCTGAAGCAGATGCTTCTGAACATCCGCTGCCTTTTCCCCTGTATGGGCAGAAGCGTAGATGGCACCGGAGAAGGTGTCTACCGAGACATGGACGTAACACAGCCGGCCAAAAGATGGGACATGTGTTACGTCCGTCTGCCACACCTCGCAGCTCGCCAGGCCTCGGGGATTAGCTCCCGAGACCACGGTGGGCATCTGATGTTGCTGGCATTGGGGACATGTGGCCACAATCGCCTTGGCCTGGTCCTGCGTCAGATTGAATTGCCGAACCAGGCCGGGCGCATTTTGGTGAAAGAGCTGGTGGCTGATCTTAGCCTGGCCGAACACATCTGGGAGCGGGCCCTGCGTAACGGCAGCCGCGGCCAAAGAGTCGGCACGGTGGTTGCCCTCCGCGATGAACCCGGGCAGGTCAGTGTGTGACCTCACATGCATCACATAAAATGGGTGCTCGCGGTGGGAGACCAACTCGACGAGCCTGTTTAATAATTCGAACAATCTCTTGTTCGTGACCTCTTGAAGAACTGCATGTTCTGCTCGAGACACTACCCCTGCGACGTACGCAGAATCTGTAATCAAATTGAAAGGTCCAGGGAATCTCTGGAAGGCCCTGACGACTGCATCTAACTCAGCAACCTGTGGAGAGCCCTCCACAGTAACAACATCGGTCTCCCACTGCTGAGTCTGAGGATCTTTCCAAGTCATAACCGACTTGTGGGATGCTCCAGACGCGTCAGTAAAAACAGTCACGGCATCCAGTGGTTCCCTACTTTGGACCTTAGTTAGAGACAATTTGAATTCCGAATTAAATAATTTGTGGGCCGGCCGATCAACTGCGACGCGCCCAGTGTAGCTGTCCAACGCAAACTGTAGATATTCGTTAGTCTGCAGCAGTTCTTCAAAGGTCTTTAATTTCAATTGGCCCGCTTCCAATTTAATTGGAATGTGAATGCATGCAAAGTCACATCCTGCCAACTCCCTGATCCTCGATCTTGCCTTGAGGATCAGTTCGGCTACCAACTCTTGTGGCCGTGTCATCCTTTTGGACCTATGGTGGCTGAGGAACACCCACTCTATGATCAAGAGGGGGTCACCCAGACCCTGGTCCTTCAGGTCTTGGTCCCACTGATGGATCATGCCATGGAGGTGTGGCAGTTTTCCCAGTATAATAAATTTGAATGGCAGGCCCGGATGGTACCGATGGGCCTGCCTGGCCGAAATAATTTTTTGCACCTTCTCCAGAGCCACCCCCGCCTCTGGGGTGAGTGTCCTAGGGGAACTAAGCCCCTCTCCCCCTTTCAACAAATTGAAAAGGGGGGCTAGGTCTTCGGTGGGAATGCCCAGCCAGGGTCTCACCCAATTTAAAGACCCACACAGTTGATGGACGTCCGCTAGGGTCTGGACTTTCGTCCGAATAGCCAATTTTTGCGGAACAATGGTCCGCTTTGTGATTTGGAGGCCCAGGTATTTCCAAGGTGGCATCCGCTGAATCTTATCCTGCTGGAGCTCAAACCCTGCAGCAACCAACACATTGGTTGTCAGGTCAAGCGCATGGGCAAGTAGACTGTGGTCAGCCGCACACACGAGGATGTCGTCCATATAGTGATAAATGATGACGGCATCCCCGAGGGCTGTACGTAAAGGTGACAGCAGCGAAGCGACGTACCATTGACAGATCACAGGGCTGTTCTTCATGCCCTGTGGTAATACCCGCCAATGATAGCGCTTGGCCGGGGACTCACGGTTGATAGACGGAACCGTGAAAGCAAAGCGCGGAGCATCGTCCGGGTGAAGGGGAATTTGGAAGAAACAGTCTTTTATGTCAATTACTGCCAAATTCCAATTTTGGGGGAGCATTGCTGGGGAGGGCATCCCTGGTTGGAGAGATCCCATGTCAACAATTAAATCGTTAATTTGGCGGAGGTCGGTCAGGAGCCGCCACTTATCTTTATTGGGCTTCTTGATGACAAAGACCGGGGAGTTCCATGGTGACATGGACTCCTCGATGTTGCCCTTAAGTAGCTGCTCCTGCACGAGCTCGTTGAGCGCCTTCAATTTCTGTTTGTTAAGTGGCCACTGTTGGACTTGTACTGGTCTATCAGAAAGCCAATCCAGCTTCCAAGTCCGGCGCTCATCAGTGGCCACTGCCCGAAAAACCTGGGGAGCCTTTGGCAGGTCAATTCTGGCTCCCCACTGGGCTAGCAGATCTCTCCCCCAGAGAGGCTCGCTGTAATCCAAAACGAACGGGCGTACTGAAGCCAATTGCCCGTCGGGCCCCTTAATTTGGACAACGCTCTTCGATTGTTTGGCCAATTGTAAACCCCCGACACCAGAAATCGTGCCCGCTGCACTTTGCAAGTCCCAATGCGACGGCCACTCCCGAGAGGGAATGATTGTCACATCTGCACCCGTGTCCAAAAGACCCCTGATGACCTTTCGATCCCCGCCCAACGAGAGCTGGCATGTCAGGCGGGGCTTCTCCCTCCCCACGAGCTGCGCCCAGGCCACCGACGGAGGCGATGTCTTCTCTGCGCCGCTGCTCCAGTGGTCTTGATCGGGCACGGGGATGGCCTGGGCGATGACCTGTCCCTTGGGAAGGAGAAGTGGGGGTCGGACACAGTACAGCCCTACCGCGAAACGATCCCGGTCGGTAGTGACCAGACCGGGGATGATGTGCACGTCTCGCGGCGTGTGCTTAGTGTCACCGATGACAGTCCACCTGCAGCGTCCTAGTTTCCTCCAGCGACCCGGATGTTGGAGGTCGACAGACACCAGCTGGATGTTACTGCTAGGGATATAAAAATCCCTAGTTAGCTGCAGCCTGTAAGGGGAAGCAGAGGACAAGGTGTTAAGCGCAGGAACTGCACCACAGGTATTAGTCAAGTCCGTGAAGTGTGTCAAGTCCGGCAAAGTGAAATTTGGCGGCGGCATTCCCTCATCTCCTTCCTCCCCGCGTTGTGATCTTTTGCCCGCCGCATTTTTGTCTTGGCGCAGGGAGGGGCTGCGCTCTTGGCTTAGTTTTTTGCCAACTTTTTCTCCCTCTCCCTCTGTTTCCGATAGTTCAAATAGTCCAATCTCATTGGACACTGGGGCATCCAGTGCCCAATCTCACCACATAAGTGGCAGGGGTGGGTGTCTGATGTTCTTCTGCTGGGCCCTGGTGTCGGTGGCCCAGCAGCGGGGGCAGCTTCAAGATCGAACGGCTCGGGCTCGGGGAGGCCGGCAAAGGCTACGGAGTTACGGCGCGGGCGCACAGGGAGTGGAACCTGAGCCACTACCACCTCCATCATTGCCTCCACCGTGGGCCGGGGAGTTCGGGGGAGAGTCCGAATTGCCTTCCGGCATTCGGCATTGGCATTATAATATGCCATCTTTCTTAACATGGACTCTCTCTCCCGGTCCCCGGACACCTGTGCCTCTACGAAACGGTAGAGGCGTTCGATGAAGGCTAAGTAGGGCTCCTGCGCGCCCTGCCGCACCTCGTCTTCCTCCCATTGGGAGGTGACGGTTGCCAGTTTGAAAAAAGCTCGCTCCGCAGCCTGAGCCGATACCGTCAGGTGTTGAGAAAAGAGAGCCCGAGCCTGGGCTGCCCCATTTGCCCACTGCCCCTCGCCCAACAGCTGTTCCTCCTGCACTAACAGGCCGTCTGCATCGTGAGAAGTGGCAGGACTCCCCCAAAGATCAGGGAGAGCCTCCACAATCTCCCTCTTCCACTCCTTCACCCAAATGCGAAACTCCATAGGGCCGGTTAGGCTGGAGAAAAGAGCCCTCAGGTCAGCGGGCACCAGATCTCCCTGCGCAAGGGCATTACGGAGCAACCCCCGGAAGTATTCAGACTCCCGGGAGTAGTCCTTCTGCGCCTTGCACAGTTCCTTGATCCGGGCCGGTGCTAAAGGCACCCACTGCGCCAGAGAACTCCCCTCTCCAGTCAGGGTGTAAGAAACCGGGGCGGCTTCCAACAAGGGCACCGGCCCCGGCCTCCGGTCATCCACTCCCCCCCCCCCGGAACACAAAGCGTGGGAACCGGAAGGGGGGGCGTGGGAACCGGAAGTGGAAGAGGTCGAGGCGGGGCCCGACAGTGAGGCGGGACGAGGGGATGGGCACGGCACACCACCCCTCTCCGCCCCCTGGGTGGAGCATGGGGGCGGAGCCGAACAAGAAGGAGTAACGGGAGAGGGATCCACGGGGGGCTGAACCGGGGGAGGAGCCGAAGGAGGAGCCGAAGCAACAGGAGAGGGATCTACGGGGGGCTGAACTGGGGGAGGAGCCGGAGGGAGTGTCGACTGAGGGGGAGGAACATGGGCTGGGTCAGCGGAGGGCTGTACCGGAGTCGGCACAGGAGGCGGAGAAACGGGAGGAGTCGGGGGAGGGACTGAGTATGAGGGAGGAGCAGAGGCGGGGTCAATAGGAGGCTGGACCGGGGGCGGAGCAACGGGCGGGATTGAAGGAGGAGCGGTAGGCGGGACCAAGGAGGGGTACGAGGGAGGGGTAACCGATGAAGGGGTCGGGTCAGGAGGGAGAAAGGGGTTGGGATTCGGGAGAAAGGGATTCTGGGGAAGAGAAGGGGCCCTGGCGGGAACGGCCATGTGGCCGGCGCCATTTTGGGCACCCTGGGAGCCATCTTCTAACTCCTCAATAAACCGAACTTTAGGTCTAACAACCGGGGACTTGGGGGCAGGGACAGGGGGGTCGGGACGGAGAGAAGCCTGGCCAGGGCTCCTCGAAGGGGGAGGCCGAGCAGGTCGAGGGGGAGCAGGGGCAGGTGGAACCCCCTGCTTCTTGTCGGCCTTTAAAATCCCCCTCGAGGGCTCCTGCCTGTGGGATGGGGGGGCGGAAAGAGGGACAAGGGCAAGCGAACGAGGAGAACGTGGGGACAAACCAGAACTTGCGGGCCCTTTCTTCGGCTCCCCTACTGGGCGGAGAGTGGCAAGCACAACACCCGCCCAGTACGCCACGTTAGCCAGATTCGTCTCCCCAGACTTTACTGCTTCATTTAATTTGGCCACAACGGCTGTCCAAAAACGTGGCTGCTTCACAACTTCTGGGGAGACGTTGGGGAACTTTGAAAAGACCCACTTAACTAATAACTTTAACTCTGGTTTGGGCGCTTTGTGCCCACCAGTGAATAACAACCCTCTAACATAATAATACACCTCTTTCTGTTCCTTTCCCAAGCCCGCACCCATGGCACCTTTCTAGCAGCAAAGATTTCACTACTAGAAAGGGGGAAAGGAAACCGATGACACTCCCCTCTCGCCCGGGGAAAAACGCAAACGAAAACACCAAACCGCTAACGACGAGCCTCCGCCCTCCCACCGCCCCGAAGTCCGGGAAAAGGTGCGAGGGACAAGGAAGTAGGGTGGTGGGTCCGGCCCCCGCGTCCGGGGAGAGTCCGGCTCCCACAGGAATATTAAAACAATAAAATTGGGGTTTTAGAGAAGAGGGTGGGGGGCAGGTCCCCAGAGCAGGGCCCGTACCCCTAGGGGAATGTTTAAAAAGGCGGAGGGGAAGCCCGGAGAGTCCCCAGGGAGAAGGGGCCCGGACTTACCAATCTCGTCGACGCGGCAACCAAAAATCGGGCGAGGGGACTTTCGTTCCTGGAGTCCTCCTCAGGCGGTGCGGAGGGCTGGGACTCCAATCCTCGGGGAGCGCTACCCCTAAAACGGGGTCTGCTACCACCCGAGGTAGGTTGACGGCCAAGGGAAACTGTAAATTCCACACCGCGGGGTCTGGTCAGTGGTCCGATGTCCAAATGTCCACTCTCAGGCCCCACGTTGGGCGCCAACCTGCGCGAGGGCGTATTTGGCCCAAGTGTCCGGCTAGCTGAAGCTGCGGATGGAGGCGGCCGACACCCCCGGCGCATGTAATGCCAGCCCCCTTTGGCGTCTCGGGCCTCAGGCTGGGCTGGATGCGCGGTGTGGACGGAAGCGCAGAGGAACGAAAGACAAGGTGACCACAGGCTGGGGGCTAACTCCGGTTTATTGATCGTCCGATGGTAGGAACAGGAAGGGAGGACGCCAACCAGCTTGTGGCAGGGAATGGAGGGAGAGGTGCAGTTTTAAAACGAAGGGGCGGAGAGAGGAGGGGAGCCCAACTAGCCAATCCGGGAAGGATACCAACACAACTGACATAAGTAACCAACCAATCGATACAACATAAAGGAGGAGCCCCGGGACCACAGCCAACCACAACCCCCAGCGAGGAGAAGATTCCAGAAAGCTAGGAGGAGTGGGGGGTGATTGACTGGGCCCAGGGAGGAGGAAAAACTTACATATAAGGTGTACAGAGGAGGGGAAATTATATAACAAAGGGAGATTGGCAGTTGAGGGGGAAGGGGGTTACCATGGAGATCAACTGGGAAGGGAAGCAGTGGCGGGAAAACCAAGGGGAGGGAGGAACCATCTTGCAGAAACTAGGGGGAGAATACATAGAACAGGGGAATAACTGGGGAAACTGAACAACACACCACAACAGGGATTTTCCTGCTCCTGGGAAATTTGACATCCTCAGCTGAGGAGAGGAGGAGGCACCAGAAGGAAAGGGCAGCTGGGCTTCATCTTTCCACAGGGAAGAGGGGGGGAAATCTCTCATCCTGTCTGCAGCTGCTCCCACAGGGATGTGAGGGCTGATCCCAGAGCCCTAAGGGTCACAGTCAGGGCTGCCCTCAGGGAATGATCTCCTGGTATTGAGGGGCAGCGTGAGAGCACCTGGATCTTGGGGCACCCAGCTGCCCCTCATGTTTGGAGGAGCCTGAGGAGGGCTGGGATGATGCCAGGGACATCCTGCAGTGACATCCCCTCTGTCCTGCTCTGGGTGAGCTCAGTCCCAAACCTGACCTGATCCTGGTCTCAATCTCACTCCACGTTTAGACACACTCACAGTTCTGTATTTAATCACATCCCAATTCCAAACTTGTCTAGCCCCAGACCACAACCCAACCCCAGCCCAAAGCCAATCCCGTGTCTAGTCTTAACCCCAATCCCAGCTCTAATCCAAATCTCAGCCCCAACTCCAAGCCAGCCCCAATTCCAGCCCCTTCCTAAATCCTCAGCCCCAAACCAAATCCCAGGTTCTGCCGTTCTGGGGGTTTGCGGGTGTCTCTGTCCCTCTGACCCCGATGATGGTGGGGTCACACCAGGGCTGAGAGGGACAGAGACTGCCCCGACCTGCGCAGGTGTGAGAAGGTCGGAGAGCCCCTCCAGCCCCAAGCACCCTCATCCGTGAGCAGCACCCCTGCCGTGTCCTTTCTCCGGTGACAGCACAGACAATTCTTTGTGCCCGGGTCTGTGCCCCGCACACAGCACTGCTCTGCGGCAACGAGGACACGGGAAACGGTGCCCGTCATGTGTCCCCTTTGTGTTGCTGTGTGTCCTCCCATGTCCAGCTGTGTTCCCCCGGCCAGGGAGCTGCTCTGGCCCGGGATGGCCGGGCCCAGCCGCTGGGCCTCGCCGGCGGCGGGCAAGAGCCGGCCCGGGCTGCGGGACACGGCGGGGCTGCCCGGCTGGAAAGCAGCTCTGGCTCCCGCCAGGGAGCTGTGGGCCGGGGGCTGCCGGCTGTGCGGGAGGAAAGCCGCTGGGCCGGCCCCTAACGCTGCCCCGCAGAAAGGAAGGGGAGGAGGGAGCTGACAAATGAGCTCGGAATGTGGCAGAGCAGAAATGAAGGGACAAGTGCCCTTGGGGGCCGCGGGTTGGTGCCAGCCCTCGGGCACGGCTCCGAGCGGCTCCTGAGCCGGCATGAGGGCTGCCTGTGAGGATTGCAGGCGGCAGCCGAGAGCAGCAGCGCCGGCATTGCCAGCCGGGCCCCATGGCCATCTGCCCGTGCCTTCGCAGCCCGTGAGGGCCGCGGGCTCTGCAGCGCGGCTCCTGCTCCCACAGCCGGCCCCGAGCCTCAGGGCTGCCCCGCAGGCGCCACGGGAGCAGCAGCGGCCTCAGGGCCTGGCCCGGGGCTCGATCTGCTCAGTCCGGGGGCTGAGACACAGCAGGGGGGAAGGAGCTGAAAGTGCACCAGGTGAAATAAACAGGGCCAGGAGACTTCTCCTTTTTAAATGCCTTTATTAAAAGTATCAGCTCACGATTGGACGGCTCGACGGGCGGGTCTGCAGCGTCCAGTCGTCTGCCAGGGCGACCCAGAGGAGGAGGATATGCACAGCTCCGTTCACTAGGGGCAGAGCTGGGGGATCCGGTCCTCGTGGGAGCCTTTAGGGCGTGGTATCCCCGTCAGATATTAGTTCGGTCCGAGTCTCGCTCCCCTCCCAGACCTGGCCCGGGGGATCTCGAAGACAGGGTGAGGAACGATGAAGGTTTCCAGCATCTCTTGCAGGCCCAGCACTCCGCTCCTCACATCCAGACATCACTCTAGTCTCTCAACTCTTAGGTGGCTCGTTGTTTTTGGAGTTTCTCCGTGAGTTTGGAGTCGGGGGTCCCACAAAGCATTCTGGTATTGGGAGTCACTTTGCATAACCCCCCACCTTCTCAGGTGTCTTCCCTATTTTGAGAAAAGTAAAACTTAGCCTCGGGCAAGGCTCTGCTAATACAAAAGGAGCAATTAGCCACAACGACCCGTGATTACAATAACAAAACACACAGAACTTGGGCAGGGCCAGTGATCTGGCTGCCTCTTTGTAACTTTTTCTCACAAAAAAATATTAACCGAATTTTTGTTCATAACACCAGGGAGCCCGGGGAGAGACAGGCTGTGAGACAAGGCTCTGCCCGTAATTTTAACAGTTTTTATTAACCTAATAACTATATACAACTAACTTAGTTCTTATATACAAGTAAAAAGTCAAGTTCCTTATGACATTGTCACAGGTGTTTCTCGCTTCGGACAAGATGTCCCAGGCCGAGCATTGGGCGCTGAGTCCTTTCCAGCTGGCCGGGGGCTGTTGATGTCTGGCGGGGCTGGAGAGGCTGCTCGAGCCCTGGGGCCCATGAGACCTGTCAAGGAGCTGTGCCTGGCCGGTGCTGTCCTGAGGCAGCAGGGCCTGGGCGGTGAAGGACAAGGGTGAGCTGCCACAGGTGCTGGCCCCAGCGCACCAGGACTCAAGGTCTTGTCCCACACTGGGCATGGCCATTCTCCCACGTAACTCCGGCTCCAAGCTCAGTTGCCCCATGTGCCAGTCCTCCTGCTCCATTCTGCCCCTTCCTTCTTACCCCAGACGCAAAATACCCATGCCACATTACCCAGCTCACTACACAGAGCCCCACTCATCCCCCAGCTAGCACCCTGCAGATAATCAGCCCCCTGTCGTCACTGACCCCCTTGCCCCGACAGGGCCGTGTCTGACGCATCCTGTGTCCTGATCGCCGTGCGATGCTGGTCATTACGGCCCCTCGAGATGTGTCCATCACCGTGCAGCAGGGTCACACTAGGCTGAGGAGGAGAGGCCAGCTGGCTGCAATGCAGGGCCCAATCCAGCACCCCCCAATAATCCTCCTAACCCAGGTCTCCCTGGGGACTGAAGGCACAGATTCCTCCTGCATAGTCAGCAATGCTTAAAGCCTCAGTCACCATTCTGTGTCTCTACCTTCATCACACCTACCTTGTTGTGGTGTACCAGGAGACGCTGCAGCTGTGCACTTGTATGTGGGGAAGCCTTGATGTTCTGCATCGTGAAACTGCTGCTTTGATGGTCCCCAGAGATCTGAGGCATACGGGGGACACTGGCACACACCAGCAGCCTCCTGTGGGATGGGACACAGGAGGCTCAGTGCCCAGCCCTGTGGCATGCAGGGCATCACCCTGCTGTGCCAGGGAGGGCACTAGCAGTGCTGCTTGCAGGGGCGTGTCCCTGCCAGCTCCTGTCCACCTGCTGCAGGAGCCCCAAGCCCATCCCACCAGGCTTGATCTGCTGGCTCTGTCTCCACAGCAAGGTGTGCTGGCCATGGCCATGGCAGGTCCCTGTGCACAGGACACCAGCTGGGAGGAGCTGCACTGTCCCAGCTGCAGGGATTGGTTTTGGGAACTCCTTTCACAGGAGGCACACAACTCCCCACCAAGCCTGAGCTCAGACTGAAAACAGACACAGCTCATCAGATGTGCTTTCAGCAACCTTGGGACAGAGAGGTGGGCCAGACAGGGCAGTGCAAGGCAAGGAATGCAAAAGCCCCCAGCCCTGGGGCAAGCACTGGCCCTCCACAGCTGCCTTCTGCTCCCCTACCCTGCCCCGTCCCCCCAGGCTCCTCTGCCCCAGCCCAGGTGCAGAGCCCTCCTTGCTGTGTCAGGGCTACCCTGCACCCCAGGCGCGGGGAATGTGTCCTCAGAGCCCTTACCTTTGGCTGTGCGGTGGCTCCTTGCAAGGGGGAATTGGCTGCAAATACGGGAGTTTTTTGGGGTACCTGGGGAGGGCAGGAGTCACAGGTGTGTGGCAGGGGACAACGAACCTGTTCCTGTTGGAGGCAGCACCCCCAAAGCCATGGGATTGTAGCCCATGGCATCTCGCTGCCTGTAGCCCTTGGGATGAGCCCCCACAGGCCCTGCTGATGGGCAGGGCCGCAGAGGGGGCTCCCCACATCAGCCCCTCCCAAGCCGACACTCTCACCCCTGTGCCCAGCACAGCAGGTCACTGCTGGCACCCATCTCCCCCCATGCCAGCCCCACTGCCCCCGATGCACGGGTGCTACTCACTGGCCAGGAACCTGCACGCTGAGCATGCGGTCACAGGACAGGCACGTGAAAGGGACTGGCAGCTGCCTAAGGAGGGTGAGAGAAGAGGGCCGGCTGAGCTCCTGGGGCCACAGGCCTGCAGCACACAGGCAGCAGCTCCCTGCAGCAGCCAGCTGCTGGGCAGGTCACTGCACGGGGTCACGGCCATTGCAGGGTGAACCGTGGGCTGTTGAGCCTGTTTCTCCCCATCCCCAAGGTGCTGGCTGATGCCAGGTGAAGGGCACAGGCACCCATGCCACCATCTCAAGCAGCCCCTGCAGCGCTTTCAGCCCCTCTCTGGCACCAAAGTGCCCCTGTGTGCACGGCCAGGAGGGCAGGGCACGGCCCAGCTCAGGGACATAGTGTGTGACAGCCCTGCCTGGGAGGAGCAGTTGCCGTCTCTGTTCCCAAAGCCATCAGAATCTCCATCGCACTCACTTCTTAATCCCAGCGGCGTTTTCATGCAACAGCCTATCCTCGACTTCCTCCATGTTCCTGTTCCAGGAGTCCTCCAGGTGTTTACGGAAAGTCTTCAGCTTCAGGCGATCCAGCTGTGAACAGGTGCACAGCCTCAGCCAGCTGCTCCAGGATGTGACATGGAGCTCTCCAGGGAAAATCCTGGAGGGGGATCCTCAGAGGGATGCTGCCGCAGGCTGTCAAGTCCCAAAGGTGCCAGTTCCTCATGGTGGGGTCGAAATACCCCTCACCTTGTCTTCAATTGCATTGCTGAACTGCTGCTGCATATTGTTCCAGTGCTGCTCCTGGCCTGAAATCTGGCTCTGCAACTCCTGCATTCTCTCATCCAGCTCCTCCATGTTCTCTTCAAACTGGCTGCAATTGACTTTGCTGTCCAAGGCAGCTTTGTCCACCTTCTAGCAGAGGGGAACGGCAGGAGAGCGGCGGGGAAAGGGATGAGGAATGCCAGTGTCCTGGTTTAGGACAAATAAGGGAAAATCTCCAAAAGGGAGCCCCCCAAACAAAAAAAACCTCCAACCACCCCTCCCCCAACACCGGGTTTGGGAAGGAATTTCTCGGAGGAGCAAAGTGGAAAACAAAACCTATTTATTTACAAGTAACAAAAGAACACTCCCCAACACAAGAAAAGAAAAGAAAACAGACTGTGTTGTGAGGGCGCCAAGCTTCTCTCACAAGCTCCGGGTGTCCTGGACGTCTCAGGTCAGGTCTGGAGCCGGTCCAGTATCTTCAGGGGAGGGTAAGAAAGAGGGAACAAAAGAAAAGGAAAAAAAAAACAGCGCAAAAAGCAGAAAGCAAGCAAGCAAAGCGGCCAGCCAAGCCAAGCAGCTAAAAGCCAAAAGCAAAAAAAAAGGACCTGGTCAAACACTCCCCCCCTCTCTTCCCCGCCCTGCCGCAGCAAGACGGCCAGGGAGGGGGGGGAAGAGAGAAAAGGCACAGCTGCCAGACACAACACAGGATATTGGGATAAAGGCTGTCAACCCACGACAGCCAGGCAGGGCCAGCGTGTGAGGGGCAGAGGGAGGAGTGCTTCCTCCAGGCCATCATGCCCCTTTCAGGCTGCTGTGGCCCCATTTGCCCCATCACCCTGGTGAGCTTGGTCCCACCATGTGAAGGGTGAGGGACCCCATGAGCTCAGGAAATTCCCTCTCCCAAGGGGACAATTTCTGCCACCCAGCCCCCAAGGGACAAGGGGCATTTGTCACCCTGCCTGGGAAGCCCTGGGCTGGCACGGAGGCCCCTTAGACTGTACCATGTCCATGGCAGCCATCATGTCCTGCTGATCTGCTTTGTCCTTCTGCAGCTTCTCCAGGAACTGGGACAGCATCTTTCAGCACAGAAAGGAACCCATGACACCACAGCAAGGTTGGGGCACACCCCAGGATGTAGGAGCACACTCCTCTCCCCCTGTCTGCACACACTCTGTCCCTGATTTGTCACAAGCCTTCTGCCCAGTTGGGTCTGTCAGAGACGAGCAAAATGGACGACAAACAGGGTGAACAAAAGGGTGATAGAAGCAATGAGCAAAGCAATGATAAAAAGGACGAGCAGCCAGCAGGCTCCTTCTCCTTCCACATCCCTTGCAGGACTGAGGCCCTCCTCAACACAACTCCTGTTGCCAGGCAATGCACCCCACTCCACTCCTGGGAGCCAGTGGGGCCCATGAAGTCATAGATTAATGGAGCCTTGGAATGGCATGGGCTGGAAGGGACCTAAAAGATCATCTCATTTCACCCCCTGTCAGGGACAGGTAAAGGAACATTTTCCACTAGACCTGGTTGCGGCAAGATCCCATCTAAACTGGTCTTAGACACTTCCAGGAATGGGGCAGGCTCTGTTAAGGCATCACCATGCTCACAAGGAAGAATTTCTTCCCAATATCCCACCTATCTCTCCCCTCTGTCATTGTGACGCCATTTCCATGCCAAGCCCTTGTACAAAGTCCACCTCCAGCCCTTTGATAGTCCTTTTAATTCCCATAAAGTGCTCAAAGTTCTCCCAGGAGAGTACAGCCTCATTGTTTTTCTTTTGATCAGTTTAAGATGTGCGTCACATCTGAGCCAGTTCCCCCACTGCTGCAAACCCTCAGCCTGGTTTGGAGCATCCATTGGGATCAGCCTTTGCCAGGGGGGCTGTGCATGAGCCCCTGGCTGAGCTATGGGGTTGTTGGGGCTCAGAATCCTTTCTTCTCAGGAGTTCGGGCAAAAAGTCTCTGTGGGTGAAGCCTTTGGACATTTTCCTTCAAGTCACGTTTTATGTCAGCTTGACAGTCCATAAAGAAGACAATGACAAAATTTCTCCTGCCAATGTCCCCAAGACTGTTGGGGAAGACAGATCAAGTTCTTCCCTTCAATACCTGCCATTTACTAAACGTTCTACTTGAGGTGTCCACAGAGCCCCAGAATTACCTTGGGCCGCCTTGATTTGTTACTGAGTTCTCAAGGTAGCGCTGACTGTTCCATTAACTGCCACTTTTGCAAAATTTGCTCAACTTTCAGCTAGGTTTTATTGTCCTCTGGGGAATGGCCTGGGGTGACAGGGACAGGGATAACCTCCCAAGCCCCTCCCAAGCATCCCCCAGGGCCAGAGGCACAGAGACCCCTTGAGCATCTCCTGGGCACTGGACAAAATAAACTTGGCAGAAATCAAACTTAACTCTGCATAAATCACTTTGAAGAATATTTGCTCTTCCCACAAGTAACTTGTGATGGAAATGCAAACAAATCCCAAATATGAATAAACCGACAATCCAAGCAGTGATGTGGCAATTCCAAGTTTCATTGGTTCCTGCACAGCTCCAGCTCAGCTGCTGGCAGGTTCTGATAGAAGAAAAGAGAAAAACTGGTCCAATACAGATTATTAAAAGGAAGGGGAAGCTTTGTGTAGCTGTCACAAAGGTGACAGGGATCAAGAGAAAAATGATTCTCACATTTGGCAAAGAACCCAAGCCTGGGAATTCAGGAGATATTCAGGAATTTAGGTACTTGAGCTGGGCTTCTTGTAGGAAGGACTTTCAGCAGCCTTATGTTCCTCACCGTGGGGTGAATGAACCTTGTCAGTCTCGCTGGTAACATTTGCTCCCTTTCCTCCAATGATTTTAACACACTTTTCAAGGAAGGACAACAAAATATTTTCTTTTCACTGGCCACCCACAACAGCCATTTTCCTCATCAGTTCTCCCATAAGTTGCTCAGAGGAAGCTGTGTCCAAGTTTCCAAGAGTTCCTCCAGAGAGAACCACAACCTCCTCAGAGGACGGGAACCATGCTGTTGTCAAAGGCAGCTGGGGACAGACAACAGTGCCCTGAACTCACTGTGCCAAAATCATGTGGCAATCTGGTTAAGAAAATTGTTAGAGAGATGCCTCAGCCCCAATTAAGGCGCTAAATCCAAATCCAAAAGTGGATTTTATTGAACAGTAAATGTGGGGTAGAGAGAGAGCTGGAAAGAAAGAGAAAAGGGGGGGAGAGCAAGGGAGTGACAGGGACAGAGACCTCCCCTTGAGCAGGTGTAAGAGTCTGTCCGAATTTTCCCTCATCTGCCTCACGATCATCATTTGAGGACCACTGAAGAGAAGATCCCCCCTGTCTCCTCTGTAGGAGAAAGTCATATGCCACAAGGCCCTGAGACCTGAGAGCATTGCTAAGCTACTGTTTCCACAAGCGTTGTTTGCTGTATGCTACACTGAGCCCAATGAGAAGAAGGGGGCACCGTGCCCTTTTTGCAACAACAGCCTTGGAAGCTGCCCCACCTCTCGGTCCAGCTGGACTTCTCCTGAGTGGTGGAACCCTGCAGAAGACCCCTCTCACTCGTTTGCAACCACCGTGACACACAGACTGAGATGTAAGAAGCCTTTTCATCAAGAGACCGAGACATCAAACCCCCATGTGAGAAGTCCCCCTCTTATACTTTCCAAGGACTGGGACTGAGACCCCCAACCCGGGGGAGGTGTGTGGGGAGAGGCAAGCTGACCAAAGCGAGATGGATGTTGCAGGTGTGAGCATTGGGCCACAAAAACAATGGCTCACGCCCACTGCTGAACATGGACTGTGTGTACCCTTTGGAAGCACCATTCTTTCCCCAAAACTACCTTTTGATTCGGTTGCAAAATTCATTCTCCCTTCCCCCATTGGAAAAGAGTACAATTGGGGTCCAGATGAACTGCGCCTCTGAGATCTCCCCGACGTAACAGGCGGATCCTCAAGTGGACTGGACCAAAGGACTTCATCTTTATGTTTGGTAGCTATATCCCTCTCTCTCTCTCTCTTTTCTCTCTATTTCTCTGTATTTTTCTCTCCCTTAATCCCTCTATCGCATTTTGTTGTGGTCATTCAATAAAGGTGCGTTTGTTTTGATTATTACTGCAAATAATAATCAATCCTGATTATTATTTGCAGTAATAATCAATCCATGAGATCAATCCTAAGGACGGATCGTGACGCTGGGGTTACTGGGAGCTACCAGGCCCATGCTGGGAGCTCTCTGTGCACACACTGGGAGCAACTGGGAATGACAGGATGCATGCTAGTGACAATTGGGATGTCCTGGCAGTGACTGGGATAAAACTGGGGGCAGCTGAACCATGCTGAGGTAACTGGGAGTGCCTGGCGATGACTACGAGAATGTTCAGGGCAGCTGGGATATACTGGGAGTGCCTGAGACCATGCAGGCGATGACTGGGACTGGACTGGGAGCGACTGGGAGCCACTGGGAGCGTGCTGCGGGGAACTGGGACCATGCTGGGGAAACTGGGGGCAAGTGTGAATGACTGCAGCCCTGCTGGGAGAGACTGGCATCATACTGGGAGTTACTTGGGGCTACACTAGGGGCAACTGGGAGAACTGGGAACACACTGGATCAAAGGGGGAGCAACTGAGACCAACTGGAACTGTGCCAGAGGCAAATTGCATCATAATGAAGAATGACTGGGAGCAACTGGGATCATACTAGGAGCAGCTCCTGGGTGACTCAGTTCTACTGGGATCATCCTGGGATCATCCTGGGAGTGAGGAGGAGCAGTGCGATGGCTCCAGCGCTGGGGCTGGGGGCGCTCCTGGGGGGCCAGGGGGGAGTGGGACCCCCGGCACCGGCACCCCCCTGCTCCTCTTATCCTGCACAGGGACCCCCTGAATCCCCCATTCTGGACATCAGGACCCCCTGCTCCCCTTTTCCTGGCCTTCCCATGGCTCCCAGCCTCCAGACTTGCCATGGGCGTCACCCTAGGATGCCCTGGAGCACCTTGGATCCCCATTCCTGCCTTTCCCAGCCCCCAGCCCCACTTTCTGCAAAAACAGAGACCCCCTGAACTCCCCCTTCCCGAACATCCCGAGTGTTCCCACCCTGGTCCCCCCTTTTTGGGAAACCCTGGACTCCCCTTTCCTGGGCTCAAGGACCCCCTGGAACTCCCTTCTACCTCTCCACGTCCCTGCCCCTGTCTCCTGTCCCTCAGCTGTCCCCTGTCCCTCGGCTCTGTGGGGCCAAGGACAGCAGCAGGACCCAGGGCAGCCCTGGGGGAGAACAACCCTGAGCCCCAGCTGGGCCAGTTCCCCCCAGGTCACTCCCAGCATGGGCCCTGTGGCTCCCAGTCACCCCCAGGATGGTCCCAGTCACTTCCAGTTACACTCAGTGTGATCCCAGTGTCATCCCAGTCACTCCCAGTATGATCCCAGCATGGTCCCAGCACAGTCCCAGCTCTTCCCATTCACCCCTACCATAGTTCCAGGCACTCCCAGTATGGTTCCAGTCCTTCCCAGTATGATTCCAATATGAACCCAGTCACTCTCAGTATAGTGCCATTTGCCCCCAGTATGATTCCAGTCACTCCCAGATACTCCCACTATCATTCCAGTAACTTTAAGCTTCCTCTGTGGTCCCAGTCACTCCTGGTCTCCCCCAGTATATCCCAGTTGTCCTTAACGTGTTTCCACTCACTCCCAGTTGCTCCCAGTAGTTTCTAGCACTATTCCAGTTGCTCATAACCACTCCCAGTCACCTCCAACATGATTCCTGTCACTTCCTGTATATCCCAGTTGCCCCAGCATGGTCCCAGTTGCCCTCAGCCTGCTCCCAATCACTTCCAGTATGATTCCAGAAGGATCCCAGTCACCCTCAGTATGGTGCCAGTTGCTCCCAGTATGATCCCATTTGTCCCCAGCATGTCCCCATTTCCTCCCAGTGTGATCCCAGTTGCCTCTAGCACTGACCCAGTCCCTCTCAGTATGATCCTACTCTGATGCCATGATAATGCCAGTTGCTCCTAGTATGGTCCTGGTTGCTCCCAGTTGCTCCCAGTCTGATCCCAGTTGCTCCCAGCGGCCCTGTGTTATGCTTTGGAGTGGGAGGAAATTTAGGGAAGTGATGCAAAGTTTTTTGTGTATCTGACAGTCTGTTGAGCTACTGAAAAGCTAGACACGCTTTTGTGAAACACACATGGTAAAGATGAAAAAATTCAGAAACTTTTTTTCTTTGTTGGTCGGCAGGGAGCTGCTGGGTTTGGCTTCTGCTCTGTGTCTGGGCTGGGCTGGCAGTCTTGCTGCAGGCTGGGCTTCTTTTCTATTTCCTGGGCTGCTTGCTGGCTTCTCTCTCCATGGGCTCTGGTTTGGCCGAGCTGGGCTTCAGCAGCTGCCGGGCAAGGAGACAGGGGAGGCTGCAGAGCTTTAGCCAGAGCAGGGCTGGCTGTGGCTGTGAAGATCTCGCTGTCAGGCTGCTGCTTCTTCTTCTTCTTAGCATGGCTGAGACCAGAGACTTCTGTGGCTGGTGTAGAAAACTAAACACTAACTATAAAGCTGATCTGAACACAACTGAGCCACAGCTTTCTGTTACAAGTTATTGGTGGGTTAGGTAGGCCTCATGCGTGATGTTAAGTTTTTCAGTACTTCAGTCTTCTTCTGAGTGAGAGAAAAGAACAAAATGCAAGGATATAAAAAACAATATGAAGACACTAAAGTCAATAAAGAAGAAGTTAAGTCCTAGATGAGAGGGCTGAGAAGATGCTTTGTTTTTAGAGCTGAAATCTTCTTGTAAGCTGTAAAGTAGAGGAATAGTGGATTTGTTTTTACTAAAAATCTGTGGGTCTGCTCGTAGATAAAACTAGCTCTGGAAGATAAAAGAAACAATGGGAAGGATTCCACTGATCGATGAAGGGAAAAAGATATTTGCTTTTACAAATACACTTTAGGTTTGCAGATAAACAAAATAAGCCATTGAGAAATGACAGAAACAATGGGGAAGAAAAACCCCTAAACTCCGTAAGAATTAAAAACTAAAAGGGAGGGTTATACATTAGAGGGAAATCTTTGGGAAATCTTCGGTGTCAGGCATATCAGGGCATCTGTACCTCTCAAGCACCTCAGCCAAGGGGAAAGAGAGAAGGGAAATGTGGCCAGGAAATTAGGATAAAAAGAAGGCTGCATCCTCCAAAAATTCAAAGATCCCAGGGGAATGCCCCATGGCCTCTCCCTTTATTGGAATAAAGCCAGAAAGGACTCCTCTGTCTTCTTTGTGAACAAAAACTTCTGGTGTTTCTGGATTAATTTTCCTAACAACAAGAAAATACTCTTTTTCATCATAACACATAAAACTATAAGGAGATTAAATGTTCAAATTGATATCAAATAAAGGCTTCTATGTTAAAGTAAGCAGACGTTAAAATAGCGGTAATTCCATGAGAAGTTCGAACAGAGAAAGAGTAGTCTTGTGCTTCAAAAAGCGAAGAAGGGGCTGGGAAAAGGTTGAGTTGGTGCCGGATAAAGGGGTGTAGGGGGGTCTCAGTACTGCGCAAAGGGGTAAAATGGTATCTGGGTTCTCAGGAATGGGGGTGCCAGAGGGGTCTCAGGGTCATGGGAATGGGGGGGGTGGGCAGGGACGTGGAGAGGTAGAAGGGAGTTCCAGGGGGTCCTTGAGCCCAGGAAAGGGGAGTCCAGGGTTTCCCAGAAAGGGGGGACCAGAGTGGGGACACCCGGGATGTTCGGAAAGGGGGAGTTCAGGCTGTCTCTGGTTTTGCAGAAAGGTGTGCCTGGGAAAGGCAGGAATGGGAGACCAAGGCGTTCCAGGTTGTCCCAGAGTCAGGCCTACGCCAAGTCTGGAGGCTGGGAGCCATGGGATGGCCGGGAAAAGGGGAGCAGCGGGACCTGATGTCCAGAACAGGGCAATTCAGGGGGTCCCTGTGCAGGCTAAGGGGAGCAGGGGGGTTCCGGTGCTGGCAGTGGCGGTTCAGGGTCCCAGTGCCGGGGGTCCCACTCGCGCCTGGCCGCCCAGGAGCGCCCTCAGCCCCAGCGCTGGAGCCATCGCGCTGCTCCTCCTCACTGCCAGTGTGATCCCAGTAGAACTGAGTCACCCAGGAGCTGCTCCCAGGATGATCCCAGTACAGCCCAGTCACTCCCAGTCCTGGCATCCCCCCAGGCCTCTCTGCGTTCCGACCTGTCCCGGCTCCATCCCCGCCCCTGCCGGGGACTGCGAGGGCTGCGGGAGCGGAGGAGGAGAAGGAGGAGGGAGGGAGGAAGAGGCGGAGCGGGGGAGGAGAGGGGGAGCCAGGCGGCTCCGGCGCTGCCTGAACTTACAGCAGCCTCTTGTCCCCTCCTGTCAGGGAGTTGTGCAGAGCCAGAAGGTCCCCCCGAGCCTCCTTTTCTCCAGGCTGAGCCCCCTTCCCTGCTGCCTCAGCCCCTCCTGCTGTTCCAGCCAGGGTCGGATACTAGTGCTGCAAAGAGCAATGTACAGCCCTGGCATAGGTGCCTTTGTCACCACATTTTAACCTTTCATTAGTTACAGAAAGACTCTTGGGAAGCCCCAAACTGCAGTCAGTCGCTGCAGTGCCAATGTCCTTTGCAAAGCCCTGCGGCCCGGCCCGGCCCCGCCCGGCCCCGCACTCGGCGCCGCGGTTGCCCGGTAACCGCGGCCGGGCCCTCAGCGCCTGTGACAGCGGCGCGGCCTCAGCTGCCTGAGAGCGCGGCCCTGGCTGGGTGTGCGCAGCCCGGGCTCCTGCAGGCGGCTGCACCGGGCCCTTCGCCGGGTGAATTGTCGGCGTAGAGAATTGCTAAAGGTGCAGAGCATTGGCCTCTGCGAAAAGCTCCGCAGCGTGCAGAACACTGGTGTCTGCTAGGGAGTCCTGAATTTCATTTGAAGGTAAAGACCGACTAAAGTTGAACTTTTTGGTTTTGTTTCATCTGTGCTCTGAAAGAGAATGTCAAAGGGAAATAGAGGATGTGATCATGCCAGTCTTAGGTGCAGTAGTTCACTGACATGTACGCCTGAGAGGATGAACAATAAATGGACTACTGATTGTGCTTTTTTTACTGAAGAAATGCAACATTTTCTAAAAATAGTAGTCTATACATTTTTTTCCTATGGTAAGTGCTTGAACTGCTTAAAGGTGAATGAGCTCTGCTCAAGTTTCAGTGGGTTTTTACCATCTGGGTTTTAAAATATTTAGGGAGATGCCTCTGTATTGAGGTGCAAAGGAGAGCATATGCCAAAGTCAATGGTCTGGATTTTATGGAACAGTAAATGTGAGGGAGAAAGAGAGAGAATGAAAAGAAAAAGTGGGAGGGGGATGGAGGTTGGGAAGGGGGGGAGGAGAAAGAGAGTGACAGAGAGAGATTTAGTAAAAGATATCACCATTCCATGGATCCCATTGGCCTACCATTAAATCCTCTTCTGGTCTTCTGTGTGGTGAGGTCTGGCAAAATGTAAGACTCCAATGGATTAATGCAGATTTGGGCAAGGTGATACCTTGCCCAGGTACCTCCCAGGAGTGGGGCAAGTTGGACTCTGTCTCTTGCTACTTTCAAATCATATAAAATCTGTAGCACCTGTATATCCTTTGAGTCTGCCATGAGTTGGGTTCTGGATTTTCAGATTTGTTCTGTTAGCTTGCATGCCCTGCAGTCGTCTGGTGCGAGGCCTCAGGAATGGGTCTGGAGGCACTGCGGAGGTCTTTGCTGGGAGGTTTGTGTGCAAAGCTGGCCTCAGCAGAAGAGTCTGTGGCTGTGACTTCCCCAGCCTGAACGCAGACAGAGCTGATTTTCAGGACAGCTGCTGGGTTTGGCTTTGTTGTGGATAGGTTTTTCTCCTCAGCCTTGTTTACTTCTCCCCAGACCTGAGCTAATGGGACAATAGTGTCACCTTGATCTTGTCTCAAGTTCCCTTAGGCAGCTTAACTCACAGTGCCAAGTTCCAGTCAGGAGGCATTTTCAGGGAAGGGTGGGCTTGGGTGGTCGCAGCTTCTTTCTTGAGTTTTGTCACAATGGGCAGAAAGTCCTTTATAATGATATTTAAGCCATTAGCCATAACATTCCAGTCTCTCATTAGTCTCTCAGCTGTGAGGAGCAGCTGAGAGAGCAAGGGTGCTTTAGCCTAAAGAAGAGGAGGCCCACTCTAGCTATTTTTCAGTAATATTCAAGCTACAGCTTTGTCTGTTTGAACTGTTATTAATGTTCAGATTTTTAGCTCCAGGTTTAAGTATGATCTAACTTTGAATTGCACAAGGTAGCCATCGAGTTCAAATAAAGTCCAACTAGAGGCCTAACTATACTAGCTGCTTACACCAAACAAGCACTTAGCTACTTTCAAGTAATGTAACATTTTTAGCACCAGAATATGCCTTGAATCTGCCATGAATTGGGTTGTGGATTTTCAGAGTTCCATTGTTGCTCCTTCCAGTTTTGTTGAGGCATTGTCGCTCACCTGCGACACCGTCCCTTGGAAATGGCGTCTGGATTGCCAAAGAAGACACCGACACCTCGTCTTTTGTCCAGGGAAGGGCTGAAGCCTAATGCTGTGAGTACCCCCTGGGGCTGTGTTAAGGCTGGCACTGCCCTGGTGTGCCTGCTCTCCGTGCCCCCGTTGTCCAGCAGTGCTGTGAAGCTGCAGAGCCCCTGCCCAGCCCTTTGTGCTGTGCTGCTGTTGCTGGGGCTGTCCTGGTGCAATAGGGAACACTGTGGGATGCTTCAGCTGTGTCTTGCCTGGCTGTGCCAGCAGAGCCAAGTGAAACCAATGTACAGCTGAAGCCCTGAGCATGTGTTCTGTCCCTTTCCCTGTGCCACAGGAATTCCTTCTGTCAGGCTGGGCACCACTCACCTGTGCTGCTCTGACCATGCTGCCCTTGGGCACCTCACCTGGGCGTGTTGGGGGAGGGGGAAGCTCAAACTCTGCCCAAAGCCTTGAGAGCCACGGCTGGTCCCAGCTGGAAGAGCTTCCAAAGCAGCTGTTCTCTCCCAGCTCCTGTGTGGGCACAGATGCAGCCCTGCAGGCAGCGCTGGAGCCAGGGCCACAAAGGTCCCTTGCTGTCTGCAGCTCACTTGGCTGAAGATGCCCCAGTGCTGAGGCTCTGTCAAGGAGATGCCTCTGTTTTCTTCTGTGGAGGGCTCTGTCAGCCCAGACAGAGAAAACAATTCACAGGGAGAACTAAAACCTAGAGACATTCCTGTGCACCTCACTCTTGGTACAGTGTTCCTTTCTTGCATCTCTTGGACTCATCCAGCAGCGATATCTCCTTGCTGTGAGTTCTGAGCGTTGTGCAGGGATGGAGTTCAGGCAGTTCTGAGAGCCCCTCCCCATTCTCTGGAAAGGTCACTGCCTCAATTCAATGAAACGTAAGAGGAAACAAATGCCCAAAGAGCAGAAATGCCCAACCATGTCCCATCCAGTCATGGAGAAGCCAATGGGACCGAGCCATATGGCTGGAGTATGTGTGTTCCACTGTGTATTATTAATTCCCTGATGCTAAGTATTTCAGCAGGAAACTCCCAGGGCTTCCAGGAATGTCCTAGTGGCTGTGATCACAAGTTATTCACCAGTGTCACTTGTTGAAGAAAAGCCTTTCTGAACAAGCACAACTCTGAGGCTCTAGCTGGTTTACTTTTGCCTTTCAGCTGCTTCCCTGTAAGTTCCAGAGGGAGAAGTTTCTCAGCAGGAAGAAGGAGGCCAGCACTGGGGGGAGTATTCTGCCCAGACTTGGCCCATTTCTAGACAGGAGTGAGACTCGCCCAAAGGTAGCCTTTTCCTGCTCTTTTCCTTTCTGTTTCACATGAAGTTTGAAGAGGGTGTGTGTTTGTGACAGGCTTGCCTCCAGCAAAATGCCTCAGTGTCCAGGTCCTGCTGTCATTGCAAGGTGCTGGGAGTGGTGGACTGGGAGTCCTGATCTGCACTAAGCCAACACAAATACCCTCTGCTGAAGCTGCTGGGGTGTGCTGGAGTGCAGCTGCCATTGCTAAAACAATGGGAGGAAGGCTGGGGACACAGAGGCCCAAAATTGCCCTTTGCCATTCTCCTGCTGAAGGAGCCACCTCTTGCTTTGGTGTGGTCACCATCAAATGCTCGGGGTCCCAGGATTCCCTGCAGAGTGGCAGCCTTGGCCTTTGAAGGCCAAGGATCTGCAGGAATTACTTCAAATTGAACAAAACAAATGTCATTACTGCTTTGGGCTGGAACAATGTGTTGGACCCTGACGGGGTGTTAGATTTTGCAGGCTGCCAGATGTACAGGGGACTGGCCCTGGGCAGAGGGGAATGGATGTGCTTTGTCTGGATCAGTGCCTACTCAGAGGTGTGTTTAAAGCTGCTTTTCTGGCAGGACTAGCTCAGTATAAAGCACAGTCCAAACGGGTAGGTGACTGAGGTGGGCTGTTGAGCAGGAAATTGGCAGCAAGAGACACGGAACACAATCCAGGTTAAGGATTGTCCTGGAGAGGGGCCTTGGGAACACCTCAGGGAAGGGCACAGCTAAGGGACAGTGTGCTGCAGCCACTCCCTTCAGCGGAATGTGTCTGCTGTGAAGTCACAGAGGAGACCTGCTTGTGTCTCTGCAGTGACAGCAGTGTGGCTGGAGAAGGCAGACAAAGCAGGGCAGAGTTTTCTCCAAGCAATGTCTCTGCTCCAGAAGCATTTGCTGTTGTTGTGTCATTCCAGACGTGCCTCTACAATGGCATGAAATAAGATGTCAGTAATGACAAGAAAGCACCCATTTAAAGGCCATTGAAAAAGGAGATACCAACTCTGCTTTTACCCAAGTTGCTGAGAAAATAACTGAAACTTATCCTCATTCAGCATTCACCTCACTTGTCTTTTTCTTTTCATCTCATTTGTCTATTTATTTTTGCCTTTTCCTCTCTTTGGAACACACTAACTTTTAAATACAATGAAAAGGAACAAAATCATGTAAGCAAAAGGAAAGTTTCTTAGTCCCTGTGACCTTTGCCATTGGATGGGTACTCAGGAGCTTCCATTCTCTGCTGAGCACCAACTTTTCTGTCCGCTCCCTTCTCGTCCTCCTTCCTTTTGTTCAGGTCTTCAACCCTGTCCCTCTCACTGTGGCACTCAACAAACCAACCTGAACAAATCCAAACCACAAATAACACACAGAACCAACAAATTCCATTCTTTTGCTTAATAACCTTTTGGCTTCAGCCAAATGTCACCTCATCTCTCACACCTGCTCTGGTCCTGTGCTCTTCTTACCGATGTCTAAGTTCTAGAGCAAAAAAAGATATTTGCAGTTGTGTGGGCCTCGGTTTCCCTGTCTCAGAGTAAAAGACATCCCAAATCCTTTCCCATGGAGTCTCCTGTAAATTCATGGGTTTTACTTACTCCATGAGTGCTCAGTCAGTGCCCCAGAGCTCTGTGACCGCATGGGCACAGGGCTGTGTTTTAGGAAAGTGCTGCCTGGCATTCTGGAGGAAGAAACCTGGAGAAATCCATGCCGAAAGAGCAGCTTGGCTTGAGCCTGCTCTGTGTGGCCCAGCAGCTGTGGATGAGCTCAGAGCAGAGGTGGGTGAGCCACTGTTTGCCCAGTGTGGGCTGGGCAGACGTGCTCCCTCAGAGTCTGTACTTCACTGGGGATCAGAGGAAGATTCTCCTGCATGAACCTTCCTCCCAGCAGCTGAAGCTCTCCCTGCTCTCTCTCCTCTCCAGCTGCCGTCAGCTGCCCCGAAACAGAGCTGGTTTGGGGTTTCCCCACCAGAGCTGGTATTTCAGAACTTTGTTGCTCGGGAGGTCTCGGAAATGGTGCTGTCTCTCATGAATAAGGACAAGGTAAGTGCTGGCACGCAGAGCTTTAACGCTGTGCTGGAAGAGGAGAGTGCTCTCATTCCCTCAGTGTACAGCAAAGCAAGTTATCTGCTGCAGCACATGCAGAAGAAAATG
Source organism: Melospiza georgiana (assembly GCF_028018845.1). NCBI lineage: Eukaryota > Metazoa > Chordata > Aves > Passeriformes > Passerellidae > Melospiza > Melospiza georgiana. Next base: position 2,449,032 of record NC_080451.1, read on the forward strand.
TCTCGGCACCTTCTTCTGCAAGATGGTGGAAATCTTCCTGTGCTGGGAATTGTCCCCAGATTTTGGCCAGGCGTTGATGGTGTCTATCCCAAAGGAGTTTCCTTCTCTTGAAAGCTCTGGATTGACTGGAATGTTGAGGGCTGTACAGTTCTTACCTGCTCTCATGCTTTGCCTTGGCTCTATAGCACACCCTGTGTCTCCTTGGTTCATCTTGGCTCCTGGTAGGAATCTCTGCCTCTCTCAGCCAGTTTGGCTCCCTTTGTGCAGCTCACAGCCTAAGCTCAGGGGCTGAGCCTTCTGCACTTTATGCTGGAATCACTTCTCATTAATGGCATTGGCCCTGCAGGAACCATGTTCTGCAAGAGCCCTGCAATCAGAGTGATGGAGCAGAAGCAGTGAGAGGCCTTTAGGTGCCACTTGAGGCTCCTGTTCAGCTTCATCCAGCTCTGCTCAGCTTTTCCAAAAGCAACATGGTGCTCTGCTTTCCCTTTGCAGAAGCACAGCACATCCAAAGGCATGTGTTCCTGGAGGTTTCCACCTTCACCTGAAGAAATTGGCATTGTTTTGCAGTTTCCCAAGAGAGCTGAGAGGGAAAAAGTTGAAAAATGTCAATTGTGTTCCACTGTAAAGAGGAAAACTTGAGACCATTTGAATTTCAGTCTGGGAAACATTTTCTCAAGTGAGGCTTGTGCCAAGAGTGGGCTGGTGGGAGGAGACAGGAGGGAGTCCAAATCACCTGGTTTAGACTTTTGGAGAGCATTTTGGTGCTCAGGGGTTGATGAGATCAGTGTGCGAGAAAATGCATGTGTGCTGTGCATGGAGTACCCCAGAGGGCCGAACCTGGCCTGCTGGCTGCAGGCAGGAATGCCCAGCAGCCCAGCTTGCCTGCACAGGCAGCAGGAAGCCCTGGAGAGCCAAGATTGGCTTTTCATACTGGAACCACACTGTCAGTCAGTGCTGGTCCTGTTTCTCCAGGCAGAAAATGCCTCTGAAGCCCCAAGGTCAATAGACACCGCCTGTCTGTGTTTCTGTCACTTTTGGCAAGCTGGTTGCTCTCATGGTTTTATGATTCTTGCTTGCTGCTTTACTGCCCATTTAAATTCTCTTTGCCATCTCCTTGTTTTAGGGATTGTCTTGCTGTGTTCATTCCTTCTTTTGCTTTTCAGGTTTGCTTTTATTCCCAGTAAGACCACAGTGTTTGGTCTCCTGTCTTGCTGCTCTGCCTGCCTGACTGTATCCCCAGAAGGTCCCTACCCAAAGCTGATCTGCTAGAAGGGAATTTCTTCCTTCCCCCACAGAAATGGGCTGGTTTGCTTTTAGGTAGCACATTCCCCCTCTGGAACATGACCACTTTGTGGCTGTGTGCAGGCAGAAGCCAGCAGGTTTTTTGGCCTTGTTGAATATGCAGGTGACTTGGTTCAGGTGCTGTGTCTCCATGCTGCTGGTGCTGACCTGCTCGGCCCTTCCTTCCCAGCAGGCAGTGCCCTATTGCCCCTGGCCAAAATGCTGGAGCCAGAGAGAAGGGATTCAAGTTCAGCCTTGTGAATGATGTGCCTGTGCCTGCTCAGCTGAAAGTGCTTTGGAAAAGGGGCAGGGGAGGGATGTTAGCAGGCCATGGACAGGTCTCCTCTCGTCCTGTTTCCACAAGTGGCAAAATCATAATTTCATGTCTTTGCTGCAGTTTCTTCACGTGGTGAAGGTCTCCATGGAGAGCTCACCTTACTTCCAGCTGGTGAGCTCCAGCGATGCGTACCGTGCCGTGCCGCCGGGCGCCTCTGTCCCTGTGCGCATCCGCTTCACCCCCAGCAAGAACAAGGTGAGGCTGGAGGAGCCAAAGCACACAATGATCTCCACAGCCATTGTTTTCCCTGCACTCTGGCTGCAGCCCATTGCATGCTGTGAGCTGGGCTCCAGGCGTGGGCAGGCAGCCTGCAGCCAGTCACACCTTGGCACTGCTGGCAGGCACTGCGGCCAGGCCTGACAGGCTCTGCTTCCCCTCCCTGCACATTGCTGAGCATTGCCAAGGGAAGATGCACAGGAAAGAGGATGAAAATGACAGAGGGCTGTTGATAGATGTTGGGCCATCTCTAGGTCCAGTGGAAGGGGTTTCATTCTGATGGAAAACACCAGAGGAACAAAGAGGTCAGAGAGCTTTCCTCCTTCCTGGACTGCCAACAGCTTCCCTGCCTGCCCCTGTGCTGGAGGAAAGCCGCTGCTTTTTCACCCCCTCTGTTGTGCAGCCTTGCAGCTGTGCTGTCCCAGAGCACAAGTGAGCATGGCACAGCTGCAGGGCCAGGGCAGAGGATGTGCTGTGCCCGTGAGCCCGGCCTGGCACAGGCACGCTGGGCCCTGGGTGCCCTTGGTCAGCAGGAGGTTGCTGAGCTGCAGGGCACTTGGACACCTGCCTGAAGGAGCTGGTGTAGGGCAGGTACAAGCTGCAGGCAGAGCTGTGAGCCCAGAGCCCGTGGCAGTGACACTGCTGGGGCTCTGTCTTCATGCCTGTCCCTGTGCTTGCTCTGTCAGCAGTGCTGAGGCCCTGGCAAGTCTGATCTCAGTGCTGGGATCTGGAGGGTTCATGTTCTGATCTGGAGGCTTGTTCATACAGAAGGGTTGAGGGCATGGCATGGAAGGGAGGAAGCCTTGCAGGGAAACAAAGAGAGGCCCTTTCCAACAGCATCCTGCTTCCTCTTAGCACCGTTCTTCTCCTGACTTGGTTGGACAGGCAAAGTTAGAGGGGAGTTGTGAGCCAACTGATGTTTCTGCACCAGGCCAGAGGTGCAGGATGTCTTTGGGTGCAGCTGTTTTCTCCTCTTCCTTTTGCTGCTTAGAGTCAGTTGAACACTTTGTCCTATTCTCAGACAGTGGGAATATAGAAGCCTAAAGAGCAATGTCCTGTGTTCCCCAGCTCCATGTTGCTTAGAAGGGGCTTAGGAATTCTTTAACATCATTAAAGTTTAGAGTGAAAATGATGGTGGCCTAGGGCTGTTATCTGTATGACCCAAGTGACACAAGAGCTGAATGCCACTGAGACAGATTTTGCAAAGTGCGCTGGTGCCTTTAAAATGTGACATAGTAGTAGAACTTAGTGTTCATTTGAGGGTGCAATAGGTAAATTGATGCCCTTGGAGGGGTATAGGAAATGGTTTTTCTTCTGCCATGGGGATGGCACTAAATGTGCTGTGCTGAGCCAGTTTCTTTTCCTGCAGGATTATTGCCACGAGCTGGTGTGCCTCACTGGAAGGGAAAGGATTGTTGTGCCAATTCGGGCCATTGGTGCCCGAGCTGTGCTGGACTTCCCTGCCCAGCTGGACTTCTCCAAGTGTCCAGTTAAGGTCAGCACCCAGCAGACTCTGCTGGTGCGCAATGTCGGTGCCCGGGCAGCTCGGTACCAGCTGGGCACCCAGAGGTGAGGCAGCTCATCTGTCCCTGTGCAAACACCTTTGGGTGAGAGCGGAGTTGGGAAAGAGCTACAGAAGGAACCAAGCACCGGATCTGCTGCCCTGCAGCCTGGCTGGAAGTGAGCAGGATGGAAGGCATCTGCTCTTGCTTTCAGTGGCCTTGGATCTTTCTGTGTCCCAGATTTCCTGGAGGCTGCTGGAACATGTTGGGAGCTGGCTTGCACCCTGCTGAGCACAAGCAGCTTCTGAAATGCTTCCTCAGCACTGTCAGGGCTGCCTGCTGTCCTGTGTGGTAGCCGGGAGCTGGAATGACTCCTCCCTGCAGGGATCTACCTGTGCCTTGGGCCATGGCAGGCAGTAGGATGGATCAGCTTTGGGCAGCAGCTGCTCTGGAATGTCCCACCTGAACAGCCAGCAAGGCCCTCAGGGCTTTGCAGATGGGCCAGCCTGGCTGATTCTGCAGCTGCAGCAGTGCTTGTAAAACCTTGTGTGAATAATCCATGCCAGATGGGCAGCAGCAGCCTCAGCTCACCTCTCATGGCCATGCTGTGGGGCACAAGCTGTGCCCCCAGCTCCTGTGCACAGAAGGCTCTGGTGCCTCCTCTGCACAGCCAGCAAAGCGCTGATGTGGGAGTCAGGAACTGTGCCAAGGACTTGGGCACCGTCCCGTGGGCTGGTGCCATGGCAAGAGACAATCCTGGCCCAGGCACAGGGAGAAGGGCGGATCATAGGGGAGGCAGAGCTCAGGGCTCAGCACCACAGCAGCGTGAGGCCTTGTCCCTGCCAGCCTGAGCCATGTGCTGCAGGATAATGGAGTGGAAGCAGGAGAGCTGATGCTGGCTGCTCTGCAGCTTTGGAGCTGGGCTGCTGCTCTTGGGCGGCACTGGCTCAAGGCAGTGAAGAAATGAAAGCAATCTGCACTGGATGATAGCAAAGAGATAAGGGAGATGGGTAAAGAAGAACAAGGGAGTTATTCCTTAGCAAGAGAAAAGTGGTGAGCAGGTGCGCCCATAGTGGAGAAACAATGATGCTGCCTTTGTTTTTGGAGGAAAAGTGCTGCTTTTTTCATTTGGAAATCAAGAGGGAACCTTTCACCATCAAATAATTGATTCTCCTCTGTCCCTCCCCCAAAATGGCCATGGGGTGTTTCTGCATAAGCAGCTTTCTCCTTGAGCAGGGGCAGGTGTCTCTTGTTGAGATGTGCAGAGCAGAGCCAGGGGCAGTCCTGTGAGTACAATAGAGGACACAGCTCACTGGTCCTTGATTTTGAACCAAAAGGCAGAGTGGGCACTGATTGGCATCAACCATGAAATCAACTGGTGAATGTTGTGCAGCTTCAAGTGCTGATTTCAGTGGATGTTGGTGGCTTTTGGAGTGTGTCTGCTGAGTTCAAGGGCAGGTGAGGTGCTGTGCTAGATTCAGGACAGCCAAGTTTGGTTGTTGAAGCTCTTGCTCTTGGCTGTGCCAGCTGGTGCACTGCTGACAAGCTGGTCCTTTCCTCTAGGATTCATCTGTGCCCTGGGTAGAACTGTTGCTGCTCTTTTCAGAGGATGTTTGGGAATGCCCTGGATTGGTGTCTCAGAACAGTGTCTGTAATGATTGTGTGGGTCAAACTCTCTTGAGAAAGCTCCTCCATGGGAACAGCAGTTGCAGCTCAGAAGGAGCAAAGCAGGGAAGCTGTGGCTGGAAGGGCTGCTTTCAGAAGTTAGTGGGGACACCTTGATGTCCATGCCATTGCAGATGGGGAAACTGAGGCACGGAGCCATGTCTGGGTGTGTGTTCAGGGTCCTTCATGGGACCGCCAGCAACCTGGGGGCTTCTCCTGCCTGCCCTGTGCCCAGAGCCCATCAGGGGCTGTTGGCTGCTGCCCCTTGGCTGGAGCTGCCTCCTGTGCCCAGGGCCCTGTGCTGAGCACACGGGGCTGTGTTGGTTGGAAACCCAGGGTGCCCTGAGCCCGGGTTTTGTGCCCCCGAGCCACGACAGCCGGACCTGTGCAATGCCTTTAACCGAGCCATTGCCTGCTCTGTCCTCGGCCTGCAGGGGCAGCGTCACTGCACCGAGTTTACACTTCGACCTCGCTGAGCTCGACTTCGGGGACATCTCCTTTGGTGAGTGTTCCCTGGGCTGGGACACAGCCTCAGGGATCTGTGCCTTCCAACAGAAAAGCATCCCTCACTCCTGCTCTGCCCCAGCAGCCTCCTCAGGCTGTGAACTGCAGGGCTGCTGCTGCTGCTGCTGCTGCTGCCGCCTCAGGGGGCATCTTGCCATTGTGAGATCCAATGGAAGCAAGGAATAGAAAGGCAGAATTTTCTGGTGTCTCTGTGCTGCTTTAAAAGACAGATGTGTGCCAAGGAAGGTGGGAATCTTGCTGCAATGGAAAGATGAGCCCCTCCCTCCAAATGATTATCCCTTTGAAATGACAGGGCTCTCGGGCAAAACTGTGGGAAATGGAATGCCAGTTGTTTGGTAGACTGTCTCAGGAGAGCAGAGACAAGAAGGCAAGAACAGACATTTCCCAGATGCCAAGTCCTGTTTTTCCCCTTTGGTGGAGGTCTGGTGACAGCAGGAGGAGCTGTGGGCTCTGGCAGGGCAGGGATCCCCCCCAGCCGGTGCGGGAAGGGAAGGGAAGGAGGAAATGCTCCTTTTGCAGAGCCCCAGAGGGCAGGGGAATGCGGGCAGTGCCCAGCAGCAGCAGCAGCAGCAGCGGGGCAGGCAGGCAGGGTCGGTGCCAGCGCTGAGCTGCAGCCAGGGCAGCCCCGGGCCAAGCACAAACCCTCCCGCAGCAGCAGCGGCCGAGCTGCGAGCCCCAAGCGGGAGGAAGGGAAGCTCCGCTCCCTGCCCAGCCTCAGCTCCCACTGCACAGCCGCCCACGGCATCACGCCACAACTCCCAAAAACCCCCCAGGGAAAAGCCCAGCCCAGGGCCAAAACCGCCCAAAACCCCCCAGAACCTCTGTCCCCCTTCCCAGAGCCAGGGCAACGTTCACGGCCAAGCCTAAAGCCACAACAATGAAGTTCATGAACTTCTGAAGGAAACTCATTGCCTTTCTTGAGCTGCTTCTTCCCCAGCCTGCATCACCACGGAGGCGCTTGTCAAGTTGACTTTGGAAGGAATGAAACAAGAAAGGCAACAGATGGAAATATGGGTCTGAAGCAGGAGACTGATCCTGCTGAATCCAATTTCATGCCTAAGGCTCTTGGCTGAAGGCAGCTGTTGTATCTTTGCTTCTTTGTAAGCGTTGACTGTTGTCTGCGTGTGCTGGCCTCAGCCTCGTTGGAGGTTTTGACATCTGGGTTTGTCCTTTTTGTGCCTCTCTTGCCTCCCTGCTGGAGTCCCTGCTGGAGCTGGCAGTGGTCACTTGGATGGGCACAGAGAAGCTCTGGGCTGCAGCTGCAGTTGTTTTTCCTCCCCATCTGTGTCCCAGCGACTCTTGGTGAGCAGGCCTGGGGAGAAGTCTCCTCCCCACAGAGCTGGCCAGCCCAGCCAGATGTGCAGTGCAGAGCAGGCTGTAGCTGCTCTGCGCGCTCTGCAGGACATCCCCACCATGAGTGGCTGTATCTCTGGCTTTGCAGGGTGGAAAGCAAATCTCAGAGCCAAAGTGGGGTAAACCCTTGCAGGCAGCACCCTCAGTGCGCAGCACGGCTGTGATGTCCGTGTGTGGGGGTGAGGTGGGACCTGGTTCCTGATTGCTAATCTCAAAGCAAGGCTGGGCTGTGCCCTCAGCTGAGTGGGCTCTGAGCTGTCACGTGCTCAGTCTGTTTGGCCCAAAGCAAGAGATGCCTTAAGGATCCTGCAGAGAGAAGCTGCATTAGGGTGCTTTGCATCACGTTCTAGTTCCTGATCCCATCCTCACTTTCTTTTGCTGTAGCTTCTTCTCACTGACAACTCACTCTTTATATGTGTTGAAAAAGGTGGGAGTGTTGGCAGGCTGAGCAGGGAATTGGACAGCTTGAATTCTCAGAGTAAATGCTGGCTCTGGGTGCACACTCATCACTGAGAGAGAACTGGTGCTGGTTTGGGGCAGGTGAGGGAGCTCGTCCCCATCACAAAGAGAGAAGCTTGCAGTGTTCAGCAGGGCTAGGAGTGGGCATTTTCAAGGCTGCAGTCTGGAATCTGTGTCAAAGGGAACTAAGTGACGATTAATTCCTCACGCAGCTTCTGGCTGAGCTGTAGTTCAGATCATAAAGAGCTCAACTCCAATCCCACTTTGATCCTGCCAGGATCTTGCCCCCAGGATCATGCCCTACTGGGTGCCTGAATGGCTGTTTGTGTCCTGGCCCAGGCTTTCCCTACACGCAGCGCTGCCGCCTCACCAACAGCTCCGCGGTGCCCCTGACGTTCCAGCTCCGCATGTCGGACGATGGCACGCAGCCGGCTGTGGACAGCGTGGATCAGATCCGCAGGGACAGCGACCCGGCCTGGAGCAAGGGAATCCATTTCCATGTGGAGCCCAGGGAGTTCACCATCAATCCCAGCAGAGGCACCATCCTCCCCCAGGGACACCAGGACATCGAGGTACGGCAAGAGCCCGGCCACAGCCGCTGCAGCACCAGGGCTGGAGCTGCACTGCAGGGTGGGAGGGCTTTAGCTCTGGTGCCAGCTTGGAGCATCGTGGCACGGAGAGATCTGCACTGCTGGGAGGCCTCTGCTGGCTGGCTTAGTCGGGATGTTCCTCAAGGAGCACTGTTTGCTTTCCAAAATCATATGCTGAGCTCACAGACCTTATGGTCAAGGCGTGAAACCATTCTTGTGTTTTTGAGAGCGATGGATTTGATTGCAACGGGGCAGAGCAAGGATGAGGGCAGAAGGTGGCTGTTAGAGAGATGTCATTGTATCAAGCAGTGAGCTTTTCTTCTTGGTGTCATTTCCCCCCTCCTGGGGAGCAGAATGATTTGTGTTCACTGCAGGAAGCTCCAGTGGATCTTCTGCTGGCAGTTGTTTGTATGGTGGAGCTTCCTCAGCCCGTGTCGCTTCTTGTTCCCCTCCATCAGAGAGACCAAAGTTTTCACCCTCTGGCCAGCTTGTAATTATTTCCAGAGACCCAGGGTTATTCAGGTTTCCAACACGGGCACGCTGTGTGATAACAGCAATGCATTTGCTCCATGTAGCACTGGTGGCATGGTGCGTAGAGGGAACTTTTGCTTTGGACATCCACCCCAGTACTGGTAGTCGGGGTGCCAGGAGGAGTTGTGCTTCAGGGCCTATTACCTCTGAGGCAGCCTGGACTCCTTCATAGGCAGCCAAGATTTCCTTCTCTGTGGGAGTGTAGTTGGTTTCAGAGCCTCTGTAGCTTCGACTCCAAAATCCCAGTGGTCGGCTTTGAGTCTCCCCAGGCACCTTCTGCCAAAGGCTCCAGGACAAGCCATGGTTCCCGGCTGCAGAGTAGAGCACGTTCTTCCCCTCTGGTCCTGTCCTGACTGGGCCAAGGGCCACTCCATGAGCGATCTCCTGCTTGATCTGTGCAAAGGCTTGTTGCTGCTCAGGGCCCCAGTGGAAAGTGTTCTTCTTACGGGTGACCAGGTAGAGAGGGCTCACGATCCAACTGTATTCGGGAATGTGCATCCTCCAAAAACCTATGGCACCTAGGAAAGCTTGTGTTTCTTTCTTGCTGGATGGTGGAGACATTGCTGTGATCTTGTTGATGACATCGGTGGGAATCTGACACCATCCATCTTGCCACTTCACTCTTAGAAACTGGGTCTCTGCGGCAGGTCCCTTGACTTTGCTCTTCTTGATGGCAAAGCCAGCTTTTAGGAGAATCTGGATGATTTTCTCCTCTTTCTGGAACACATCTGCTGCTGTCTTCCCCCACACAATGATGTCATCAATACATTGCAGGTGTTCTGGAGCCTCACCCTTTTCCAGTGCAGCCTGGATCAGTCCATGGCAGATGGTGGGGCTGTGCTTCCACCCCTGGGGCAGTTGGTTCCAGGTGTACTGCACGCCTCTCCAGGTGAAGGCAAACTGAGGCCTGCGTTCCGCTGCCAGGGGAATGGAGAAAAATGCATTGGCAATTTGTCTATAGTGGCGTACCACCTTGCTGCCTTGGACTCCAGCTCGTACAGGAGTTCCAGCCTGTCCGGCACAGCAGCGCTCAGGGCTGGAGTCACTTCATTCAATGCACGATAGTCCACTGTCAATCTCCATTCTCCTTCAGGTTTACCCACGGGCCAAATGGGGCTGTTGAAGGGTGAGTGGGTCTTGCTGAGCACCCCTTGGCTCTCCAGCTCACGGATCATTTTGTGCATGAGGATCACAGCATCTCGATTCGTTCGGTACTGTCAGCGGTGCACTGTTGAGGTGGCAATGGGTACTCTTTGCTCTTCCACCTTCAGGAGACCTACTGCAGATGGGCTTTCTGACAGTCCAGACAAGTGGTTCACCTGCTTGACACCCTCTGTCTCTACAGCAGCTATTCCAAATGCCCATCTGAGTCCCTTTAGGTCTTTGAAATACCCACTTCGGGGGAAGTCTGTGCCTAAAATGCATGGGGCCTCTGGGCCAGTCACAATAGAGTGTTTCTTCCACTCATTTCCAGTCAGGCTCACCTCAGCTTCCACCAAAGTAAAATCCTGTGATCCCCCTGTCACACCAGCAATAGAAACAGACTCTGGCCCCACATGTCTCAATGGGATTAATGTACATTGCGTACCAGTGTCAACCAAAGCTTTGTATACTTGCGGTTCAGATGTGCCAGGCCAATGAATCCACACAGTCCAAAAAACACGGTTTTCCCCAGCCTCTACTTGGCTAGAGGCAGGGCCCCCCTAAGCCTGGTTATCCTTCTTTCCCTAGGCATATGCCTTGGAGGGTCTTTCAGGGGGATCAAAAATATTGTCATTATCATCATATGTGACAGTTCGGTTACTGGCCACTGGAGCTGCTTCCCTTTTGGAACTTCCTCTCTGAGTCTTCAGTTCACACGCCCATTGTGCCAGAGCAGCGGTAGGTTTTCTGTGCCATCTCCCCATGTCTTCTCCACAATCACGCAGGTAGAACCACAGCTCAGCTCATGGGGTGTTCCTTCTCTCGCCATCTGGGGAACGTCTGCGTTGGGTACCAGAACCTCTGATCTGTACTGCCGAGATTTGGAGAAAGCCCTCTTTAATCTCCTCCCTCAGTTTCTTGTGACCCTCCTCCGTCTTGTCTTCTAATTTTGCAGACATGTTTCCACTGCTGCGATTCTGGCATGTGTTGGGCCATGCACAGCACCTGCATATGCTCGGAGCTTCCTTGCCATATCCAGCACAGTCTCCTCACCATCATCCTGCTTCATTATTGCTAACGCAGAAGCGTATTCTCGTGGCCCAAGTCGTACAAGTTTTCTCCACATCAGAGATGTGCATGGTACCAAGTCTGGATTTACAGTGTTTCCATCATCTGAGAAGACAATCTCGGCCACTGCCATTTCCCTCAAGCGTTGAATCCCTTGCTCTATGGTTTTCCACTGGGTTTGCTGCATATAGAGATCGTCTGCGCACAGGTATCTTTGTGCTACACTCCTTACGACCCGTTCCCAGAGGCTGTGAGGGTTAGCCCCGCTCATCATTCCTTGGTCGATGACAGGATCCTGTGACGGGGATCCCAAATGCTTGGCTTCAGTGCCATCCAGAATTGTAGCCTTGCCTGCAGCATCCCAGAGACGGAGCAGCCAACAAATTATGGATTCATCAGACCTTCGAGTGTAATCCTTCCCTAGGCCACGAAGGTCCTTCAGGGAAAAGGATTCAATATTTGCGTCTGATCTTGCACCTGCTGCTTTGACTCCTGATTTTATGTCAGGAGGCATCAAGGCTTCTTCTCCTGTATCACCATCATCATCATCATCCACTGGTTGATTAGTTTTTTCTGTGCATTTCCCACTTCTAGTACTGGTAGCAACAGCCATGGGTTTAGATGCTGGCTTAGGCTCACTATCTGGTTTGGCTGCTGGCTTCAAGCCTGGGCTGTTGGCTACAGCTCGAGTGACTGGGATAGCTGATTTATCTCCCTGCCCCCCTGCCCCTGTCTGCTGCCCTACACTATCTAACAGAGTGCGATAAGCATAGGGCAGGGCCCAGCTTATTGCAATGAGCCTTTTCTCCTTAGAATCGTCATGGCACTTCTCTTTTAGGTATTTCCCCACCTCAGCTGGGTTCTGAATTTGTTCCCATGGAAAATCCCAGTCTACAGCATCAGAAAATTCCTTCAGGGTTTGTCTTTTATTTTCCCATTGTCCACAGCACTCAGGATTTTTCACGCCTGCATCTGCTTCTGGGTCAGGGGAGGGAGAAATAGGAGAGTTTTCCTTGGAGAAGCTGACTCAGATCCTACAGGCCTGTACTGAGTGTGGGATTTTTTGCCTTGTTTCCTTCCCCATGTAAGATGAGGCTTTTCTCTGCATCATCATGGTAACACCTCCAGCTTCCCTCCCAGAGCAAGCTGGGATGATCCTGGTCTCCATGGAGCCTCTTCCCAAGGCAGCCAGACTCCCTGTTTGCAGGGCTCTGCTTTCACCCAGAGCTGCTGTTGCACTGCTGGCCCTGGAGCTGTCTGACAAAGGCAGACTTTGCAGAGGGGCTGTCTCTTCCTCCCAGCATAGAAAATGGCTTGTTTTTCGGGTGCCAGCACCAAGTCCTGAGCACCCTCACCTGCCTCGAGGCTTGGAGGGATTCAGGTGCTCCCTGGACGTGGCGCACACTGCCCTGGGAGCGGAGAAGGCAAGAGGGAATCTGTCTCCCTTGCCCATTGTCAGTGTGGCAAGCAGGGCTGGAGCTGCCAGTGCCACTGGGGGCCCTCAGCATTGGCCACAGAGGGGCCTCCCATCCCTGCAGGCCCATCACCAAGTGCTGCTGGAGCAGCTGCTTGTTGGAGAGGCCGTGCAGGGTGTGTTGCAGGGCTGCCCAAGGACGCTGTGCAGCACCTGTGGAGGGCACTGCTTCCTCTGCAACTCCTCAGGTGCTCCACAGGAAATTTTTGCAGGAGCTTTTGCTGTAGCACCTTGAGAAAGCAGCATTTAAATCAGAGAGAGAGGGGAAGAGCCTCAGGAGTCAGATGAGCTGGGCTGGACTCCTTCCCTCAGCTCCAAGAGCTCTCACTCTGAGTCTCCTCCTTTTCTAAAAGCAGGAAGTTTTGAAACTTTGTAATGGCAAGTTGTGCATCAGAGAGAATTTCTGCTGCCAGGAGCCATCCCAGTTCACTTTCATGTGATGTACTAATTAATGCATTGACCCGTGAGTATGGGAGAAGATTTTCCCCATGGTCCCTGCACTGGTCAATGGCATGGATGCAGGATGAGGTGAGGGTGATTCTGGCAGTGTTTGGGGAATAGGCCCCTCTGGCTACAGCTCCAAGATGCTCTTCTGCATCCATTTCCATGCTCAACACCTCAATCTCTCCTGTCTTCCATCCAGGCTTTCAATATCCTGCCACTGCCAGGTGTGCTGCAGCCAGGAGAGAGCCAGCAGGTCTCCTCCACCTTCTCTGGCCACCTCACCACCACCTGCAATGTCCCAAGCTGTGCCACGTGAAGGGAGGCTCCACCTCCGAGGTGCCGGTGCCCGGGGAGGCCTCACGTGTCAGCTCCTCCCTGAGCCCCCAGGAGATCAACTGTGGCTCTCAGGCCCCTCTCAGGGACAGGTGAGTCAGCCTTCCGTGGGTTCCTGCTCTGCCATGGGTTATTGTCCCTGCAGGGCTTCCCTGCTCCAAGGCCTCTGAGCTCAGAGGAGCTGCAGAGCAAAGGCCAGCAGCAACACAGGGATGGCCACTCTGAGCTGCCTGGCTGCCAAGAGAGGAAGGACCTTCTTCTGTTGAGACAGAACATCTTCTTCTCTATTTGAGTGCTGAGCCCTGCTGGCTTAGCTGCTGCCTGCAGGGAGCTGGGCTCTGGGCTTGCCTTGGCACCACCTCTAGAGGTGTCTTGAAGTCCATGGTGTTGAGTGGCATCTTCTTCATCACCTGCCTTCTTCACCAGAACAGTGGGATTGTGGTATGGGCAGGCGTGGGGCACAGAGCAAACCTTGCTTTGGGTCCTGCTCCTGCCACAGATGAAGTCCTTGCACTGCTGATCTGCCAGGGTTCTCCTTATGGTGGCACAGCAGCCAGAAGAGCTCCTGTGCTTTAGGCTCCCCTGCAGCTGCAGCCGTAGGCAAGCACAGGAGAGGCTCAGCTCCAGCAAGGCAGCCCATCTCAGGACACACAGGCCAAGTGTGGAGCTGGGAGTGGAGGCTGCTTAAAGCAAGCCTGTTTGATGCAGAAAACATCTGGGTCTGTTGGCAAATTCCCATCCAGGTAGAGCTAAGGCCTGGCCACCACCCAAGTGGTAAATTACATTTAAGGAATTCTCTCTCTAAGTGGGAGAGAATTCCTTAAATGTAATTTTAAACAAGGCTCTTGAGAATAGCACTTAGGAGTAAAGGTCTAGGGGTGACAGACTAATGAACCATCCAATAGCTGTCTCCTCCAAAATTTCCTCAGCACAGAGATGCTTTAAACCCAGAAACTGTTGGAGTGGTTCTGTAATAATAATTGGGGCAGCATCTGATTATTTAGAGTTGATGCCACAATACCATCAGTTTAGAGGAGACTTCTGACAAAGCTGAGATCTCATTTCTTGGAACTGTGAAAAATACTTAAAAATGATGAGACAGCACTGGGTCAAACCGCAGAGCCACAGTGTGAAGCCCAGCTAGAGGGGTAGTCTGGTCTGAGAGATACATAAGCAGCTAGGGAACAAAAGGAGGATCTTGAAATGACACGTGTCTTGTAGATAACTACACCAAAAGATGGTAAGGCATATGGAAAGCTGGCTATAAAAACAGTAATACAAACATTTATATATTTATGACAGAATAAATGCATCATAGGAAAACACTGAACACCTCACTAGTAAAATTGATGATACTTCAGATTAAATAACACTCAAACCTGATAGAAATTTATTTGGACAGCGCTAGAGCTTAACAAGAGGAACCTAAACTCAGCCTTAAAAGGATTTCCAATTAATAAACATAATTTCATTATCACCTTAGTAGAACAAAAAGCGCGCTCAAATGAACTCAAAGTTAATTCCTATTAATACCAAACATAACTGGATCCATAAAACCTGGAATAGAACATTGTTCAAACTTAGTAATACTGAAACTTAACAGAAATAAAATCTACCAAAATTAACCAAATAAAACTTTGCCTTATTTAATTTAACAGAACAAAACTGAGCATTGCAGTATTGGGCTTTAACTTAACAGAGTTAAAATGAACATCCTTAAAAGTTATAGGTATGGTGTAGACATGGTGTAATTTTGTCTAAGATTATTAACACAAAACGACTACTTCAAGATGAATAAGCCATAAGTGAAATAACAGCATGATGGTGTACTAGAGGGATTCAAGGTGTTACAAGCATATTAGAATTATTATTAAGTAATTATTAATAAATCAGTTATGAGAAGACCCATGGTAACTGCAAATTCCATGGAAACAGAAATTCAGTTAGACTTTTTAAAGTGCAGGGTTACTGGAAAATAAATATAATAACATGCAATTTAACATATTGCTGAACAACCCAACAGCTTTTTGTGACTGTATCTGGCATCATTTTATTTGGCAAATTTGTTAGCATTCTTGTTAAAGAAATCAGACCATGTTAAAATTTGATAGGTAATAAGGCATTGCATTTACTGCTTTTCAATATAGTTGATATTTATCCATAGGGATAGTTACAGGCTTTGTTAATTGCTGATATGTCTTTTTGGTATGTGTTTTTTGCCTGGTCAATTACTGGCCAACTGTTTTTCAGACGTCTCAAGTAAAATTTGACTCAGGATGTGGCCTTGGATGACTCCAACAGGTCCAGTTCTTGGGATTCCTCTAGAGCATTGGGCAGCATTTTTGTCCACCTGTCCCAAGTATCTGCCAGGTTGGGTCTCTTACCTGTGGTGCAGAGGAGCTCCGAGTTATAGACAGGCCAGGCATCTGCTACAAAGGTGTCACGGTTTGACACAATGCCACTTTGGCACAATGCCAGTGCCCCCAGGAAAATACATTCTCCCTGGTGTCTGCTGTGAGATGGGACCAGCAATAGAGCAAAGCAGGCTCCAGCTTAGGAATAAAAAGGAAAAAAAAAACTTTATTAACTTAGAATATATAAGAGAAACACACAGAACTCAGGACAAAAACCTTCCAAATATTCCTCCTCCCCCCACCAAATTCCCAATACATCACAGTAAGCAAAACCTTGGGTTCTCAATTCAGATACTACCCCTCAGATCGCCAACTCTCAGACTATCACCACCCTTTAGATAATCAATTCTGAGTTCATCAAGAAGAGAGGAGTCCCTCTTGTGCCATAGGCTTCCCCTGGAAACACAGTTGAGACCTCTTGTGTTTCCATGTTACACGTGGCACCGCCCGGAGATCATTTGCCATCTTGACATCTTCCTTCCGTGCCCAGTGCTCTCACCACTGCACATGGACCTGAGCTGCTTCCAGCGTTCCTCTTTTAAGGATGCTTTGCCCAGTTCCAAAAAAAGCGCAGTCTCTCACTTTTAGGACACCTGTCACCCCCAAATTCACCCCCTGGGTCCGATGGGTCTTGAGAACAGAGATCTTCTTCCCTGAAGACAGAGGGCACCACCACCCTCCTCACCTGTCGTCCCTGTTCACGCCACTCCTTCACATAACAACACCACACTCTCTTGGCTCCAAAATTGCCTCCCCCAAAATGCAGTCTCTGTGTCACAGGAGAAATGCTTCTGTCCATGGCTATACAAGAGAAGGCCAGCCAAAGGCCACTCCATCATCTCCTCCCACCTAGGATTTTTCCCAACTCTTCTATCTTTCACTTGCACGGACTTCCATCACACTTGTCCATTTCCTTCTATTTCATCTCAATCTCTCTTGTCATTCAGATCCAGAAGGATCTGTATTTGTAAGGTTTCATCATCCAAGACAGAGTTCAAATCTCAGGCTCTGCCTGTCCAGGACTCCCATGCTGGCCCTGCCGGGCACCTGCTCGCCGCACCCTTGCTGCACGCCCCCCTTCTCCTTCAGCCGCGCTGCCAGCACATGATATCAAATTTCAAGGTGGCACAAGCATAGGCACAATCTCTCTCTCTCTCTGTCTCGGGGGGCCGGGGGCTGCCTGCTGCCTCTCAGTGCTCCTCCACCCTTCCATCCTGCAGGGGCCTTCACCTCCCCTGTCTGTACAAGGCCCCGGCCTACCTCACCCGGCTCCATGGCTTCCTCTCACGCGCCCAGCCCGCAGCTGGGCAGGGGAGCTCTGACCTCTTTCACCCACTGGAACCAAAAGACAGTTTTCTTGGCAGCTCTTTGCTTTTAACCCCCTGTGTTCTCAGAGGCGTATCCATGTCCTCAGTGGCCACACCACATGCCAATATTCAAATCTGAGCACCTATTAGTTTGACTACAGCATATCCCAGAAAACTTACTTCCTTTCAAACCACGACAGGTCCATTTACATATTGGGATTAATTGTCCAATTACAGCCTCAGGTTATGCAATCCCATCCTTCTGGTTTGCTCTCCTCAATTCACTGTTTTTGGCGCTTTTTGGGCCTGAAGCTGCAACAGTGTCCAGTTCTGGGTCTGGAAAAGAATTGTTTTGTCTAACTACACTGTGAAGAAAACTTGCTAACACTCTGTATGAAGTCCAGAGTTACAGACTAATGCAGTACAGAATCTGGAAATATGCCAGCTAAAACTGAAGGCATCGGCCTGTTCCATGTTCCCTGTGTTCCATGGGGATCCAGAGCATCACAATGGCCGCTTGTTCCCATGAGGCTCCCGAGTGTCACCGTGGTGTCCTTGGACCCACCTGGTCACAACTGACCCAAGGTTCCATGAGGTTCCCCAGTGTCACCATGGTCACTGTCAGAGGCTGGATGTGATCAGTGTCCTGAGACAGCCTGGGATGAGCTGTCAATCAGTCACACAGTGGGGACAGTGCTAACCCAGCCCTGATTGCCTGAGCGATCAGAAATCCCACCTGGGGGAGGCCCACAAGGGCCGGGGGGCTTAAAAACACAGAGCACAAGGTGAGCCCCTGGTATGGACTCTGCCTTCTCCTGGGGTTTGTGTCTCACCCACACTGGAACCCTAGGAACTGATAGTCATGTGCGTGTCTTTCTATAGAGCTTCTGTCTTTCTGTCTCTCTCTCTTTCTTCTCCTTCTAATGGTCTTTATATGCAACATTTTTGGGTACCTCAACAGCTTACATATTTAAAGTTAATGAAGTTGCTGCTATGAAAAGTGTTTTCTGTGTAATTGGAGGTTGCATTAAATCCTCTTCCAAAGTTTCTTGGTTTTTTGCACTTTGCCAGTAGAATTTTGTGTCATTTTGACCTCTTGAAAATATCTGGCTGGTGTTTCTCCTGTGTACCAAACTCGAGTAAAGGAGCCTTTGGTTACCTCCAGCATTTCAGTGTTCTGGGCTGTTGCGCCCCACAGGCTCACAACGGCCTCTTGTTTCCACACTGGCCCCTTGGTTCCATGGGCCCCAACAGTGCCACGATGATCCCCCTGGTTCCACAACTTCCCACAGTGTTGTAGAGAATTCATTGTTAAAGGAGTTAATATAAAGTTCCAATGATAGTTATAGATTGTTTGCTTAATGTTTTATAGTTATGTAATGTTCCAATGTTAGTTATTAATTGTTTGTTAAAGGTTTTATAATTATGTAAATCCCCTTACCGTTGGGTATTACCGCCGCTGCTCCCACTCTCGTCTAAAATGGCGAACCATCCAAGACCATAAAGATGATTACGTCACCTAATAAGCAAATATGAAACTCCCATAAGACTTAGCAGAAAAGGATTACATAACAAAAACCTCTAGAACAATGAAGCACCATGCAAATAAAGAATCAAAATAACACCTCTAAACAGAGAGAAACTTGAGACAATATCAAAGACACAGGTCAGAACTTTTTGCCTACGTCACCCTAACCAGAGTGGGCCAAGAGCAGTATAAAGATTATGAACCTGAAAGCAACAGGCATCTACTCAGAGACTCTTATGAGGAAAGAAGACCCAGCTCTGCTGGACGACGGAGTTGACCTCCTCCTCCTCCTCCACGCCGTCTCGGGAGGAGCGGTGGTGTCCCCATGGGTCCCCTACCTAGACTGTTTCCAGTAAAGCTGAAATCACTAAAGAGCTGGTCATGTGCCATTCATAACAGTCTTGGGGACTGGTCCAGGCCAGACCACACCCGAAGAGGACTGAGGGCCTCCGGGATATCTGGCCCTATCTGGACCGGTCGGCAGCAGCCTAGGACCAGTGTGGAGGAGCATCGGTGAGTAAAGGCGGTGGCAGAAGTAGGAGGCAAGCGAAAGAAGTGTGTGTGAGACGGGGCCCAGCAGCTCGGAGCCCGAAGCAGCTGTGGCCCTCCGAGTACCGCGGTTCCGGACTCCTGCGAGGAGACCGGCCAGAAAGAGAGGGAAGCAAGAGAAGCCTGAGTGAGTGAGACGCCTCCCAGGGGAATGAGGTGGGCCCCCCGTCTGGGCGTGGGGAGGAATAGAAAGGTGAGTGGCACACAAGGGGTCGGCCTTTCCCCTTAAGACTTGGTAGGTGCCCTCAGGGTGTGCTGAGGGTGGCAGACGCATTGGTGAGCTGGCACGCAAACCCCGAATGGCGCTCCGGGTGCGTGGAGGATCGCGGCAGTGTGAGTCGCGCACAATCCCTGCAGTGGGGGGACACGGGTCCCTAGCAGGGTTTAGGGTGCCCCGAGTACAGCAGCAGCACTGAGTAGAGCCAAGAGGGCCCCAGTGCCCAGGGTGGAACGGCGGTGCTGGGGGTTCAGTGTGCCGCGGTTCAGGTAGAAACCGTAAACCCACTGGAGGCCCCTGGAGGGATTGGGGTCACAGGGCAGGGCAGGGCTGGGCTCACAGGGCAGGGCAAGGCTGGACCTGCCCCTTCGTCCCCCACACACAAAATGTTTAGAGCCAACAATCTCCTCCAGTCTGTCACAACAGGCAGTGTTGGAGGTGAAATCCCATTTGTGGCCATGGGCACCTGGCTGAGAAGGACAGTTCTTTTCCATGGGAAGGAAAACACAGAGCCCCAAGGTTTGGAAGGCAAGTGACAGCCTCAGCAGGCCAAGGCCAGCTAGACTTGTCAGTAATAGCACAGTTTGGATTTAGGGAATTTTGGAGGTGGAAACCCAATCTCGGCCATGGGCACCTGGAAAAGCAGGACAGTTCTTTCCCATGGGAAGGAGAGCATGGAGCCTCCCTCAGTGTTTTGGGGACGGATGAGAGGTGACCCTTGTGAAACCACTGCCAGCCAGACTTGTCCTGGCAATATTCCTATGGGAAGAATCCCTGGATATAAAGGAAATTTGGAGGTGAAATCCCACTTCTGGCCATGGGTGCCTGGAGCAGAAGGACAGTTCTTTTGCATAGGAAGGAAAGCACAGAGCCCCAGTGTTTCGGCAGCACATGAGAAGTGACACTCAACATGCAAAGGTCAGTTGGACCAGTCAGGCAGTCCATGGGAGGCCAAACCAGCCAGAGCTGTTCTGTGTTCCCTTGGTTTTATGGGGCTCCATAGTGTCACAATGGTGCCTTGGATCCATGGGGCCCCGCAGTGTCATAATGGTGACTTGATTCCATGGGTTCCAGCAGTGTCACAATGGCCCCTTGATTACAAGAAGACCTGCAGTGTCACACTGGCCCCTAGGTTCAATGGGGTCCCACAATGTCACAGTAGCCCCTAGGTGTCATAAGGCCCCGCAGTGTCACAATGGTCCCAAGGATTCCATGAGGCTTTGCAGTGTCACAATGGTCTCTGCGGTCCCCCAGGCCCCACTCTGTTCCATGAGGTCTGCAATGTCACAATGGACCTTTGGACACTGGGGGTTTGCTGTGTCTCAATGGTCTCCTTTGGTTGCCCAGTGTCACAATGGACCATTGATGACAGGAGGCCACTCTGTGTCACCCTGGAGCTTTGATTCCATGTAGCCCTGCAGTGTCACAAGGGTCTCCTTTGGTTGCCCAGTGTCACAATGGACCACCGATGACATGAGGCCCTGCAGTGCCACAATGGACCTTTGGTTCCATGCAGCCCTGCAGTGTCACAAAGGCCTCTTGGTTTCACAAGGCCCCACAATATCACAATGGTCCTCCCAGGGTCACAATGGTCTCACTGATTCCATGAGGCCTCACAGCGTCACAATGGTCTGCATGTTTCCATGAGTCCCCTGAGTGTCACAATGGTCTCTGTGTTTCCGTGGTGCCTCTCAGTGTCACAATGGCCCCTTGGTTCCATGAGGCTGTAAAGTGTCTTAATTGTTTTTGCATGGTTCCATGAGGCCTTGCAATGTCACAATGGACCTTTGGTTCCATGGAGTCTCGCAGTGTCACAATGGCCCCTTGGTTCCATAACACCCCACAATGTCAGAATGGTCTCCATTGTTCCATAAGGCCCCACGGTGCCACAATGGACCCTTGGTTGGAAGGGGCCTCTCAGTGTCACAATGATCCCTACATTCCATGGAGCCACACTGCATCAGTACAGTCCCCTTGGTTCCATGAGGCCCAGCTATGTCACAGTGCTCTCCATGATTCCATGAGGCCCCACAGTGTCACACTGGTCCCTTGGTCTCACACGGCCCCACAGTGTCCCAATGGTCCCTTGGTCTCACAGGGCCCCACAGTGTCATAATTGTCCCTTGGTCTCACAGGGCTCCACAGTGTCACAATGGTCCCTTGGTTCCATGGCCCTGTGCTGCTGCATTCCCCCCTCCCCTTCTCAGGCTGCCCCTGCCAGCTGAGAAATGCTCCCTGGGCCTCGGCCTTGGCCAACTGCCCCTGGGCTCAGCTCCACTGCAGCTCATCACAAACACTGTCTGCTCCAGGCACTGCTGCTGCCCAACCAGCTCCTGGTTCCTTTAGCAGCAGCCCTGGGAACTGTTTTTGTTCCCTCCGTGGCACAACATCCCTGTTCTCACACTGCCAAAGAAAGCTGTTGGTGCCAAGTGCGGCCAGGATGAACCATTGCTGGGACTGAAGCCCCTCTCTTGGGGCCCTGCAAACAGCGCTCCAAAAGGAGCCCTTGGAGCTCTCCTGGGCCAGCCACTCCCTCTGAGTGGGGCCTCTCCCAGCCGGGAACTCTCCCGTTTGCAGCACCCGGGGATCCTGAACAACGACGGAGCCTGGGCCGATCCCCCCACTCCTCCAGGCTCAGCCCTTTGCCCTTTGCTGGGGAGATGCCAAAGCATCAGCAGTGAGCATTGCCTGCCCTCAGGGGAATTGCTCACAGCTGCCGTGCACTGACTCTTTGTGTCTGTGTGCACACAGGAGTGCCTGTGCTGGGGAAATGTGGCAGAAATGCCACAGAACTCTGAGGGGTTGGAGTGCCTTGGATAGCTGAGTCAGTCAGGCCCGTAGCTAAGTTAAATCACACGATCTACGTGAAGATAAATGCTGCTAAGAGTTGTTCTTAGTTGCTGAGTTGTTACCTTTAATATAAGTTATAAGATAAGTATTGTAAAGTGTTATTCCTCTGTTAAATTGCAAAGTCATAGGTTTAAGTTAGGTTAAATGCCGTTAGACTCTGCTCTTTTGCTAAATTGTGAAGTTGAAAATATCAGTTAAGGTTAAGGTATCAGTTAAGTCCTGTTGAGTTTGAGCTCTGTTAAGCTTTTAGGCCGTATTCCTTTGATCCTTGCGCTCACTGTCCTTGTGTCACACACACACGCAGAGGGACAGTTCTGGGTTAATTTCTGGTTTGATTGCCTGGATTCTGTTTGGCGTTGCTGTTGCTTTGTTTCCCTGGTGTGCCTGAAGTGTCCAGTCAGGAGCAGAGTGACTCTTGCCAAGGAACTCTGTGCTGCTGTCCCTTAATATTCAATCTGGTTTTTGCTGCTCCCTTGCTGGGGATTTTTTCAGCGCTCTCAAGCCCTTGTTCGTACCAGGGTGAAGGAGCCCTGGCCCAGGCTCTGGCCCTGGGGCACACGGGGACGCTGCCGGGGGGGGGGGTCCCTGTCCCCCTGTGCCACCCCCAGGGCCCCGGCCCCCGTCCCCGTGTCAGGCTCTGGGGTCGATCTCGTGGAACATCCTCTGGGGGAGGCTGCGGGGCCGGGGGACCCGGGGGGACAGGGGACCCCGCTGTGCACAAGCAGGGTTGGACTGCTCTGGGAGGAACTGTGAGGGGGGCCGGGGCAGAGTGACCTCCCCGGGATGAAGCAAAGTGAAAATTTTCCAGGGTAGAAATCCATTTTTATTTAGGTGAAATGTACATTTTTGAGTTGAGTCTGTGGTTAGAAATCGTAGTTATTTAGCCAGACTGCAAGGCCTAAGCTCAGTGAAGTTACTTCAGCGAAGGACAGAGATAAAGGGGAGGAGACAGAAGATGATAGAGAGAGACAGGGATTGCTGTAAGGGCAAGTCAGCCTGACCTCGGAATTCTTGCTGATAAAAAGGAACTAGTGGTAAAAGTCGCACAAAACCTATAAAAATGAATATGTATGAACCCATTGTGAAACTGTATGCATATGTATTGGAGAGGGGGATAAAAGGAGATCTGAAGTTCTCAGAGGTACGCAGGCCTTTTTGAGGAGACTTTTCTCCGCATGTGTCCGGCGCCCTAAATAAACATACCGAGCTTTACAACTTTTAAAAAGTTGTGAGGTTTCTTCTTTTCTCTGCAAAACGGGGGACCTCACACTGCCCCTTTGATGTCACACTGCCCCCTGTGAGTTCACACAGCCCATGTGATGTCACACAACCCCCTGTGATGTCACACAGCCATTGCTGTGATGTCCCACAGCCATCTCTGTGATGTCACACAGCCCCCTGTGATGTCACAGAACCAACTTTATGTCACCTTGTGATGTCATACAGCAGTGCTCTGATGTCACACAAGAGTGATGTCACAAAGTCACCCTGTGATGTCACCATCTGTTCTGTGAGGTCACAGCCTGCTCTATGATGTTCCACAGCCACCAGGTGATGTCACAACTCACTCTCTGATGCCACAGAGCCACCCTCTATGATGGCAGACTCTGCTCTATGGCCTCACACCCTACTCTGGGGTGTCACAGCCAGCTCTGTGATGTCACCACCCACTCAGTGATGTCACAAAACCCTCAAGAACTCACTTCTATTGAAACACTGAAGTTCCTTGTACTTTGAAGAGATCCCTGTCAGGGACACGACTGAGAAAGTGTCCCCAGGCCCCAGGCAGAGCAGAGAACTGGAGGCAGTGATGACAGGTGGGGACAAAGAGAAGCCAGTTCTTGGTGCCCTGGGGCACAGCAGGGTCTGTGCCACCAAGGGCTGTGAGGACACACCTTGTCCTGAGGCCCTGGGGCCTCCTGGCACAGCCCCAGCCAGGCTGGGCACTGTCAGCCCCTTGTCCTGCCCTCAGCATCCCCCCCTAGCCCACATCCCAGTGGCCTCAAGGATCTGCTGGAAGGAGTCCCTGGGGAGCCTTGCTCAGCAATGGCCCTGGGGGCTCCTGAATGCTCCCTGCAGGGACTGCAAGTTTTTCAAAGGACCTTTTTTGGGTTTGGCTTTTGCCTTGGAGTCTCGGAGAGGTTTGTGCAATCATGGCCTCCAATTTTCTGCTGTACTTAGTCCCTGGAGAGGCTTTGTCAGTAACAACCCTCAGTGGGGCTCATTAATGCCTTGAGATACTCAAAGTTTTTAAGGTACTTTGGATTTTCCTTCCCACACTGAGTGTCTGAAAGGTTTCTGTGCCATCCTGGCCACCAGTTCTCTCCTCCAAGGAGTCCATGAGGAGCCTGTGTTGGAGAGGGACCTCAGTGGGAGCCATGAATGCCTGGAGACACTCGGGGTGTTTCCTCTGACTGTGACTCCTGGCAAGGTTTGTGCAATCTCCTCCTAGGCCCTGGGCTTCAAGGGCTCAGCTCCAAATGCACCACGGAGCTCATCAGGATCAGGCAAGTCCTGACAAACCATGGCTCTGCCTTGATTTCCCTCTGCTCTCATGCAGTTCATCAGGAGGGTTTCTGTAGACGTTTTGGGTCACCAATTTGAGATTTCTTGGCCAAAGCATCAATTAGTGTGGTGTGGTTGGGTAATTACCAGTGCACTCACTAGAATACATTGAGATAGGCTGTGAGATAGGATTAAGAGAAAGGCAAAGTAGGCTCAAAGCTTAAAAGGGTATAAAGAAAAGTTTGTCAATAATAACTAAGAGTAGTAGGAATTCAGAACACTTCTCCTCTCTCTACACCCTTTTCTTTCTTACTGACAATGAAAAGAGACGAAACCTAAAATTTTCAGTCAGTTTACCACCTCTAGAATAGTCTTTCTTCAGTTCACTTAGGGAGAGGAGTCTCACTTTCATGCCATGGAGACTTCTCTATAAGAAAACAGTTCTCTTGTGGTTCTCAATTCCCATGAAGAGCAGCTGCCGTGAAAATCTGCAATTGTGAATCCCTTCCATTTTTTCCACAGCTTTTCCCAAAGCTGTGTTTATGGGTCATGTGAACTCATGGGGTATTAGTTTAAAGATGAGCTGTTGAAGAGCAAAGGTGCACTTCATCTATTTCTGAAATCATCTTCATCCCTGAAAATAGAGATCTTCTTCTCCTGTGAGGGCACAGGGTCTCATCACTCTTTTCTCTTTCTCTGTGAAGCTTCTCATGGGATCACAGCTACTTCAATATTTGCTTACTTTAGCATGGAGGCCTTTGCTGAACAAGTCATCTCTCCATAGTTTTCAACGTGTTATAGGGAATAAGAGAGTCTAATGTATCAATTACATCCTTCTCCATGGCTTTACAAGAGGATTTCAGCCCCAAGATCAAGGTATCTCCTCATCCCTCCCATCTGGGACTCAACTTGCTCTTCAGGGATCTTGGTGTCTTCCTGTTGCTCCTCTGTGAGCCTGAACTTTGTCCTTTTCTCTCACTCGATGGAGGATGGAGGCACTGAAAGAGTTCATATCTCACCCGGAGCCTGCAGATGGTTCCGTGACCCCGGCCGGGCTCGGTGTTTGGGCCAGAGCTGTTTTACTATGGGGGTTTCTGCAGCGGCTGCGCTGGGGCTGTGTCAGGATGGGCCGCGCTGGGGCAGGGCCAGGATCTCAGCAGCCAGGCCAGAGCACAGCAGCAGCACGGCCGGGGCCAATGGCTTCTGAAATAAACAGGGCCAGGAGACTTCTTCTCCTTTTTAATGCCTTTATTAAAAGTGATCAGCTCAGGATTGGGCGGCTCAACGGGTCTGCAGCATCCGTCATCTCTCCCAGGGCGACTCAGAGGAGGAGGATATGCACAGCTCTGTCCACCAGGGCCAGAGCTGGGGGAAATCCAGTCCTCGTGGGAGCCTTTAGGGCGTGATGTCCCCGTCAGATGTTACCCCTCCCACTCTGTCAGCTTGGTCTCACCGCCGGGGTCAACTCCCATGGTCAGGGCGAGAGGGTCCGAAGGTGTTCCGCGTTTCTGCAGGCTCAGCACTCGGTTCCTCACGTCCAGACATCACTTCAGTCTTTAGACTCTCAGGTGGCTCGTTGTTTTTGGGGTTTCTCCATGAGTTTGGAGATGGGGGTCTCACAAAGCATTCTGGTCTTGGGAGTCACTTTGCATAACCCCCCCCCCCCACCTTCTCAGGTGTCTTCCCTATTCTGAGAAAGGTAAAACTTAGCTTCGGGCAAGGTCCCCACCCAGGAGAAGGGCCATTACCTCACCCCAGCCAGGGCTTTTACTAATACAAAAACAACCATTAACGACAACGACCCGTCATTACAATAACAAAGGCAGCAGCCCAGCAGTAGTGGTAACTTTTTCTCACAGAAAAAAATATTAACCAATTTTTTGTTCATAACAGTCCCCCCTCTTTTTCTTTGATCGAGCTTAAATTCTAAGCTCGCATCAACTCCCAATTTTTGTTTTGAATCTACTATAAATCTCTTGTGCACTTTGGTAATCATGGTTACTTAACCTTGTTACTTTCCTTGGTTTCTTCTTGTTGGTCTGCACGGCCAGTACTATTTTACTAAAACAGATAAACAAGCATAATAAAAAGAGCAATCCTCCAAGTACACACACTGTGAGAAAAAGTACTTTTTCCCATACATCCTTTTTGAAAATCTCCAGGTTCCCCCACCCACTGGGATCAAGTGTAGGAGTTTGTTCCTCATTATTTACACATGCTAACCTTTTTATTTAATTTGAAATGTTCCTAATGATTGAATTCTTTATTTTTAATACTGCCTGGAGCCAGATAACTTTGTTTAACATAGATATTGGCATCCAAATTTGGCTTTTGCAATTTTGGATTTTCTCAATTTCTATTTCACTGTGCCTGTTCTGTTTAATTTCTCCCAAATTATTATATATATGAACTCCCAAACTTGATCCAGTTTCTTTGGGTAATAAGAAAATTGGTTTTATCACTCTAGCAGTGCAGCTGCCAGATACGATCAAACCTAGGGGTTGAGCTCCCCTGAAATGTGTTCTAAAGGGGTTTATCTCTTTTCCAGTACACTCATATAAATACTTGTAACAAACAATTTTTCTTACCATTTTCACCATTTCTTTGCTTTTTACTAGATCTGCTGAGCTTGTTTCAGCAGTATCCCATTCAAAGCACAACCAGGCTTCCCCTATAGGGTACTCTCCTAGGAGTGGCTGCCTAAAAGTGGCAGTATTGTATGCTATCCAATACACTCTCTTATTTTTCTGATAAAGGACCAATTGGGAGAGGTTAACACAATCAGGGTTAGAACTGATGTGGACTCTCGACAAGGAGCTCACTTCCTCCTCACAGCGGGGTTGGTAGCATTCATTGCACGGCTCAGCTGGGCTCCCCTGAGCACCACCAGCAATCAGAGCCATCAGCACTACCCTTCCCAAGAGTCCGCTATGGGTCATCTCACACAGCCTGCCCACCCGGCCTTGCATCTTGGGAAATTTTACTGAGGAAAAGCTTCCAAGCTCTTTAGAGTCCCTTCTACCCGTTTCTCTGGTTAAACCTCTCTTGGTCTGTTCCCTACCAATTTTGGTTTCCCCTCCCAGGGGAGTGTTCTGTAGAGGATTAACCTGGAGTCTTTAGAAATAAATTGGGGAACTTAACCAGAATTACTTATTTACAGTCTTAAACTTTTTACCAACATAGTTTACACAGAACAGTCTTAAAACATTTTAAGCAATATTAGAACTCTTAACAAACATTTTTTTTTTTCCCACACAGTTCAGTCTTTTTGACTCTTCCTTCTGAGAGTCAACTTTAAATCCTTTGGTCCTTTTACCACAGTGTACTCAGGTGATTTAGCTTGTGAAGCAGATGAATCTCGTCCAGCGCCGGGGGGTGAGAGTGGTGTAGACTCTGGTCCAATGCCAGTGGGGGAAGCTGATGTTGGATCCAGTCCCGTACCTGGGGGTGAGACTGGCCCTTTTATTCTTGTGATATGATGTTGTGGTGTGCTGTATTGTCCCATTTGTGCCTTCCAGGTCACTTTCCCAGGTGTGCCTATGTCTCTCTCCCTTCCCCCTTACCCCCATGGTGAGTGAGTCCTGTCACTCAGACCTAACATTCCAGCAAGGCGTCGTGTGGTTGGTCAAGTTCAAAAGATGCCCCTATGCCCAGAGGTCATTGGCCTGTCTGGGTGTCATCTTCCCCTGAGACTCTGCCCCTCTCACATGGTTGGTGGCTCCCCTGTACCTCCCCTCCCCCTGTCCCTGAGCTTAAAAAGGTGATCAGACCATGCGGTCGGTGTTCTGTTGGAGCAGGTCCTCACGTTCAGACCTCTGTAACCATGGAATAAACCTCTGGACATTAAACCCTCCAGCAGAATCCTCTCCTTTTTCTCTTCACCATCGCCTGAAGCTATCCTCCTGAGGTAACGGGGTCCCTTACAAGCCTGGACTTGTTCAGTGCCCAGCTGAAACCACCAGCAAGCTAAGGTATCTCTGGGGTGACACGCCGCAGTTGCTGCCTTTGGCCCAGCAGCGAGGGTCAGACTGGTCCAGGCACAATCTAACTGGTAATATTGGGAGCATTTTTTCCCGATATTTGGCGCCCAACGTAGGGCAAAGCGACTCTGCAGCCCAAGACGGACCCGCAGCACCTTGGAGGAGCTTCTGGCAGCCGTGCATCCAGCTGAAAGGGGCTTTGGTTGCAAGGCCCTCGGCTGGAGACTTTGGGAATATTCCCAGAAGAAGTTTCGTGGACTGTTCGGCGCCTCTGGAAAGCCCAGCTCCTTTCTGGTGAGCAGATTTTCCAGAGGAAGAACAGGGGAGCCTCTCTCGCCCACAGAGGGGTCCTGTTCCGGTGAAGAGACCTGCCTGTACCCAGCCAGCTACAGCTTCCATTTTGGGTGAGTATCTCTGCTCTCGGTAGGGCAGGAGCTCAAGAACAGACTCTGCCGTGAGTTCTGTTCCTTTTTGCCTTTGCATTTTTGGCTGCGCAGCCCCACAGACGGGAATTCATTGATTTCTAGCTATTAGCTTTCTGCCGCGTGTTTTGCTGTCTTTTGGAATTCGCGTGGGAGCTCTCTGCCCTTCCCTCCCAGCTCTGCAGGCTCAGCTCTCTCCACGTGGTCAGGAGATCTTTCTCTCTCTCTCTGTGCGGGGGAGGGGGGGTTCTCGGCTCTCTTGCCGCGGGGGACTCTCTCTCTCTCTCTCTGTGGAGGAAGGGGGATTCTCTGCACACGCGGCGCGGGGGGCCCTGGTTTCGGCTTGCCACGTGGCGTGGCTGCTCTCGCTGCTCCGCGGGGGGGTGCATTCCACAGCGGGGGGAGGCTTTGTTTCCACCTCAGCTAGGCAGGGCGTGCCCTGCTGCTGCTGCCCGGGAATTTTAAAAGCAGTATATACAGCTGCATTGTGAAGCTTTTGTCGGCTCGTTATCCCTTTCCATCTGTGGTTTTTTTTTTTTAGAAATCGGTAGCTGATTTTGGCTTTGTTTTTGGTCAGGCGGGATTTAGTACTTTGCTTTTAACATCTAACATGGGTTTGAAACTCAGCATTGTACAAAAAGGAGTGTATTATAATATTGTTAGCATTTTAAATAGTGGTAATGTGAAGTTCTCAAAGGGAAAATTGAAACAGTTTATAAGATGGCTTTTCCTCCACTTCCCACAAATCTCCCCTGAAGAAATCCACAATATTCAATTCTGGGATAAAGTTGGAAATGAATTGATAACCTTAGGACAATCTGGCAATGCCCCCTCAGCTAAATTTGTGTTTTGGAGTTTACAAATTCGAACAGCATTGCTCAAACAAAAGGAAATGGAGAAAAAGCCAAATGTAAAGCCATGTACCTCTACTCTCCCTGTTTCTCCCTCTCCTAGTTCTAAAACCCCTAAACCTCTTTCCCCAAAACTTAGTATTTTAAACAGATCAAACTCATTGGGAAGTCGACGCCCAAAGTCTGTTGAAATGCCTGAGTTGCCCTGTCCACAAGGCCCTGGCCAGGCTGTGTGGAACCTTTCCCAATCCCCTGTGTCCCCTCCTCTGAAACCCACAGCACGTGTTAGCTTTCCTGAGAGCAGTGATAACCAAAATGGCCCCCAGTCCCTAGGGGGTCCACAAGATGGTGGATGCCACGTGGCATCTTCCCAAACCTGGTCTTCTTCTTCCCAAAATCCTCTTAAGCATCCCGAAACTCCAGCCCCATCCCCCCCTCCTCCTGTTCCTCGTGATACCTTCCCCCCTCCCCCTCCCTTTCCTGCTATACCCTCAGCTCCGCCCCTCTACTCCTCCCAGGGGGCGTCTGCTGATGTGATGTCACCAGGTGTCCCCGCCCCCTGCTTGCCCCCTGACCCCGCCCCCTGTTCCCACGGTTTCCCCGCCCCTTGCTGGCCCCCTATCCCCGCCCCCGGTACCCGTTGCGTCCCCGCCCCCTCCCCGGTCTCCCACAGTGGGGACACACCCACTGCCATCCCCCAAACCTGTAGCTGTGATCCCAATGCTTCTGTTTCAAGGGATACAGAGCACGGAACAGCAGATCCAATGCATAGTCCCATGTTGTCACTGGCTCCTGTTACCTTTCAGCCTGCTGCTCAGGGGGGAGCAGCTCCAACTGCTAATTGGAGTTCTTTTGGACGGCAATTGATTAAAGAGATCTGTAAGTCTCATAAAGAATATGGTCCACACAGTCCATATTTCCGTGGCCTTTTAAATTCTGAATTGAGTAGGACTGTAGTGATTCCACATGATTTAAAACAGCTTTTTTCCTGTCTAATGACCTCCACGGAATTTAAATTATGGGAAATAGCATGGAAACAAATCTAAAAGATGCTCTCCCAGGCTTGCATGCTGATCCAAACACAGCCAAAGACAACAGTGGTAACCCTATCACCATTGAGCACCTCTGTGGTGAGGGCCAATGGTCTTCTCCCTCGATCCAAGCTACTGCAATTCCTGCAGAAACACTCGAGAAAGTAAAAGAAGCAGCTGAAAAAGCATTCTTTTCTCTACAACCTGAGGGGCCTTTTGAGCCCTATAGTAAAATTAAACAGCTACCATCAGAGCCTTTTTTGAAATTTGTAGAAAAGTTAACTAGAGCTATTGAAATACAAGTTAAAAAAGAGAATGCTAGGGAAGCAATTTTAGAGGAAATGGCGTTTACAAATGCAAATGAACAGTGTCAAGCGGCAATCCTGAGCCTTCCTCTCGAACCTACCCCTACGTTAAAGGACATGCTTCTAGTGTGTAACAGGAAAGTGCCTCTGATGAGTGTGACTGAAGACACCAGACCAAGGCTGCTGCCAAGACCACCTCAGCGTGTCGCCGTTGCCAGCCCTGCGCCTTTCCCCTCAGCACAGCAGTACCCTGGGCAGCAGCGGAGACCAGCAATGGTTGAGCCCACAAAACCATGCCTGCTTTGTAACAACCTAGGGCACTGGAGTAACCAGTGCCCCCTGAAAAGGGAATTTGATGAATTTAGAAATGGCAGGGGAGGAGAACTACAAGCCCTCCCCAGGGGTCAACAACAACAAAAAAACTGAAGAGCCAGTGCCGGCCTGCCAGGCGCGTAGACACAAAAAGAGCAGGCCAAGGGAATAAGGGTAGCAAAACAAATCAAGCGCGCGATAATATTAATGTTTGTGTAAGTGAAGCAGGTGCTTCAAAGACTGTGTATGATTTAAGTGATCCTGTGTTAACCACGTCTTCTGTCAATGTGCCTTACAGGTTGCAGCTGACTGAGTCACTCCATCTGGAGGACACTGATTGGCATTTTGTGTCTGTAAATCCTGAACAGAAAGGTACTTGGAACTGGATTAGTTGTAAGTACATCGTCATTGGGGACACCAAACACACACCACAAGAGATCAAAATTGCTCCGGGAATGACAACATCAGATCCTGAGCAATTCGTTCTCGGCCTGCATTGTTTCCATCCACCCCTGTTTCTTCCCAAGGGACAAATTGTTGCACAAGCTATCCCTGTGCCATCTTTACCTGAAAATATCAAAAAACAAGGGCCCACAGTCGCCCAGGTCCAAGTTATTGGAAAAGACAAACCCAAATTATGGTGTAATGTCAGTGGGGGTGGGGAGTCTAAACGCATTGAGATGCTTGTAGACACAGGTGCAGACTGCACAGTGATTCCAGTACAAGACTGGCCAGCACATTGGCCTTTGCAAAATGTTGCCGGTCACCTTCAAGGTGTAGGAGGTCTACAATTGGCAAGACAATCCAAAAGCATTATTCAATTTGAGGGACCAAACGGACAATTGGCAAATATCCGTCCATTTGTGTTGGATTATTCAGAACCTTTGTTAGGGAGAGATTTAATGGCCCAGTGGGGTGTCACAATTGATATTCCAGACTCTCCACAGCATATTTGTACAGCAGCCATTGAACAACAGCGCCCCACCCAAAAACTGAAGTGGATAACAGACAAACCAGTTCAGGTGAAACAGTGGCCGCTCAGTAAACAAAAAATAAAGGTTCTTGAGGAGCTAGTAGAAGAGCAAGTAAAAAAGGGCCACGTTGTGGAGACCATGTCCCCATGGAACTCTCCAGTGTTTGTCATCCAAAAAGCTGACAAAAAGAGATGGCGGCTCCTCTGTGATCTCCGACAAATTAATAATGTAATTGAAGATATGGGTTCTCCCCAACCTGGTATGCCATCCCCAACAATGCTTCCCCAAGATTGGAAATTAGCTGTTATTGATATTAAGGATTGTTTTTTCCAAATCCCCTTGCACCCTGACGATGCACCGTGTTTTGCATTTTCAGTTCCTTCTATTAATATGGAATCCCCTATGAAAAGGTACCATTGGACCGTTCTTCCTCAGGGATTAAAGGTATCTCCAGCTATCTGCCAGTGGTATGTCTCTTCCCTGCTTTCCCCAATATGTGCAGCCGCAGAGAAGGCCATTATCTATCATTATATGGATGATATCCTTGTGTGTGCCCCCAATGATGATTTACTCACGCATGCGCTTGACCTAACGATCGATGCATTGATTGTTGCAGGGTTCGAGCTCCAGGAAAAGAAAATTCAAAAGATGCCACCTTGGAAGTATTTGGGCTTAGAAATTGGAAATAGGACCATTGTTCCTCAAAAACTAGAAATCAATCCAAACATCAAGACCCTTGCGGATGTCCACAAGTTGTGTGGCTCTTTGAATTGGGTAAGACCATGGCTCGGTCTGACTAATGAAGACCTTGCCCCTCTTTTCAATTTATTGAAAGGGGGAGAGGACCCAGGTGCTCCTAGATCTGTTACCCCAGAGGCACGGAAAGCTCTAGAAAAGGTTCAGATTGCAATGTCCACAAGACAGGCCAACCGATGCCGGCCTGACCTGCCATTCAAATTTATCATCCTAGGTAAGTTGCCACACCTCCATGGAATTATTTTCCAGTGGGAGGAAAAACAAACACCTAAGGCAAAGAACACACCAAAAACGGACCGGGACCAGAGGGACCCTCTCTTGATCATAGAATGGGTTTTCCTCAGTCACAAAAGGTCCAAGAGACTGACAAAGCCTCAGGAGCTGGTAGCAGAACTGATCCGAAAGGCAAGGACCCGGATCAGGGAGTTAGCAGGATGTGATTTTAAGTGCATTCACATTCCAGTTGAGTTAAAATCAGGTCAAAATACTGTGAAAATACTGGAACAATTGTTTCAAGAAAATGAAGTGTTGCAGTTTGCTCTGGATTCCTACTCAGGATAAATTTCGGTAGCGCGGCCCGCTCATAAATTGTTCGAACAAGATGTTCAATTTACCTTAAAACTGAGAAGTGCTCTAAGTAGGAGACCTTTAAAAAGGGCTCTAACTGTCTTCACAGATGCATCCGGGAGGTCCCACAAGTCCGTTATGACTTGGAAGGATCCTCAAACCCAGCAGTGGGAGACAGACATTGCTGAGGTGGAAGGTTCACCTCAGGTTGCTGAATTGGCTGCAGTTGTTAGGGCCTTTGAAAGGTTCTCAGAACCATTTAATCTGATTACAGACTCTGCATACGTTGCAGGAGTAGTATCCAGGGCAGATCAAGCAATACTGCAAGATGTGTCTAACATTGCACTTTTCAAATTGCTCTCAAAACTGGTGAAGTTAGTCACTCACCGAGAGCAACCATTTTATGTGATGCATGTCAGGTCACACACTGACTTGCCAGGGTTTATCGCTGAAGGAAACAGAAGGGCAGATGCTCTTGCTGCACCTGCAGTGATGGCCACTCTCCCAAATGTTTTTGAACAGGCAAAAATCAGCCACCAGCTTTTCCACCAAAATGCACCTGGCCTGGTTCGTCAGTTTAACATCACTCGAGAACAGGCCAAAGCGATTGTGGCCACATGCCCAAATTGCCAACAACATGCACTCCCTACAGTGAGTACGGGAGCAAACCCAAGGGGACTGAACAGTTGTGAACTGTGGCAAACAGATGTAACACACATACAGTCTTTTGGACGGCAGAAATATGTTCATGTTAGTGTAGATACCTTTTCTGGAGTGGTCTATGCTTCTGCCCACACAGGAGAATCATCTATTGATGCTACTAAGCACCTCTTGCAGGCTTTTTCTTTCATGGGCATCCCCAAGGAGCTGAAAACTGATAATGGGCCTGCTTACAAATCCAAGGAATTCGGGAGCTTCCTGCAGCAATGGGGAGTAGAGCACAAAACTGGCATCCCCTACTCCCCTACAGGTCAAGCCATTGTAGAAAGAACTCACTGTGATATTAAAAGGGTCCTGGACCAGCAACAACAGGTTCTGAAGGTAGAACCTCCCCACATCCGGTTATCCAGGGCGCTATTCACAATAAATTTTCTGAATTGTTCTTTTGACAGCCTGAACCCGCCCATCCTACGCCACTTTGGGGGGAGCAATCATAAGTTAATGAAAGAAAAACCTCCAGTTTTAGTAAAGGACCCTGAGACTTGGAAAATGGTGGGACCCTACAAATTGGTTACTTGGGGACGTGGATACGCCTGTGTGTCCACCCCCTCTGGTTTAAGGTGGGTTCCTTCCAAATGGATAAAGCCCTATGTTCCCAAGGTCTCAGAGAAATCTACAGAAGCATCCCAGGTTGCTCATGCTGCCTGGAGAAGAAAACGCCGCACATGTTCTCTAGAGGAAATTCCATTTAAGCCTCCTATCTGGAATAGTTTATAATATATGTTTGTTTCAAGTTTTTGTACCAGTTTAGATCCCACTGTTCGTGTGTAGCCTCGAGATGCCATGAGACCGAGCCTGCTTCTCGTCCTACTCGTGATCATCCCACCTGTGACCTTCTGCATAGTGCCGCAGCCCAAACCACATATGGACTACCTTGACAAAGGCTCTCAGACATCAACAGAGAAACTGACAACTGGCTGAATGGACTGTTCAAAGGCTGGTTGGGATCTATTCTGAAAACTGTGTTTTTAGTGCTGTTTATTTTAGTTATAGTTATTGTAGTTTTTAGCATTGTTTTTGGACTAATCAAACGCATGGTTCTCAAGTTAGTTTCAAGCTCATCTCCCCCTCCTGAGGTCTACCATTTGGAAGCCCTCAGTGCTCCAATGGATGACCTAGAAGCCTCAGTGGAAAACACTGACCCTCCTGTAGAGGAAGAACTGATTTACCAACCATGGTTTGGCAATCATTCTGCACCACAAACACAGTCCTCTTCTTTTTAAACAAAACTAGGGGGAGATGTTGTGGTGTGCTGTATTGTCCCATTTTGGCCTTCCAGGTCACTTTCCCAGGTGTGCCTATGTCTCTCTCCCTTCCCCCTTGCCCCCATGCTGAGTGAGTCCTGTCACTCAGACCTAACATTCCAGCAAGGCGTCGTGTGGTTGGTCAAGTTCAAAAGATGCCCCTATGCCCAGAGGTCATTGGCCTGTCTGGGTGTCATCTTCCCCTGAGACCCTGCCCCTCTCACCTGGTTGGTGGCTCACCTGTACCTCCCCTCCCCCTGTCCCTGAGCTTAAAAAGGTGATCAGAGCATGCGGTCGGTGTTCTGTTGGAGCAGGTCCTCACGTTCAGACCTCTGTAACCATGGAATAAACCTCTGGACATTAAACCCTCCAGCAGAATCCTCTCCTTTTTCTCTTCACCATCGCCTGAAGCTATCCTCCTGAGGTAACGGGGTCCCTTACAAGCCTGGACTTGTTCAGTGCCCAGCTGCAACCACCAGCAAGCCAAGGTATCTCTGGGGTGATACACCGCAGTTGCTGCCTTTGGCCCAGCAGCGAGGGTCAGACTGGTCCAGGCACAATCTAACTGGTAATATTGGGAGCTTTTTTCCCGATAATATGAGTCCAACCTTTTTCTTTGGTCCGCACAGCTGAATTTGTGATCAGGAGCACCTGGAAGGGGCCTTCAAATTTAGGCATTAATGTTCCCGTAGTCCATGATTTTATCAAAACCCAATCTCCTGGACTAATGTTGTGAACTTTTGTGTCGAGAGGGGAAGTTTGAGAAAGGTATCCTTTCTTTCTAAGTCCCTCCAGAGTTCTTCCAATTATTTCTAAATATTTTCTGGTAGCTTCTTCCCCTTCCAGATAGTCTCCTGTGCTATAAGGTGTTAACAAGAATGGCAGCCCAAACATCATTTCATAAGGTGAAATTCTTATGTCAGCTCGAGGTCTTGTTCTGATGCACAATAGCGCTAGGGGCAAACACTTCAGCCAATTCATCTTTGTTTCCTCAATCAATTTAGTTAATACATTTTTGATAGTTTTGTTCATTCGCTCCACCCTTCCAGAACTCTGGGGGTGCCACGGAGTATGCAACCTCCATTTCATTCCTAAAGCCTCAATTATATTTTGTAATGTTTGGGACACAAAATGTGGACCTCGGTCTGAGTCTATGGTGTTCACAATACCATATCTGGGGATAATATTCTCTAGGATTGCTTTTGCCATGACTTGAGCTGTTTCCCTCCTGGTCAGGAAGGCTTCTACCCAATTTGTGAGATGATCAACTATAACCACTAAATATCTGTATCCTTGCACTGGGGGCATTTCAGTGAAATCTATCTGTATGCTTTGGAAGGGTCTCAAGGCTAATTCCCTTCCTCCAGGTGCTACTTTTCTCATAACTTTCTGGTTCACTTTTTGACAAATGATACACCCTCTGGTAACAGCTTTAGCCGGGCTCTATACCCCAATGCATAGGTTATTTCTTAGGAAATGATCACATAGTCCTTGGACTCCCCAGTGAGTTAATTTATGTAGTTCTGTTAGCACTGTCCGAGCCAGTGCTTTATTCAAAAACACCCGTCCATCTGAGGTT
The DNA here is from genome assembly GCF_028018845.1 of Melospiza georgiana. Classification (NCBI taxonomy): domain Eukaryota; kingdom Metazoa; phylum Chordata; class Aves; order Passeriformes; family Passerellidae; genus Melospiza; species Melospiza georgiana. The sequence continues at coordinate 2,486,067 of NC_080451.1, forward strand.
AACCACTCTCCCTGTTGTCCTTTATGTAACTTTAAATCTTTTAGTGCTTCTAATTCTTCTTCACTAAATATAGGTTCCTCCCCTTTTTCAGGTGTCATTTTTGTCTTCAAAATTTTTACTGGGTCCCCTGGTTCTAGAGCTGCTTCTTTGGCTATCTGATCAGCCAGTCGGTTTCCTTTAACTTCTAAACTGTCTCCTCTTTGGTGCCCCTCTATATGGACCACTGCTATTTCTGTAGGTTTTTGTAGGGCCTCTAGTACTGATCGGACTTGGTTCTCATGGGCTAAGCTCTTTCCCTTTGAACTTAAATACCCACGTTCCTCCCATATTTTCCCAAATGTATGAACTGTCCCATACGCATATTGGGAGTCCGTATAAATGGTTCCCCGGTCCCCCTCCAGTAAGTCCAGTCCCCTTTTCAGGGCATATATTTCACATTTTTGGGCTGACCAGCTTGGGGATAGTTTCCCTTTTTCTGCAATTTGTAATGTTTCTCCATCTATAATGGCATAACCTGAAGCTCTTTTTCCATTTACTACCCTCGAAGAGCCATCTATGAATAAGCTTCTTCCAGTTGCTAGAGGCTCATCTTCCTTTTACTTTTCTTTGGAGATAAACCAATTCTAGACAATCATGTTCTAAATTCTCTATAGGCTCTCCCATTAGGAATTGTGCTGGATTGAGGGCATTTGATGTGATAAATTCTAAGTCCTCTGTATTCATTAGTATTATCTCATATTTTAATATTCTAGCATCGGTTAAGACCTCTCTGTCTCAGTACTGCCTTAAGATCATGAGGAGTATGTACTTTAATTTTTCCCTGTAAGGTCAATTTTTGAGTCTCCTCTATCAGGATTGCAGTTGCTGCTACTGCCTGTATACCAACTGGCCAGCCTCTAGCCACTGGATCTAACAATTTGGAGATGTATGCCACGGGTTTCCTGCACCCTCCCCACTCTTGAGTTAAGACTCCATAGGCAATACCTCCTTCTGCACTCACAAACAGGTCAAAGCCCTTCCTGAGGTCTTGTAAGCTTAGGACCGGGGCAGAAGACAATTTGTTTTTTAAGTTTTCCAATTGTTGATCATCTTCAGCTGTCCAAATTAGGGGTTCTGGATCCACTAGTTTATTGTACAGAAATTTCACACTCTGTGTGTATTGATCCAACCATAACTTACAATACCCGAACAAGTCCAGGAGTTTTCTCACATCTCTTTTCGTTTTTGGGGCCGGGAGAGGTAAAATACCTGAAATTCTGTCAGGGCTTAGTTTCTTATACCCTCCCCCTATTATGTGCCCCAAGTATGTTACTTCTGATTGCACAAATTGTAGTTTCCCTTGGGAAACTATTAGTCCTTTCTCCCCCAGAAAATTCAAAAGTTTAATACTAGTTTGTCTGACCTGATCTTTTTCCTTTCCTGATACCATCAGGTCATCAACATACTGCAAGATCTGCACTTCTTGTTCAGGGACAGATTGTTCCAACAAACTCTCTAAAGCTTGTCCAAAGAGATTGGGGGATTCAGCGAACCCCTGTGGTAATCGGGTCCACCTTAACTGTTGTCTCCATTTCGTACTCGGGTCCTCCCATTCAAAGGCAAACCAATCCCTACATTCTGTTGCCAGAGGACATGCCCAGAAAGCATCCTTCAGATCTATGACAGTGAACCAAGCATGTTCTCTTGGAATTCTGCTTAGGAGACTATATGGGTTGGGCACAACTGGATGTCTGGCAATGGTTCTTTTGTTGACTTCCCTCAGATCTTGTACCAGCCTATATTTCCCTTCAGCCTTTCTAACTGCCAGTATAGGGGTATTATGTGGTGAAATGCGGGGTTCTAAAATTCCCTCCTGCAACAGTTGCTCGATGACTATAGCAAGCCCCTTCTTTCCTTCTAGGGAAATTGGATACTGTTTAACCCATATGGGTGAGGTATCATCCTGCATTTTTATTGTTATCGGTGGAATGTCTAATAAGCCTCTCTTTCCCCCCTCAGCCCATACCTCAGGATTTATTTCTGCAACATCTCCTTGAGACAGCTTCATCACTTGTACTACCATCCTCCCTTCCCTTGGAACAATCCCAACCCCCAAATGGACTTGCAGATCCCTTCCTAACAAACTTTTTTCTAAGTTGGGCAGATAAAGAAAATTAGCTTTACATTGCCTTGAGTTTCCAATTATTTTCATTTCTTCAATCACCGATGCTCTAAATGGTCTCCGCTCTGCACCCAATACTTCACAAAATTGTCTCCCAATTTCCATACCTTGTGGTATTTTGTTGAGACAGGACTTATCTGCCCCTGTATCAACCAAAAATTCAAATTCCTCATTTAGGGGTCCCACTTCAAAGTTTACCAAGGGCTCTTCTAGATGTTTCATCGGGTCCCCTATAGTAAAAAGCCCTTGACACCCCTAGTCCTCCCCCTTAAGAATCCTTCCTAAATTGTCCTGTTCCTTGGCTATTGCCTCATCGAGACTGAGCTTTTTACAAAACCTCCTGATGTGTCCTGCCTCCCCACAGTAATACCACTGTCGTCCTCTCAAAGGGACTTCTTGAGGTCTCTCCACCCTTCGTGCACCGGTCAGTACTGGCCTTCCTCTGCCTCCTCCTGATGGTGGACCCGCCCCCCCTGCACTTTCTCTAGCTACAGCAACCATGATCTTAGCCTTGGCCTTTACTTTTTCTTCCTCCCTCCTTAAATACACCTTCATTGCCTCCTTTAATAACTCATTAATGTCCTTCTCTTGCCAATCTTCCATCTTTTCCAGTTTTCTCCATATATCAGCCCAAGATTTGGTAACAAATTGGACTTTTAGTAGCATTTGACCTTCTGGGGTGTCTGGGTCTATTCTAGAGTACAACTGGAAGTTCCGCCTTAAGGCGGTTAAGCCAGGCAGCAGGAGCTTCATCTTTCTCTTGTGTACCCTCAAATGCCAATTGGGTATTAGTTCCTTTGGGAACTGACTCTTTGATCCCCCATATTATCAAAGACCTATATTCCCTCATGGCCTTCCTCCCCTCCTCCTGATTAGGGTTCCAGTTGGGCTCCGTTAGTGGCAATTTCTGTTCACCTGATGGCACCTGGGGTCCTGGACTGTTATCTTTCTCCCAAATTTTTATGCCAGCCGCGCTTATCATCTGGACCTCTTCTGGGGAAAATAATATACTCAGGATGGAATTTATCTCCCCCCAAGTGTAGATATTTGGACCTAGAAATTGATCCACTTGGTTGGCTATGCCCACTGGGTCCTCAACTAAATGCCCCAACTCTTTCTTGAATCCTCTCACCTCAGAAGCAGTTAGGGGAGCATTCACAAAGCCAACACCTCCCGCTACTCCTCCCATAGGAACCTCTCTGAGGGGAAAGAGTCTCTCTGCCTTGGAGGTCTTGGATCTGGTGCTAAAGTAAGGCCCATCTTCAGATGCCAAACTACTTTGTGGGTTCTCTGGGTTACCCTGAATGTTCTGCCCATCAGCAGGTGTATTTGCTGATAGCTGTTTACTGGGCGAGGAGGCATTTGTGTCCCAACTAGGAGGAGGTAAAGGGACAGCAATAGGAGGGGGAGAAGAGCCTGAGTAGATATTAAGCGGAGCTGGAGAAGGGGTGGAGAATGCAGCAGGTGGAGTAGGCACTCGTGGTGGTGCAGAAGGAACTGGAGGAGATACTGGGTTTATCATAGCGGAAGCTGAAGAGGTAGAAGGAGGAATTTGAGCAGGTGGTAATGAGATGGCAGCTGGGGGAAGAACCGGACCTGCCATTTGAGGTGCTTGAAGAAGAGGATTATAAGGTGGAGGGGCAGAAGGAGGGAAATAATCCAGGGGGTCCCATCTTTTACTAGTTCTATCATCCCCTCCTTCATTCCCCTCTTTCTTCCTCTGTACCTTACAAATTTGCACCCCTTCATCCCCAACAGCACTCTTTAACCAGCAAGCCACATACAATAATTGCTCAGGATCAGTATCTCTTCGAGCTGTCAGATAATTATTTAATTGTTGGCACATCCACTTATCCTTTGTCCCACACCAAGGCCATCCTCCTTGCAACTCTAATTCTGGCCACGCTTCCATACAATAATGGATCATTTTCACTTTATCTAATCCCTCCGTGGCCTCTATAGAATCCCATTTTACTAACAATTCTCCTAAGGGACTACTAAGAGGTATATCTCTCAGTCTCTTGCCAGTCTTTTTACTATTACAACCTCCCATTTTTCAAGTCTCAAAAAAAATCCTGAAGGTGCCTCTACTGACCGGGAATTTCAAAAAAAACCTTCTTTGAGGAGCTCCAGCCTCCTCCACTGAACTTCAAATTTCTGCCTGATGCTCAGGACTTTATACTGAAACAACTGCCCAATCTCTTGATTGCCCAACTTCCCAATGTCAAGTCTTACATCTATGGGGACTTGAACACATGAAGCCTTGGCCAAGAATCCGGGTCGTGCCTGACTCCCTCAGTCAGGAAAAACAACTGCCTGATTTTTTAGTTTGCCTAACCTGCCAATTTTTAGGCTTCACCGTATCAGGACTTAAAAGCAAACCGCAGCCTCCTTCGCTGGGGTTTGTGCCTGACTCCCTTTGTCAGGACTTACTTTGCCTGCAGGGCTTGGGAAACACCCAAATCCTTCTCGGGACTGACAAATCTTACTCGAATCTTTCTCGAGACTTACAAAAGTGCCTGACCTCCCTTTGTCAGGACTTTGGGGTGCGTGCCACTCATACACAGTAATTCACTCCACACGCCCGGAGTGGGGGGGCCCTTTATTCCCCCTTGGGAGACGACTTCACTCACGCTAATTCCACTCGCTTCCCCCTGTTCCTGGCCGCTTTTCTCGCGAAAAGCCGGAACCGCAGTACTGAGGGGTCCCTCTCACTTTGAAGGTCCGGCTGCTGGCCCTTGTCTCACTCACACACACATGCACACGTCTCCCACTCCCGCCACCAGATTTCTCACCAGTCCGGTGCTCCGGTGCTCCTCTGCGTCACTGTCCTGAGCCGGTCCCTCTGGTCCTGGTAGCCAGCTGTCCTCTGAAGATCCAAGATAGCCAGTCCTGAGTCCTCTTGCGGCGTGGCTATCCCGGACGAGAGCCCCCAGCTGAAATAAACAGGGCCAGGAGACTTCTTCTCCTTTTTAATGCCTTTATTAGAAGTGATCAGCTCAGGATTGGGCGGCTCGACGGGTCTGCAGCATCCGTCATCTCTCCCAGGGCGACTCAGAGGAGGAGGATATGCGCAGCTCTGTCCACTAGGGCCAGATCTGGGGGAAATCCAGTCCTCGTGGGAGCCTTTAGGGCGTGGTGTCTCCGTCAGATGTTACCCCTCCCACTCTGTCAGCTTGGTCTCACCGCCGGGGTCAACTCCCATGGTCAGGGCGAGAGGGTCCGAAGGTGTTCCGCGTTTCTGCAGGTTCAGCACTCGGTTCCTCACGTCCAGACATCACTCCAGTCTTTCAACTCTTAGGTGGCTCGTTGTTTTTGGGGTTTCTCCATGAGTTTGGAGATGGGGGTCTCACAAAGCATTCTGGCCTTGGGAGTCGCTTTGCATAACCCCCCCCCCCACCTTCTCAGGTGTCTTCCCTATTCTGAGAAAGGTAAAACTTAGCTTCGGGCAAGGTCCCCACCCAGGAGAAGGGCCATTACCTCACCCCAGCCAGGGCTTTTACTAATACAAAAACAACCATTAACGACAACGACCCGTGATTACAATAACAAAGGCAGCAGCCCAGCAGTAGTGGTAACCTTTTTCTCACAGGAAAAAATATTAACCGAATTTTTGTTCATAACAGCTTCTCCTTCCCCTGCCCGGGGCTTGCGGCTGAACCCCAATGGTGGCAGAATCTTGGTCGAGCCGGCCCGGCCTGGGGCTGCTCCTGGGGCCCGGCGGATCCTGGCTGGGCCCGGGCTGGTGGCGGGGCAGGGCTCAGCAGTGCCCAGATGGTCACAACTGCAGCCATGGCCTCCCCTGCCCTGCCTGGCAGCCGATGGGGCCTGTAATGGGTTAAAACTTTAAGATTGTTCATCAAAACTTACAAAGTTATTCCTGTAAGACTGTTGCACCACCTCTAGTTTGTTTAAGTAAATTTCCAGACTTTAAAGCATAAGGAAGGTGAAACCAAAAGGCAATAGGTTTCACAAATATTTGTTTATCTGTTTTGTAAACTGTTAATATGGGTGGGGGATTTGCTATGATTGATAACACAGTATCAGCTTATCCGCTCAGTAAACCTAGGATTCCAGGAACTCAGCAGATTGAGCCTAAAAGTTCCAGGAATCAGACAAAGGAAAATTACCAACCTTCATCTTCAGACCCCAGGAGGTGGACTATAACCACCTAAACACAAAAGAAGAATACACTGAGTACTACACATCAACCTGGAAGAAGGACTGTATAAGAACTCCGCGGAAAATCAGAAGAGTGCGGCAGTGGCGGAGCGGAGACTCCCCTGTCGCCCAGCGCTGATTTGCTTATTGCCTTGCCCTCTGTAATCAATAAATTCTCAATTGGTTTTACTTGGCAAATTGTCGTCTCAATTTATAACAGGGCCTGGCGGGGTCCCTGGGAAGGGGCCCGGCCCCACGGCAGGAGCCGCCTGGCCCGGCCTGGCTGAGATGGTGGCCGGGTCAGACTTGTTACCTCTTTGCCAGCCAGAAGGGAAAGAGAACCTCTATCCTGCTTTGAAAAGGAAGTGAGTTTTTGTAAGGCTGTGGTTAAACCAATAGGTACTCAGATTTGAATATTGGCACGTGGTGTGGCAACTGAAGACATGAATACGCCTCTGAGAACACAGGGGGTTAAAAGCAGAGAACTGCCAAGAAAACTTTCTTTTTTTCCGGTGGGTGAAAGAAACCTGTTACCTTTGTCTGCTATTTGAAATATTCCTGATTGTTGTATCCAAATTATTCCTAATTGCTGTAAATTTCTTGTCCACTGCATGTAAGATTTTGCTATGATGTTTCGTCGTACTCATACTAAAAGACATTCTTAAAAAACAAAATAGAAGAGGAATGAATGCCTTAAGAACGTTCAAATAAGGCAATTGTACATGAGAAATTTGGACAACTAATCATTTTGAATAATGCAATATTTACATGAGAAATTTGGAAAAAGATCATCACATCTAAATCCCAATTGAGTGTACCACAGTGAAGCCTGATTGATTCATTAACTTCAGGAGAAGATGTGCCTGTGTTTTATCATCAGCAGTTCAAAGCAGTCACCTGCTCATTCCATCAGATACTGATCAGCTCTGAAAACATGAGGCCCAGTGAAAGGAGAAATGACCTCATCACCTTGCAGCCTTTGTGGCCAGAGCAGGAGCAGCAGGAGGACTGCCAAAACATGGCTGTGGCTGGAAACTGACAGAGGCAATTTGCCAACAAAAGCCTCATGGCATCCTCATGGTACAGTGCTCCTACGAACCTTCTGCAGTTATTCCCTGTTCCAGCGCCCAGGAGGACATTCAGTGATGTCAAAGATCAACATTTTCAGCTCATAGACTTTCTCATCCTTCTCAACTCATTGGAAACAATGGTCATTTCTTTCCATTTCCCTAAGAGACATTGGACATTATTCTTTTGTTTTCTCATGCTGCAAAACCCTGTGTCAATGACTTGATAGAATTTGCTAAGTTTTGTTGATTGTAATTGGTCTTTTATCTATCTTATCCCATATCTAACAGATAACCAGTGACAACTGTGATGAGATAATACCCTCACAAGAGTGAGCTGTTTCAACATCAGAACATAGGAGCCTTTTTAAATGAACAAAAAGGGGGAGATGTCATAGACAGGTAGAATAATGATAAAAGAAAGGCCTTTTGAAATCAGGCCTTGTTCTGCCTTATTAATAGCATAATATGGCAGAACATATTCTGAGTGCAGCTAAGCAGTTACAAGTTCCCATGTGAAGCTATTTTGAGAATGAGACTTTGTGAACAATCTCTTCTGAGGGTGAAAAACAAATGCACCTGCAACAAGGGATTTGTCCCATGAGAATCAGTGAAGAGAACAGGTAAACAATACAATAGAGAGGTTTGATGCACAAGTAAAATCTAATTTATTAACCAATAACAGAAGAACTGCTAAGAAATCTATGAACTAACTAATGTTGCACACGAGGTCTGTCAAACTGTGTAAAATGAGTTTTGTGAATAAAGAGTAAAGAGTTCTCCAGCTCAGCTGGGTCTTCTGGGATTGCAGTTCCCCCCTTCTTTAGGGCTTTGGTTTTGCTCTTCTTTAGGGCTTTGGTTTCGCTCTTCTCTGGAGCTTTGGGTTCCTTCTTCTTTAGGGCTTTGGTTTCCTTCTTTTCTGGCGCTCTGGTTTCCTTCTCTGGGATTTTGGTTTCTTTCTTCTCTGGGATTTTTGCTTTCCTTCTTCTCTGGGATTCTGCTTTCCTTCCTCTCTGATGCTTTCGCATGGGCTTCTTTCTTCTCCCGGGTCTTGGTTTTCCCCTTCGCTGGTTTTGGAGCTTGCTTCCCAAAAGAGACACTCTTCTTTTCCTTCTTCTGCCTCTCATCCTCCTTCCTCCTCTCTTCCTCCTCTAAGGCCTTTGCCTCCTCCTCGACATTTTGAGCTGGCTCCTTCAGCTCCCTTGTGCAGACAAAACAGAAAACACTGCCGAGAGTCCCACCAGAACCTTGGGCTCCCTCGTCCTGACTGGCCCTGCACTTCATTCCTTGACCCTGAGGCCATTTCCGTCAATTCTCCTCAACCCACAGAGGTTGGGAACATCCCAAGTGAGGGCAAGGGTGGAAGGGGACCTCCAGGACCGGCCAAACCTGAGCTTTGCCATCATAAGGTGTTGACTGTGCACGCTCCCTCTGAAGGCACAGCCAGACCCCTCAGCTCCTGCCAAAGGCTGATCCAGCAGCTCTCTGCGCTGGTGCCTGGAAACGCCCTTTGTCTCTTGGCTTCCCAGTTTAAAGCAGAGCACTGATTGCTGACATCTGCTTAGCTCTCCTACAGTTCTTACTCAGCTCATTCAGCCCCCTTCTCCCTGGGCACAGCTGAAGCATGATTTTAAAGAGTTCAGATTTCAGCTGAGGGTTAGAAGCAATTCCCATTGATCAGGATGTAAGTTAGATAGGCAGACCATAGGTTAATGGTTATGAGATGCTTAAGCTGGAGCTGATTGTTCTATTGTTTACCATTAGGAGCTTCTTTCTAGAAGGAAGTGGAGGAAGTGAACTGTGATAAGAACATCTTGAAACCAGGAGAACAATGGTTAGCACCTGGGCTTGATGTCAATCAATCACTAAGCTGGGGACCTTGGATGGTGCCAGAGGGTCACAGAGACCTGATGAAGACATTCCTGACCTCATCCCTTAAGACCACTGACCCAATTTGAGACCACCAACCCAATTCAAGTGAAGAAGTGCACAGGAGTGAAGGACCAATGACCTCATTTGAATACAGAGCAGGGATGGGAGGTGCTGGGATTGTGCAGATGTATTGTGTGTAAGATCTTGGGAAATACAGAGAGGGCAAAGAACCTTGGACAGCGCGGTCACGCCTTTTAGGGACGGCTCTGGTGCCACCCACCGGTGTTAATAAACATCCCACTGTCTAACTTGAATTAGTTAGAGAGTCTCTGCCCGTGATCTTCAGTTTTAACGACTCCTAGCCTGCTCCTTCATGAGAACAATCCTATCAGTCAGAAAGCCAAGGCTGCAGGAACCCCTCTCCTGCAAGATAGGCTCTTGTCAGGCAGATTTCCTGCTGGAACCCAGCTGGGACCAAGCAAACCAGTGCTGGCTGCCATGGAAACCATTGGAAGCAGCCTCGTCCCTCTCCTCCCCATGAAACCAACTTCAGCCTGGCCTGAAGAAGTCCTGATGCACAGGCTGGCTTTAAGCAGCCTCCACTCCCAGCTCCACACTTGGCCTGTGTGTCCTGAGCTGGGCTGCCTTGCTGGAGCTGAGCTTCTCCTGTGCTTGCCTACGGCTGCAGCTGCAGGGGAGCCTAAAGCACAGGAGCTTTTCTGGCTGCTGTGCCACCATAAGGAGAACCCTGGCAGATCAGCAGTGCAAGGACTTCATCTGTGGCAGGAGCAGGACCCAAAGCAAGGTTTGCTCTGTGCCCCACGCCTGCCCATACCACAATGCCACTGTTCTGGTGAAGAAGGCAGGTGATGAAGAAGATGCCACTCAACACCATGGACTTCAAGACACCTCTAGAGGCGGTGCCAAGGCAAGCCCAGAGCCCAGCTCCCTGCAGGCAGCAGCTAAGCCAGCAGGGCTCAGCACTCAAATAGAGAAGAAGATGTTCTGTCTCAACAGAAGAAGGTCCTTCCTCTCTTGGCAGCCAGGCAGCTCAGAGTGGCCATCCCTGTGTTGCTGCTGGCCTTTGCTCTGCAGCTCCTCTGAGCTCAGAGGCCTTGGAGCAGGGAAGCCCTGCAGGGACAATAACCCATGGCAGAGCAGGAACCCACTGAAGGCTGACTCACCTGTCCCTGAGAGAGGCCTGAGAGCCACAGTTGATCTCCTGGGGGCTCAGGGAGGAGCTGACACGTGAGGCCTCCCCGGGCACCGGCACCTCGGAGGTGGAGCCTCCCTCCATGTGGCACAGCTTGGGACATTGCAGGTGGTGGTGAGGTGGCCAGAGAAGGTGGAGGAGACCTGCTGGCTCTCTCCTGGCTGCAGCACACCTGGCAGTGGCAGGATATTGAAAGCCTGGATGGAAGACAGGAGAGATTGAGGTGTTGAGCATGGAAATGGATGCAGAAGAGCATCTTGCAGCTGTAGCCAGAGGGGCCTATTCCCCAAACACTGCCAGAATCACCCTCACCTCATCCTGCATCCATGCCATTGACCAGTGCAGGGACCATGGGGAAAATCTTCTCCCATACTGACGGGTCAATGCATTAATTAGTACATCACATGAAAGTGAACTGGGATGGCTCCTGGCAGCAGAAATTCTCTCTGATGCACAACTTGCCATTACAAAGTTTCAAAACTTCCTGCTTTTAGAAAAGGAGGAGACTCAGAGTGAGAGCTCTTGGAGCTGAGGGAAGGAGTCCAGCCCAGCTCATCTGACTCCTGAGGCTCTTCCCCTCTCTCTCTGATTTAAATGCTGCTTTCTCAAGGTGCTACAGCAAAAGCTCCTGCAAAAATTTCCTGTGGAGCACCTGAGGAGTTGCAGAGGAAGCAGTGCCCTCCACAGGTGCTGCACAGCGTCCTTGGGCAGCCCTGCAACATGCCCTGCACGGCCTCTCCAACAAGCAGCTGCTCCAGCAGCACTTGGTGATGGGCCTGCAGGGATGGGAGGCCCCTCTGTGGCCAATGCTGAGGGCCCCCAGGGGCACTGGCAGCTCCAGCCCTGCTTGCCACACTGACAATGGGCAAGGGAGACAGATTCCCTCTTGCCTTCTCCGCTCCCAGGGCAGTGTGCGCCACGTCCAGGGAGCACCTGAATCCCTCCAAGCCTCGAGGCAGGTGAGGGTGCTCAGGACTTGGTGCTGGCACCCGAAAAACAAGCCATTTTCTATGCTGGGAGGAAGAGACAGCCCCTCTGCAAAGTCTGCCTTTGTCAGACAGCTCCAGGGCCAGCAGTGCAACAGCAGCTCTGGGTGAAAGCAGAGCCCTGCAAACAGGGAGTCTGGCTGCCTTGGGAAGAGGCTCCATGGAGACCAGGATCATCCCAGCTTGCTCTGGGAGGGAAGCTGGAGGGGTAACCATGATGATGCAGAGAAAAGCCTCATCTTACATGGGGAAGGAAACAAGGCAAAAAATCCCACACTCAGCACAGGCCTGTAGGATCTGAGTCAGCTTCTCCAAGGAAAACTCTCCTATTTCTCCCTCCCCTGACCCAGAAGCAGATGCAGGCGTGAAAAATCCTGAGTGCTGTGGACAATGGGAAAATATAAGCCAAACGCTGAAGGAATTTTCTGATGCTGTAGACTGGGATTTTCCATGGGAACAAATTCAGAACCCAGCTGAGGTGGGGAAATACCTAAAAGAGAAGTGCCATGACGATTCTAAGGAGAAAAGGCTCATTGCAATAAGCTGGGCCCTGCCCTATGCTTATCACACTCTGTTAGATAGTGTAGGGCAGCAGACAGGGGCAGGGGGGCAGGGAGATAAATCAGCTATCCCAGTCACTCGAGCTGTAGCCAACAGCCCAGGCTTGAAGCCAGCAGCCAAACCAGATAGTGAGCCTAAGCCAGCATCTAAACCCATGGCTGTTGCTCCCAGTACTAGAAGTGGGAAATGCACAGAAAAAACTAATCAACCAGTGGATGATGATGATGATGGTGATACAGGAGAAGAAGCCTTGATGCCTGCTGACATAAAATCAGGAGTCAAAGCAGCAGGTGCAACATCAGACGCAAATATTGAGTCCTTTTCCCTGAAGGACCTTCGTGGCCCAGGGAAGGATTACACTCGAAGGTCTGATGAATCCATAATTTGTTGGCTGCTCCGTCTCTGGGATGCTGCAGGCAAGGCTACAATTCTGGATGGCACTGAAGCCAAGCATGTGGGATCCCCGTCACAGGATCCTGTCATCGACCAAGGAATGATGAGCGGGGCTAACCCTCACAGCCTCGGGCAACGGGTCCTAAGGAGTGTAGCACAAAGATACCTGGGCGCAGACGATCTCTATATGCAGCAAACCCAGTGGAAAACCATGGAGCAAGGGATTCAACGCTTGAGGGAAATGGCAGTGGCCGAGATTGTCTTCTCAGATGATGGAAACACTGTAAATCCAGACTTGGTACCATGCACATCTCTGATGTGGAGAAAACTTGTACGACTTGGGCCACGAGAATACGCTTCTGCGTTAGCAATAATGAAGCAGGATGATGGTGAGGAGACTGTGCTGGATATGGCAAGGAAGCTCCGAGCATATGCAGGTGCTGTGCATGGCCCAACACAGGCCAGAATCGCAGCAGTGGAAACATGTCTGCAAAAATTAGAAGACAAGATGGAGGAGGGTCACAAGAAACTGAGGGAGGAGATTAAAGAGGGCTTTCTCCAAATCTCGGCAGTACAGATCAGAGGTTCTGGTACCCAACGCAGACGTTCCCCAGATGGCGAGAGAAAGAACACCCCATGAGCTGAGCTGTGGTTCTACCTGCGTGATTGTGGAGAAGACATGGGGAGATGGCACAGAAAACCTACCGCTGCTCTGGCACAATGGGTGTGTGAACTGAAGACTCAGAGAGGAAGTTCCAAAAGGGAAGCAGCTCCAGTGGCCAGTAACCGAACTGTCACATATGATGATAATGACAATATTTTTGATCCCCCTGAAAGACCCTCCAAGGCATATGCCTAGGGAAAGAAGGATAACCAGGCTTAGGGGGGCCCTGCCTCTAGCCAAGTAGAGGCTGGGGAAAACCGTGTTTTTTGGACTGTGTGGATTCATTGGCCTGGCACATCTGAACCGCAAGTATACAAAGCTTTGGTTGACACTGGTACGCAATGTACATTAATCCCATTGAGACATGTGGGGCCAGAGTCTGTTTCTATTGCTGGTGTGACAGGGGGATCACAGGATTTTACTTTGGTGGAAGCTGAGGTGAGCCTGACTGGAAATGAGTGGAAGAAACACTCTATTGTGACTGGCCCAGAGGCCCCATGCATTTTAGGCACAGACTTCTCCCGAAGTGGGTATTTCAAAGACCCAAAGGGACTCAGATGGGCATTTGGAATAGCTGCTGTAGAGACAGAGGGTGTCAAGCAGGTGAACAGCTTGCCTGGACTGTCAGAAAGCCCATCTGCAGTAGCTCTCCTGAAGGTGGAAGAGCAAAGAGTACCAATTGCCACCTCAACAGTGCACCGCCGACAGTACCGAAGGAATCGAGATGCTGTGATCCCCATGCACAAAATGATCCGTGAGCTGGAGAGCAGAGGGGTGCTCAGCAAGACCCACTCACCCTTCAACAGCCCCATTTGGCCCGTGCGTAAACCTGAAGGAGAATGGAGATTGACAGTGGACTATCATGCATTGAATGAAGTGACTCCAGCCCTGAGCGCTGCTGTGCCGGACAGGCTGGAACTCCAGTACGAGCTGGAGTCCAAGGCAGCAAGGTGGTACGCCACTATAGACATTGCCAATGCATTTTTCTCCATTCCCCTGGCAGCGGAACGCAGGCCTCAGTTTGCCTTCACCTGGAGAGGCGTGCAGTACACTTGGAACCGACTGCCCCAGGGGTGGAAGCACAGCCCCACCATCTGCCATGGACTGATCCAGGCTGCACTGGAAAAGGGTGAGGCTCCAGAACACCTGCAATGTATTGATGACATCATTGTGTGGGGGAAGACAGCAGCAGATGTGTTCCAAAAAGGGGAGAAAATCATCCAGATTCTCCTAAAAGCTGGCTTGGCCATCAAGAGCAAAGTCAAGGGACCTGCCTGAGAGACCCAGTTTCTAAGAGTGAAGTGGCAAGATGGATGGCGTCAGATTCCCACCGATGTCATCAACAAGATCACAGCAATGTCTCCACCATCCAGCAAGAAAGAAACACAAGCTTTCCTAGGTGCCATAGGTTTTTGGAGGATGCACATTCCCGAATACAGTCGGATCGTGAGCCCTCTCTACCTGGTCACCCGTAAGAAGAACACTTTCCACTGGGGCCCTGAGCAGCAACAAGCCTTTGCACAGATCAAGCAGGAGATCGCTCATGGAGTGGCCCTTGGCCCAGTCAGGACAGGACCAGAGGTGAAGAACGTGCTCTACTCTGCAGCCGGGAACCATGGCTTGTCCTGGAGCCTTTGGCAGAAGGTGCCTGGGGAGACTCAAAGCCGACCACTGGGATTTTGGAGTCGAAGCTACAGAGGCTCTGAAGCCAACTACACTCCCACAGAGAAGGAAATCTTGGCTGCCTATGAAGGAGTCCAGGCTGCCTCAGAGGTAATAGGCCCTGAAGCACAACTCCTCCTGGCACCTCGACTACCAGTACTGGGGTGGATGTCCAAAGCAAAAGTTCCCTCTACGCACCATGCAACCAGTGCTACATGGGGCAAATGCATTGCTGTTATCACACAGCGCGCCCGTATTGGAAACCTGAATCGCCCTGGGATTCTGGAAATAATTACAAACTGGCCAGAGGGTGAAAACTTTGGTCTCGCTGATGAAGGGGAACAAGAAGCGACACGGGCTGAGGAAGCTCCACCATACAACCAACTGCCAGCAGAAGATCCACGATACGCTCTCTTTACTGATGGTTGGTGCCGCATTGTGGGAATGAACCGGAAGTGGAAAGCAGCCGCATGGAGCCCCACACGACAGGTGGCAGAGGCCACTGAAGGAGAAGGTGGATCAAAGCCAACTTGCTGAACTCAAAGCTGTTCAACTGGCCCTGGACATTGCTGAGAGAGAGAAGTGGCCAAAGCTCTACCTCTACACTGATTCATGGATGGCAGCCAATGCTCTGTGGGGATGGCTGGAGAGGTGGAAACAGGCTAACTGGCAGCGTAGAAGAAAACCAATTAGGGCTGCTGAAGAGTGGAAAGACATTGCTCCCAGGGTAGGGAGGCTACCTGTGAAAATCCGCTATGTGGATGCTCAGGTTCCCAAGAGTAGGGCCAATGAGGAGCACCAAAACAATGAGCAAGTAGACCAGGCGGCAAAGATAGAGGTGTCAAAGATAGACTTAGATTGGCAACATAAAAGAGAGTTATTCCGAGCTCGATGGGCCCACGATGCCTCAGGCCATCAGGGCAGGGATGCCACCTATAAGTGGGCACGAGACCGAGGGGTGGATTTAACCATGGACAGTATTGCTGAGGTTATCCATGACTGTGAGACGTGTGCTGCCATCAAGCAGGCCAAGGGAGTGAAGCCCCTCTGGTACGGTGGGCGGTGGTCCAAGTACAAGGATGGGGAGGCCTGGCAGATTGACTCCATCACACTGCCCCAGACACGCCAGGGCAAGCGCTACGTGCTGACCATGGTGGAAGCCACCACGGGATGGTTGGAAACCTACCCTGTGTCTCATGCTACAGCCCGGAACACCATCCTGGGCCTGGAAAAGCAAGTTCTGTGGAGACATGGCACCCCTGAGAGGACTGAGTCAGACAATGGGACTCATTTCAAGAACAGCCTTATCAACACCTGGGCTAGGGAACATGGCATTGAGGAGGTGTACCATATCCCCTACCATGCACCAGCTGCAGGAAAAGTAGAGAGGTACAACGGACTGTTAAAAACCACATTGAAAGCATTAGGTGGGGGATCTTTCAAAAACTAGGAGCAGCATCTGGCAAAAGCCACCTGGTTAGTTCACACCCGAGGCTCTACTAACCGAGTGGGCTCCGCCCAATCTGAGCCTTTGCAGAGAGTAGATGGAGACAAAGTCCCAGTGATACATGTCAGAGGTTTATTAGGGAAGACAGTTTGGATTAATCCTGCCTCGAATACAGACAAACCCATTCGTGGGGTTGTTTTTGCTCAGGGACCGAGTTGCACATGGTGGATAATGCAAAAAGATGGAAGAACACGATGTGTACCTCAGGGAGATCTGAATGTTGGATAAAACCTCTGTAAATATCACTGTTTGCTGAATGTTATTACCATTGTCTGTGTATAGCTGTATAATGGATGTATCATGTATGTACTTGTAGAGTTAGAGTTTATATTAGTTTTAGTAGTGAGCAGATGATATGGGGATAAGGGGTGGAATGTCCTGGCTTGACCATTTGATGCTTTTATCCCCAGTCGTCTCATTCTGTTTATGTTGGATAATAAGTTTTGCACCTTTAAGAGTGTTCCAGAGAGTGAAGGGGGGAGAGAAGAAGCGCGCAGTTTGTTTTCATACACTGCACTCCACTCCCCCACATTCCTGCCCCTGGACTGCTGTTGTCTGTGGACAGACAGCGGGACAGAGCTCTTCTTTGGCTTTTTAGTTAGTGTTAGCTAGCTGAGGCAAAGAAGTTCCCTGGACTGTGTATTTTCTTTTCTTTGGACCTCTTGAAACCTGCTCTGGACTGAACACCCAGGAGAGCACCTGCAGCTGCACCTGTGGCCCACCGGGCCGGGCCTGGCCTGAGACAATTCCAGCACCGGAGGGACTGATCAGAGACTGAGTGAGCTGCAACCCAGGGAGGGGCTTTTCTCAGTTTGTCATCTCTTTTAGAGTGGCAAGGGGTCTCATTGTTTGATATTGTTTTGGGTTTATTGTTTAACAAACAGGTTGTTTTCCATCTTTCTCCAGGGAGGTATTTTTTCCTACTGGACCAGTTGGGGGGAGGGGCCGATTGGATCTGCTTTTTTCCCACTGGAGCTGCTTCGGGAGATTCTTCCCCAAATTTGGTCTAAACCTGGACAGGGCTCTGGCTGCCTCCTCCTTTCCAGTCCTGAAGTGCCTCCATCGAGTTGCCGAGCAATCCAGACTGGTTCTCATCTCCTTTGTTGGCTGGGGTTTGAATTTAGGTTGGTGGAGCTCATCTCTGGAAAATAAATAACTATGAACAGGGACCTGCAGTTGGAGGGAGGGAGGGACACCTGCACCAACAGCTCCTGGCCAGGATGCAGCCCCTGGCTGGGTGCTGGCTCGTTGAACTGAGAAATGCTTTGATCCAGCCCTTCCCAATCCAGGCTGGGGCAGGTCTGTTCTAAAGGCAGCCCAGGGATGGCACTGAGGTGCTGCAGCAGCTGCAACTGCTCGCATTGAGCACTTACAGAGGACAGGCATTTACACCTGGTGGGGATGCAAAAAGCACAGTGGGAGAGGAAAAGACAGAGAAGGCAGCAAAAAGGTGAGATTTGAGACACCGAGGGGCAGACCCAGCCAGTGCCCAGCCAGCACAGCCCACCCAGTGCCCAAGGCCAGAAACTCTGCAGCTCCACCAGGGATTTATCAGCAATGTTCCCCTGACACCGCTGGGGGGTTGGTTGACATTTTACAACACTCCCAGGTGACTCAGGTCGCATTCCCCATCCATCCATCCATCCATCCATCCATCCATCCATCCATCCATCCATCCATCCATCCATCCATCCATCCATCCTTCCATCCATACATACACAGGCTGTGGTGCTGGGATCCTGCCAAGCTCTGCCAGCCTTGGGCTTGGGGAGATTTCTGCCAGCCGTCCTGAGCTCCGTAATTGTGCTCTCTGTTCCAGGAAGCAAGCAAGAAAGAGTTTATAAAACCCAAAACAAACCACAACAGAGAAACCTAAAAAACCTTCAACAGCTCAACCCTGCTCAAGTTATTTCTTTAGGGACAGCTACCACTCTCCAGCTGAAATGCTGGGCTTTTGGGGAAAAAGAAAATTACATGTTCACCTCCAAATTGGAAAGGATTAAGGTAAGAGAACCTTTCAAACTAAAAATTACTGTCCGAAAGCTTTCATCTTTGCAAGAAATCTCTAGGTAAGACCAGCCTGACAGTTAAACAACTGGTTCTTCTGGTGGGGAGAAACTCTCCTCTTTAAGGGAAGCAGACTGATAGTTAAAAGCAACTGTTTGGTCAAACTTCAGGCTCCCTGGCACAGCCTGCATGGCCTTTCCTTCCTGTTCACTGATTTACAGGCAGTGCCACGATGGCCCGGGTTCAGATGTTTGGTGCCATCCAGGGAATTTGGCATTGCCATTTCCATATGTTTTAATTGAAGTTTCAGTCCTTGCAACCACTCTTCAAATGCCAGCTTTCCTTTCTTTTACAGAAAGCTCAAGGTTCCCAGAAGACTTCTGACATCCTCTCTTGCGCTCAGAGAGATGACATTTTCAAACAGATGTTTCCAAAGTTAACAGCATTTGAAAGAAAAATGACCTCAAATCCCCCTGGATTCCAGCTTAGCCCAACTCCATTCTGTGTCAGACACTGAGATTCCCACCTCTAAGGCAGGAGCTGTTTGTGCCCCCATCCCTCCTGTCCTTCTCCCCAGCAGCCTGTGCCTGTTTTCCCCGGCAGAATCCCTGTCCCCGTGCACCCTGCCAGGAGCAGCTGCACACAGGCTCACAGCTCCCCTTGCCCTCACCAGGGGGTTCCTCTCATCCCCGAACACGCCGATGAGAACGTCGGTGCGATGAGTGCCCAGGGCCTGCACTGCCACCACAACTGGGATCTCTGCTGTGCTCTGGGGCTGCACAATCCCACAGGGCTTGGGGCTGGAGTAGAGCACAGCAGAGTCCTCCTTGCGCTTCTGGAAGGGACACAATGAAACGCACATTCAGAGGGACCTCTCCAGAAACTTTAGGCTCCTTAACATCCACCACAACAGCAACTTACACACACCTTTAAAGCTCCCCAGGACAAAGGTCAAAGGCACAAACAAGATGCAAGAATTGTAGGCTTAGCACTCCCAGGGCATCCTGCAAGGAGGCTGCCAGCACAGGCACCGGTGTCTGTGGGTGCAGCAGCTTTTCACAACCCTCTAAGATCTCCCACAGGAAAACAGCCTGAGGACTAGCGCATCAACTGTTTCCTCAGGAGCTTAAACTGCCTCCTCAAGTTTACAGTTGGGTAGGATCCTGTTCTCAGCAGATCTTTAAGACTGAATAGAAACCAGCAAGGTCTTATCCAAACCCTTTGTTCCCCTAATAATCTCCTCAGGAAGATTTGACAGGAGGAGGTGGATGTGATGCCAAACCTGGGGAATAAGCCCGTAGCAGCCAGGAAGGTGGCTGGGATTCCTAATGAGGATCTTCCTCTCATAGGGCACCTTCAGGTGGCACTCATCACACAGCAGCACTGGGGAGGACACTTGGAGCTCAGGAACGAGACACCTGGGCAAAGAGATGAGCCCAGGACAATCAGAGATCCTGAGAGAATGGAGAATGCCTACCCGCAAAGATTGTGAAATGGAGCAGAACACATTGGTCACTGTCAAATGCACACTGAAGAGCCCTACAGGGATAAATTGCCTTCTACCTCTTCCCACTCCAACATGTCTTGTCAAGGAGGGGCAAACCCTGAGAGGCAGCACCCAGAGGCTGCCAAGTGCCCCAGGCAGAGCACTTTGCCCCACAGCTGCCTCAGCCCCTCCTTTACCCAAGAAGGCTTGCAAGGACTCCTGCAACAGTGCCAGTGACCCACGAGCTCTGGAAAGCCTTGTTGGGAAGCCTTCCCAACAAGGATCAGTGCTCCCTAAGGCTCAAGGAACACACAGCTCCAGGGTCTCAGTAAAAATGACGCCCTTCTCTGCCATGGTGCTGTTGCCCTGCCTGAGAACTCAGCTCTTTGCCCCAGCCCTGGAGGGCACGAGACAGCAGCTGCCCCACAGAGGGGCTGATCAGCCCCTGCCAGGCCCTGCAGCTCCCTGGCTCATTCACTGCACAGCTCCAGGCACTGCCTGGCCCCAGCTCCACCTGCTGTACACAGTGGCAGCCCAGGCACTGCCTGCATGGCTCTGCCTGGCACAGGGAACAGCACCAGGGAGCTGCATCCCTCTGGGCATCACACTGACACCCACAGCAGCACAGCAGCATGGAATTCTGCTGCAGCAACAACGACTTTTGCTCTCAACTCTGACAACATTAAAGCTCAAAATGGGAAGCAGAGGGAAGGACAACAACTGCAGCTGACCTGCCACATCAAGGGCTGCTTTCCCCTTGTCAGACCTTGCCCTCCCCACTCTTGCTGGGAGCCACTTCCCCCCGGCCATGTGCCCTCATGCACAGAGCCAGAGCCTGACTCTCAGCAGCTGCTTGGTGTGGCCCAAACCAGTGCACGGTGCTCACAGCCAGCACAACTCCACCTCTTGCAGCCAGAAGGAGAGGAGCCCCTCAGGAAATTTGTTCCACCTCAAGCACCAAAAACAAGGCCAATCAATGATATCATTCCTGGTGCCTTTAGAAGAGGGCCCAGGACCGTGCTGGGCTGGCAGCAAACGTGCTTTTCACTACAGGCTGCTGCCCAAGCACTGCTGTTCTCGTGTCCAGCTGGCACAACATGAGGGCATTCAGCAGCACTTCTCCTTGGCAGCTGCAGCCAGCACAGCCTGGGCAAGGCAGTGCCTGGGGGAGGCCAGGCAAGGGCTGGTACCTGGCTGTGATGATCAGGGCTGCCACTCCCTTGCCAACACCCTCCAGGTCCACCAGCAACCTCCGGTAGAACTCCATCACCGTGTTGGAGCACAGGGTCACCTGGTGGAAGAGAAGAACAGTCAATGCTTCCTTCCAAAAGCTCATTACCCACGGGTGATATCCTCCAGTTCCTGAGGGAGGACTTGCCCTTCATTCTTCGGCTGCTCCATGTGTAGAGCACAGTCTCAGAGTAACAAAAGCCTTCTGGCAATACCACATTTGTTAAACACACCTTGCTATCAGGGCACAGGTCAGCTACATTAAAACATTAGACTACAGCTCCATGCACCACTGCATTCAAATGAAGGGGCCAATTTCTGATCTGACTACAAAGACATCCATGCAGAGGAAATCTGACTTGACCACAACGAGTTCAGCTTTACAGCAGGAGGCTGAGGGCAAAGTGTGGCCCAGCAGGTGCTGGGCAGTTCATGGCTGCCCTGGGACCCCGAGCCCGGGCTGGCTCTGAGAACTCCGGCCCCACGCCAGGAGTGGGGAACTGCCCCAGGCTGGGCATTGACCACAGGCAGAACCCTCAGAACTGCCCCAGGCTGGGCATTGACCACAGGCAGAACCCTCAGAACTGCCCCAGGCTGGGCATTTACCACAGGCAGAACCCTCAGAACTGCCCCAGGCTGGGCAATGACCACAGGCAGAACCCTCAGAACTGCCCCAGGGTGGGCATTGACCACAGGCAGAACCCTCAGAACTGCCCCAGGCTGGGCACTGACCACAGGCAGAACCCTCAGAACTGGCCCAAGGTGGGCATTGACCACAGGCAGAACCCTCAGAACTGCTCCAGGCTGGGCATTGACCACAGGCAAACCCTCAGAGCCTCTTGCTCTACACTGCAAGAGACAAGCCACCAACGGGACCAGGCAGAGGAGAAAGGAAGAGGATCTGTGTCTTGAAATTACACAAGAAAGGGTTTATTCCAAGCAAAAGGATCAGAGCCAAAAGAGCCCTGGACACTCCTGTGCAAGGGCTTTTGTACAGACACAAATCAGGAGGTAGATAAGAACAGCAAACCAAAAGGGAATCCTCAGGGGAGCACTGAGGGGATTACATCAAGTGTCTGGGGCCACTTTGGGTTGGAGGGTGGGGAGGATGGCTCACTTGGGCCAATGGGGCCTCCAGGAACAGGGGAATTCCAAAGGGGCGTTGCAGACAGGGATTGGCTCCAGGTTAAATTGGCAAAGAAAGTTGGGGAACAAAAGGGGCTGGGTTTGACAGGCAGGGAAAGAGCTGGAACAAGGGGCAGGGAATGGCATGAGGGACAGCTTTACAGGGGTAAACTAACTCGGGGACAACACGGGGTACAACAGAACAAACCATTTAACAAGGAATCAATACAAAAAATTTGAACCGCTACACATGGCTGCAGATTTTTTTGTCTCCACTGGAGCTTCCTGCAGTGAACACAAATCATTCTGCTCCCCAGGAGGGGGGAAATGACACCAAGAAGAAAAGCTCACTGCTTTATACAATGACATCTCTCTAACAGCCACCTTCTGCCCTCATCCTTGCTCTGCCCAGTTGCAATCAAATCCATCGCTCTCAAAAACACAAGAATGGTTTCACGCCTTGACCATAAGGTCTGTGAGCTCAGCATATGATTTTGGAAAGCAAACAGTGCTCCTTTAGGAACATCCCGACTAAGCCAGCCAGCAGAGGCCTCCCAGCAGTGCAGATCTCTCCGTGCCACGATGCTCCAAGCTGGCACCAGAGCTAAAGCCCTCCCACCCTGCAGTGCAGCTCCAGCCCTGGTGCTGCAGCGGCTGTGGCCGGGCTCTTGCCGTACCTCGATGTCCTGGTGTCCCTGGGGGAGGATGGTGCCTCTGCTGGGATTGATGGTGAACTCCCTGGGCTCCACATGGAAATGGATTCCCTTGCTCCAGGCCGGGTCGCTGTCCCTGCGGATCTGATCCACGCTGTCCACAGCCGGCTGCGTGCCATCGTCCGACATGCGGAGCTGGAACGTCAGGGGCACCGCGGAGCTGTTGGTGAGGCGGCAGCGCTGCGTGTAGGGAAAGCCTGGGCAAGGACACAAACAGCCATTCAGGCACCCAGCAGGGCATCATCCTGGGGGCAAGATCCTGGCAGGATCAAAGTGGGATTGGAGTTGAGCTCTTTATGATCTGAACTACAGCTCACCCAGAAGCTGCGTGAGGAATTAATCGTCACTTAGTTCCCTTTGACACAGATTCCAGACTGCAGCCTTGAAAATGCCCACTCCTAGCCCTGCTGAACACTGCAAGCTTCTCTCTTTGTGATGGGGACGAGCTCCCTCACCTGCCCCAAACCAGCACCAGTTCTCTCTCAGTGATGAGTGTGCACCCAGAGCCAGCATTTACTCTGAGAATTCAAGCTGTCCAATTCCCTGCTCAGCCTGCCAACACTCCCACCTTTTTCAAGACATATAAAGAGTGAGTTGTCAGTGAGAAGAAGCTACAGCAAAAGAAAGTGAGGATGGGATCAGGAACTAGAACGTGATGCAAAGCACCCTAATGCAGCTTCTCTCTGCAGGATCCTTAAGGCATCTCTTGCTTTGGGCCAAACAGACTGAGCACGTGACAGCTCAGAGCCCACTCAGCTGGGGGCACAGCCCAGCCTTGCTTTGAGATTAGCAATCAGGAACCAGGTCCCACCTCAGCCCACATACAGGGACATCACAGCCGTGCTGCGCACTGAGGGTGCTGCCTGCAAGGGTTTACCCCACTTTGGCTCTGAGATTTGCTTTCCATCCTGCAAAGCCAGAGATACAGCCACTCATGGTGGGGATGTCCTGCAGAGCGCGCAGAGCAGCCACAGCCTGCTCTGCACTGCGCATCTGGCTGGGCTGGCCAGCTCTGCAGGGAGGAGACTTCTCCCCAGGCCTGCTCACCAAGAGTCACTGGGACACAGATGGGGAGGAAAAACAACTGCAGCTGCAGCCCAGAGCTTCTCTGTGCCCATCCAAGTGACCACTGCCAGCTCCAGCAGGGACTCCAGCAGGGAGGCAAGAGAGGCACACAAAGGACAAACCCAGATGTCAAAACCTCCAACGAGACTGAGGCCAGCACACGCAGACAACAGTCAACGCTTACAAAGAAGCAAAGATACAACAGCTGCCTTCAGCCGAAGAGCCCTTAGGCATGAAATTGGATTCAGCAGGATCAGTCTCCTGCTTCAGACCCATATTTCCATCTGTTGCCTTTCTTGTTTGATTCCTTCCAAAGTCAACTTGACAAGCGCCTCCGTGGTGATGCAGGCTGGGGAAGAAGCAACTCAAGAAAGGCAATGAGTTTCCTTCAGAAGTTCATGAACTTCATTGTTGTGGCTTTAGGCTTGGCCGTGAACGTTGCCCTGGCTCTGGGAAGGGGGACAGGGGTTCTGGGGGGTTTTGGGCGGTTTTGGCCCTGGGCTGGGCTTTTCCCTGGGGGGTTTTTGGGAGTTGTGGCGTGATGCCGTGGGCGGCTGTGCAGTGGGAGCTGAGGCTGGGCAGGGAGCGGAGCTTCCCTTCCTCCCGCTCGGGGCTCGCAGCTCGGCCGCTGCTGCTGCGGGAGGGTTTGTGCTTGGCCCGGGGCTGCCCTGGCTGCAGCTCAGCGCTGGCACCGACCCTGCCTGCCTGCCCCGCTGCTGCTGCTGCTGCTGGGCACTGCCCGCATTCCCCTGCCCTCTGGGGCTCTGCAAAAGGAGCATTTCCTCCTTCCCTTCCCTTCCCGCACCGGCTGGGGGGGATCCCTGCCCTGCCAGAGCCCACAGCTCCTCCTGCTGTCACCAGACCTCCACCAAAGGGGAAAAACAGGACTTGGCATCTGGGAAATGTCTGTTCTTGCCTTCTTGTCTCTGCTCTCCTGAGACAGTCTAGCAAAGAACTGTTATTCCTTTTCCCACAGTTTTGCCTGGAAGCCCTGTCATTTCAAAGGGATAATCATTTGGAGGGAGGGGCTCATCTTTCCATTGCAGCAAGATTCCCACCTTCCTTGGCACACATCTGTCTTTTAAAGCAGCACAGAGACACCAGAAAATTCTGCCTTTCTATTCCTTGCTTCCATTGGATCTCACAATGGCAAGATGCCCCCTGAGGCAGCAGCAGCAGCAGCAGCAGCCCTGCAGTTCACAGCCTGAAGAGGCTGCTGGGGCAGAGCAGGAGTGAGGGATGCTTTTCTGTTGGAAGGCACAGATCCCTGAGGCTGTGTCCCAGCCCAGGGAACACTCACCAAAGGAGATGTCCCCGAAGTCGAGCTCAGCGAGGTCGAAGTGTAAACTCGGTGCAGTGACGCTGCCCCTGCAGGCCGAGGACAGAGCAGGCAATGGCTCGGTTAAAGGCATTGCACAGGTCCGGCTGTCGTGGCTCGGGGGCACAAAACCCGGGCTCAGGGCACCCTGGGTTTCCAACCAACACAGCCCCGTGTGCTCAGCACAGGGCCCTGGGCACAGGAGGCAGCTCCAGCCAAGGGGCAGCAGCCAACAGCCCCTGATGGGCTCTGGGCACAGGGCAGGCAGGAGAAGCCCCCGGGTTGCTGCGGGTCCCATGAAGGACCCTGAACACACACCCAGACATGGCTCCGTGCCTCAGTTTCCCCATCTGCAATGGCATGGACATCAAGGTGTCCCCACTAACTTCTGAAAGCAGCCCTTCCAGCCACAGCTTCCCTGCTTTGCTCCTTCTGAGCTGCAACTGCTGTTCCCATGGAGGAGCTTTCTCAAGAGAGTTTGACCCACACAATCATTACAGACACTGTTCTGAGACACCAATCCAGGGCATTCCCAAACATCCTCTGAAAAGAGCAGCAACAGTTCTACCCAGGGCACAGATGAATCCTAGAGGAAAGGACCAGCTTGTCAGCAGTGCACCAGCTGGTACAGCCAAGAGCAAGAGCTTCAACAACCAAACTTGGCTGTCCTGAATCTAGCACAGCACCTCACCTGCCCTTGAACTCAGCAGACACACTCCAAAAGCCACCAACATCCACTGAAATCAGCACTTGAAGCTGCACAACATTCACCAGTTGATTTCATGGTTGATGCCAATCAGTGCCCACTCTGCCTTTTGGTTCAAAATCAAGAACCAGTGAGCTGTGTCCTCTGTTGTACTCACAGGACTGCCCCTGGCTCTGCTCTGCACATCTCAACAAGAGACACCTGCCCCTGCTCAAGGAGAAAGCTGCTTATGCAGAAACACCCCATGGCCATTTTGGGGGAGGGACAGAGGAGAATCAATTATTTGATGGGGAAAGGTTCCCTCTTGATTTCCAAATGAAAAAAGCAGCACTTTTCCTCCAAAAACAAAGGCAGCATCATTGTTTCTCCACTATGGGCGCACCTGCTCACCACTTTTCTCTTGCTAAGGAATAACTCCCTTGTTCTTCTTTACCCATCTCCCTTATCTCTTTGCTATCATCCAGTGCAGATTGCTTTCATTTCTTCACTGCCTTGAGCCAGTGCCACCCAGGAGCAGCAGCCCAGCTCCAAAGCTGCAGAGCAGCCAGCATCAGCTCTCCTGCTTCCACTCCATTATCCTGCAGCACATGGCTCAGGCTGGCAGGGACAAGGCCTCACGCTGCTGTGGTGCTGAGCACTGAGCTCTGCCTCCCCTATGATCCGCCCTTCTCCCTGTGCCTGGGCCAGGATTGTCTCTTGCCATGGCACCAGCCCACGGGACGGTGCCCAAGTCCTTGGCACAGTTCCTGACTCCCAAATCAGCGCTTTGCTGGCTGTGCAAAGGAGGCACCAGAGCCCTCTGTGCACAGGAGCTGGGGGCACAGCTTGTGCCCCACAGCATGGCCATGAGAGGTGAGCTGAGGCTGCTGCTGCCCATCTGGCATGGATTATTCACACAGGTTTTACAAACACTGCTGCAGCTGCAGAATCAGCCAGGCTGGCCCATCTGCAAACCCTGAGGGCCTTGCTGGGTGTTCAGGTGGGACATCCCAGAGCAGCTGCTGCCCAAAGCTGATCCATCCCACTGCCTGCCATGGCCCAAGGCACAGGGAGATCCCTGCAGGGAGGAGTCATTCCGGCTCCCGGCTACCACACAGGGCAGCAGGCAGCCCTGACAGTGCTGAGGAGGCATTTCAGAAGCTGCTTGTGCTCAGCAGGGTGCAAGCCAGCTCCCAACATGTTCCAGCAGCCTCCAGGAAATCTGGGACACAGAAAGATCCAAGGCCACTGAAAGCAAGAGCAGATGCCTTCCATCCTGCTCACTTCCAGCCAGGCTGCAGGGCAGCAGATCCGGTGCTTGGTTCCTTCTGTAGCTCTTTCCCAACTCCGCTCTCACCCAAAGGTGTTTGCACAGGGACAGATGAGCTGCCTCACCTCTGGGTGCCCAGCTGGTACCGAGCTGCCCGGGCACCGACATTGCGCACCAGCAGAGTCTGCTGGGTGCTGACCTTGACTGGACACTTGGAGAAGTCCAGCTGGGCAGGGAAGTCCAGCACAGCTCGGGCACCAATGGCCCGAATTGGCACAACGATCCTTTCCCTTCCAGTGAGGCACACCAGCTCGTGGCAATAATCCTGCAGGAAAAGAAACTGGCTCAGCACAGGACATTTAGTGCCATCCCCACGGCAGAAGAAAAACCATTTCCTATACCCCTCCAAGGGCATCAATTTACCTATTGCACCCTCAAATGAACACTAAGTTCTACTACTATGTCACATTTTAAAGGCACCAGCGCACTTGGCAAAATCTGTCTCAGTGGCATTCAGCTCTTGTGTCACTTGGCTCATACAGATAACAGCCCTAGGCCACCATCATTTTTACTCTGAACTTTAATGATGTTAAAGAATTCCTAAGCCCTTTCTAAGCAACATGGAGCTGGGGAACACAGGACATTGCTCTTTAGGCTTCTATATTCCCACTGTCTGAGAATAGGACAAAGTGTCCAACTGACTCTAAGCAGCAAAAGGAAGAGGAGAAAACAGTTCACCCAAAGACATCCTGCACCTCTGGCCTGGTGCAGAAACATCAGTTGGCTCACAACTCCCCTCTAACTTTGCCTGTCCAACCAAGTCAGGAGAAGAACGGTGCTAAGAGGTAGCAGGATGCTGTTGGAAAGGGCCTCTCTTTGTTTCCCTGCAAGGCTTCCTCCCTTCCATGCCATGCCCTCAACCCTTCTGTATGAACAAGCCTCCAGATCAGAACATGAACCCTCCAGATCCCAGCACTGAGATCAGACTTGCCAGGGCCTCAGCACTGCTGTTCAAACCTCCCCGCAAAAGCCCCTTTGGCACGGAATGGGTGCCAGCTGACAGAGCAAGCACAGGGACAGGCATGAAGACAGAGCCCCAGCAGTGTCACTGCCACGGGCTCTGGGCTCACAGCTCTGCCTGCAGCTTGTACCTGCCCTACACCAGCTCCTTCAGGCAGGTGTCCAAGTGCCCTGCAGCTCAGCAACCTCCTGCTGACCAAGGGCACCCAGGGCCCAGCGTGCCTGTGCCAGGCTGGGCTCACGGGCACAGCACATCCTCTGCCCTGGCCCTGCAGCTGTGCCATGCTCACTTGTGCTCTGGGACAGCACAGCTGCAAGGCTGCACAACAGAGGGGGTGAAAAAGCACCGGCTTTGCTCCAGCCCAGGGGCAGGCAGGGAATCTGTTGGCAGTCCAGGAAGGAGGAAAGCTCTCTGACCTCTTTGTTCCTCTGGTTTTCCATCAGAATGAAACCCCTTCCACTGGACCTAGAGATGGCCCAACATCTATCAACAGCCCTCTGTCATTTTCATCCTCTTTCCCGCGCATCTTCCCTTGGCAATGCTCAGCAATGTGCAGGGAGGGGAAGCAGAGCCTGTCAGGCCTGGCTGCAGTGCCTGCCAGCAGTGCCAAGGTGTGACTGGCTGCAGGCTGCCTGCCCACGCCTGGAGCCCAGCTCACAGCATGCAATGGGCTGCAGCCAGAGTGCAGGGAAAACAATGGCTGTGGAGGTCATTGTGTGCTTTGGCTCCTCCAGCCTCACCTTGTTCTTGCTGGCGGTGAAGCGGATGCGCACAGGGACAGAGGCGCCCGGCGGCACGGCACGGTACGCATCGCTGGAGCTCACCAGCTGGAAGTAAGGTGAGCTCTCCATGGAGACCTTCACCACGTGAAGAAACTGCAGCAAAGACATGAAATTATGATTTTGCCACTTGTGGAAACAGGACGAGAGGAGACCTGTCCATGCCCTGCTAACATCCCTCCCCTGCCCCTTTTCCAAAGCACTTTCAGCTGAGCAGGCACAGGCACATCATTCACAAGGCTGAACTTGAATCCCTTCTCTCTGGCTCCAGCATTTTGGCCAGGGGCAGTAGGGCAGTGCCTGCTGGGAAGGAAGGGCCGAGCAGGTCAGCACCAGCAGCATGGAGACACAGCACCTGAACCAAGTCACCTG